>NC_091669.1:19840925-20148888 GCF_042453785.1 Malus domestica
GACAAGAACAAAGTAAACAAATTCTTAGACAAATTTAAGTGAATCAAAACAGATTGTAAAATGAATTTGAATGAAACTTATGGATGAAAGGCTAGCTAGGATGTTCTTCTCCACACATGTCACACTTGCATACAAAATGATTTTCAGTTGCTTTTCGATAAGCTATGAATACTCAACGCCCCAAATTAACCGTGAATTGCACTAATGAACCCTCAGTTTTTCCACAAGTTATTGGATTGGATGATTGCATACGACAACCCAAAACATTCCCTACAAGTTCCCTACATGAATTGCATAATAGAGATACAAGCAAGAATCATTAAGTTCTATGAAAAACATAAGCATTGACGAGGCACTCGTTACTATGATTTGCATGAAACTTATGCCAAGAATTTACTTAACGTGATTGTGACTAGCAACCTTCACTACTTGTGAATATAAGTTCATAACGATTAGGTGAAACTCCCTTATATTCTAGCGTTAAATTCATGCATGAAAATTAAGCGTGCACTCTCAACCAACATACACAAATCATTTTTTATACGATCGGATAAGTAAATTGAATTCACAACTTATGAATCACAACTGGATGTAATCAAATCATATTGCAAGTATGAACATGGTTTCGAATCACCCCCTAACTAAGAGGGGTTTAGTTCCTCATACTCACAAAGCAAAGATACATAAAATTAGACATTAAAATCAAAGGAAAGAAAACACCTAAATGCTCCAACTTGGGTAGCAAGTGCATCCAAGAATTCTCCTTTGCTTGCTTGCGGCAGATTGCTTTGTGGACGGATTTTTGGGTAGTTTTATGATGTAGAATGGATGGGGAATGGTATGGAAAGGTTTAGGGTAAGTGTGGAGGAGTGTTTGAGGGTTGGAGGGTGGTGGAGAACTAGGCAAAGAGGGTGGAAGAAGGTGGAGTGGCTGTTATGTTTTCTAGGCACTAGAATGGTGTTTTTGGGGTGTTTTGCTACCTAGGGTGAGTATGGACGAATTTCTGTGATGAATGGTGAATATGAGAGTGTGAACCCTTTGCCAAGGGGTGTAAACATGTATATATAGGCTCCAAAAACCTTAGAGAATCAGGTTAGGCTAGGGAGAATGCAAGGCAAAGAGTGTATGTGGTGTGCAATGGTCCAAGGGTGAAAATGAAGTGATGATGCAAAGTGTGAAGGGTAAAATGGAGTGGTCTTGTAGCTAGGGGGCATGAATGATTGTGTACATTGCATAGAGATGGAAAGGGAGGTGAAAATGTGTCAATAAATGGGTCAAAGGTGCAGCAACATGTGGTACACAAGGCATGGGATTCCAAATGTGAATGATGGAGCATCAATTGGTGCATGTTATGGTTGTGAAAGTTGTATAAAATTTTGTGGGTGAAGGGAACAAGAGGTATCAAGCAATTAAGTGTAATAATTAAATGAATTGAAGCATGAAATCAGAAATTATGTAGGGGACAAGAGTGATCAAGCATGGCATGGGAATCCAAAGGGAATTCTATGTTGTTTTGCATGGCAATGAAGGCAAGTTGGGGTGACAAATTTTTGGGCTGAGTTCTTCATCTTTTGGACCATAATTCTTCACATTCTTGGCCTCTTTAGTTCTCAAATTCGTCCATCCACTTTGGCCCAAATATCTGACATGCATTCCAAGCTCCATTTTGCTCCAAAATGCTCCAAAATGCATCTTCTTGCCTACTTTGTCCATAAAATCTGAAAACACACGAAAATGACTTTAAACATTAAAATAACTAAGGAAACACGACATAAATGCACAAGAACAAGCCAACTAAGTCGCATAAATATGCTCCTATCAAATTCCCCCACACTTAGCTTTTGCTAGTCCTCGAGCAAAACAAAGAGATAAAACGAAACAAAGTAAAAAAAACACAACCTAAACCTTCCAACATTTGCCTCAGGGATTTCCAATGCACATGACATGTTAAAAATTATTATCCCCACAGATTTGAGTCATCTTCACACTTAAGCACGTACTTAATCATAGTCACCACTTACTTGTTCACAATTAATCGATTAAAATAATGTTTTTGATGTAGTAACATGCCTTAGAGAAATCACTCAATTCCTTACAAGATATGCACTCAATTTTCACTCAGATTTTCTAACTACACACCCTATACTAGTTATATGTGAGAAGATTGATGTAGATATGAAAACGAACGCTCACATATATGTATCACAAAGAAAGCAATTTCTGGAGTTAATAAGCATGTTTAGATATGATCTCATGAATGGAATGCTACTACTTAGATGCGAGAACCAGTGACACCATATGCTCATATAAATTTCAAACTCCACATATTGAAACGCATGACACTCAAGATGAAGTTAAGGGTTGTAACGGGGCTTGAGGTGATGGCTAACAAATGAAGGATAAGGATAACAATCGTTCTTAAAGCAATAGCAAGTAAAGTAATAAAATTGAAACTTAGAATTCACTTAGATTGCAGAAATCAGCTTTTAGACACGAAGGGAAAATTCAAGCAATATTTAGGGCCGAATTCTATGTTTTGGACCCTTTCTTCAACAAGCAGCACTTTAAAACTCTTTTTCGCATATTTTTCAACTCCTTTTTTTTTTTTTTTTTCTCAACTCTTCTTTTCTTTTCATCAAGCATAATAACTCACACTCCCCCCACACTTGTTTTCTGCCATACATTAATCAAAAGAAATTCAATTTGAATCATGCTTTACTATGCTTCAAGAATAAGGGTATGGATGGTCCTAAACTAGGCTAGGTAAGGATAATGTGGTTTAACAAAGAATGTAGGCTATCAAGGCTCAATGGGGTTAACTTAAACATATAACGATATGGGATACATGGCAGTTTGGCTTTGGTGGTGGTAACTACACAACTTCATCTTGAATATGTTTTATGCAAATCAATAGCATGCTTTGAATGAAATAGGCATGAGTTCTAGCATTTGGAACTAAATGATGAAACACCTTCTAAGTAATAACCAAGCAAAGAATAATGAGATCATGCAACGACTTTAGAAAACAAGAATGCACAGATTTTAACTCTCCAAATAAACGTTTAAGCTCAAGTCTCACAAGGTTGTAGCGTTAGTTTGAGTTCTTTCCTTCAAGCATGTTACAAAAACTAATTTTTTTCTTTTATGATTACATGTGATTTCATAAGTTATAACCACAACCACACATAAATAAAGAGTAAATCAAACTTTCATCCATGTTTATAACTCTCTTTAACAGTCATGCAATTACAAACCGAATCCTCATCATTGTGTTGGAAGGTACCCTAAGACACAAATAAGCGCACAAAAACAACTCTTTTTTGGATTTTCAAAAACAATTTTTCAAATTTTTATGAATTTTCGGATTTTTATGTCAAAACACACTGAAACACTCCAAAACAGCTTAAAAATACTTAAAACAACAAGGAACAACACTAGAAGTAATGGGTGATAAATTTCTACGAATTTCATGCAAAACAATGGTTACCCCCCCCCCCACACTTAAATCAAACATTGTCCTCAATGTTTCAAGCATATACTCACACCAAAAACAAGCAAATAACAGACGACAAATAAACATGACAAATATGGCAAAGTAAAAACCAGACAGAGTAGAGTTTAAGAACGCAAATCTGGTTTTGGAGATAGTTGATCTTGTTGACTTTCCACAGCTTTGATCTTGAACTGGATTGGAATTGTACGGCGAAGCTTTGCTCTTTGGTGATGTTGCAATTCCTTATTTGTTCTCCAAGAAGATGTTGCAGCTTCTCTAGTTCTTCATCTCAGACTCCTTCTGCTGGGTTGATTGTGCAAGCTGCATTCTTCTCTGCTTGTTTCTTCTGCATGACGGGCAGGCACGAGGTAAAGGTGTTGGTCTGTTTCTTTCTTCAATCTTTCCAAGTGCCCACCTCTTGCTTTCTTTCTCCTTGTCCCTAGTTGAGGATGAATCAGCACGTTGTCTCCACATGCTTCGAGGTATCATCTTCACTTCCCTTATACGTGAGAGACGAAGAGAAAACACAAGATGATGAGTACTCGAGAGCATGTGCTGGCTGGAGAAAGGACAGGGAGAAAGCATGATATGAGATACTCGTGCTCTCAACCTTTATGATATGAAATACTTGTGCTCTGGATGGGTTGTTTGCAGGGGTATCCCAGGGGATGAAAAATACAGAGTGACTCGATAGGGTTTGTTGGAAAGCCATTTCAGAGAGGATGAAGGGTTAAGTGAGGCTGAAAGTTGGGTGAGACTGCTTCACTTTGAAGTTCAACATTTATAGAATTTTCTTAATGGCTGGGAAGGCATTGTTCCATTACTCGTGTCGGCAAGCCTGGGATAATTTAACAGTAGTTTTCACGTGCATTCCGCTTCTCCAAAAATTTTCGACAGATTGCGCGTGATTTACGCAACGCAGATGTGCAAATTGACAGATGCTGACACGTCTCGATAAAGCAGAGGCCTCTTTAATATCCGGAATTTACGCTTCGAGTTCTGAGCTTTGTTGAGGTCAGATATTGCATGTGACAAGTGCTGATGAGGCTGAGAGAGACAGATGGTTGGAATCGGTGCTTCGACAGACTGCCCGTGATTTTCGCAAAGCTGAGTTGCGTGTGATGGGTGCTGACGAGGCTGAGACAGTTGACGCTCTTCGGTATCTGAAATTGGTGGTTTGTGAGCAAGCCCAACTTTTGAGAAAGCTGGCGCCTCTTCGATCTCCGAATGGCTTCTTTGATTTCTGAGCTCACCTCTTCGATCTCTGAAATCCCATCGCGTGCTGATTTTTATAGAGGTATGCAGGACGTTCAAAGCACTCTTGAATTTCTGCCTGTAAAAACTCCCGTTTTGCACTTCTACGATCTTGACTTGTCCGATCTCCTCTTTCTTTAACACCTCTGAAAAATGTCTGGCCCTTCCGACCGTCGTTTTGACTTGAACCTTGGTGAAGGAGCAGCCCCTCATTCTCCAGACAACATATGGCGCCCGTCCCTCATATCCCCTACTGGTCCTCTGACCGTTGGGGATTCGGTGATGAAAAATGACATGACCGCTGCGGTGGTGGCCCGGAACCTTGTCACCCCCAGAGATAACAGACTGCTCGCTAGACGGTCTGATGAATTGGCGGTTAAGGAGTCTTTGGCTCTTAGCGTGCAGTGTGCGGGTTCTGTGTCCAACATGGCCCAACGCCTATTTGCTCGAACCCGTCACGTTGAATCGTTGGCGGCTGAAATACAGAGTCTCAAAGAGGAGATTAGAGGACTCAAGCATGAAAATAAACAATTGCACAAGCTTGCACACAATTATGCCACAAACATGAAGAGGAAAATTGACCAGCTGCAGGAAACTGATGGTCAGATTTTACTTGATCACCGGAGGTTTGTGGGTTTGTTCCAACAGCATCTGCCTTCGTCTTCTGGGGCGGCACCGCGTAGTGAAGCTTTAACTGATCAACCTCCGATACCTCATCCTTCCGTGGCCCCACCGACTGCTGAAACTCCGCCGACTACTGCAACCTCTCCCACGCAGCCTTTGTGAAGGCTCCCTCTTGTATTATGCTATGTTTCTTTATTTCCCAGTTTCCTGTTCATTTCCATGAAGTTTAATGTTAAAATCCTTTGCATATTTGTTAATGTTTCAAAATAGAAAGTCACAACCAAAAATAATTAAACAAGTAATAAAATTGACAATCAAGCAGAATAAATGGGTTGCCTCCCTTAAAGCGCTTGCTTTAACGTCTTCCAGCCGGACGATGAACACCTTCACTTCTCCTTGGAACCCATGGCATGCAGTGGGATCTCCTCCACAACATGCTCCACAAAGTGCTCGTAGTATGGCTTCAAGCGATGTCCATTCACCTTGAATTCTTGCCCGGTTCTCAAGCTCTTAATTTGGACTGCACCATGCACAAAAAGATTAGTAACAACAAACGGGCCAACCCACTTGGAACGTAACTTACCAGGGAATAGACGAAGGCGGGAATTGAACAACAACACTTTCTGCCCAATTTCGAAAGTCTTGCCTCGAAGCATCTTATCATGGAATGTCGTGGCCTTCTCTTTGTAAATTCTAGCATTCTCATAAGCTTCATGCCTTATCTCATCAAGTTCACTCAATTGAAGCTTTCGATGAATTCCGGCTTGGTCCACATTCAAATTGAAGGTCTTGATGGCCCAATGAGCTCTATGTTCTAATTCCACGGGAAGATGGCATGGCTTACCATACACAAGTCGAAAAGGAGACATACCAATGGGGGTCTTGTAAGCCGTTCGATACGCCCATAGTGCATCATCCAACCGTAAGCTCCAATCTTTTCTATTTGGCCCAACGGTCTTCTCCAAAATCTGTTTGATCTCACGATTCGACACCTCGGCTTGGCCATTGGTTTGGGGGTGGTAAGGTGTGAAGACCTTATGCGTCACATGGTACTTCTTGAGTAATGCCTCAATGGTACGGTTGCAAAAATGAGACCCGCCATCACTGATTAGCACCCTAGGCATCCCAAACCTAGAAAAGATATTAGTTTTCACAAAATCTGCCACAACTTTAGAATCGTTAGTTCGAGTGGCTTTCGCTTCCACCCACTTGGAAACATAATCAACGGCAAGTAATATGTAAGTGAAACCAAAAGATGAAGGAAAATGACCCATAAAATCGATACCCCAAACATCAAAGATTTCAACAACAAAGATGGGTACCTGCGGCATTTGATCTTTTTGGCCAATATTACATGTCCTTTGGCATCGATCACATGTTAAACAAAAGGATCTAGCATCTTTAAACAAAGTAGGCCAATAAAAACCACATTCAAGAACCTTAAAAGCTGTCCTTTGGGTTCCAAAGTGACCCCCACATGCATATGTGTGACAAAAACTTAAAATTGAGTGAAAATCTGATTCATGCACACATCTTCTTATAACCTGATCTGAACAATATTTCCACAAGTATGGGTCATCCCAAACATAAAATCTAGCATCCTTTTTAAGTTTATCACGTTGGAATTTGTTTAGGGTGCTAGGAACTTGTTTAGTCACCAAATAATTCACCAAATCTGCGTACCAAGGAGCACTTACCTGAACGGACAAGAGTTGTTCATCCGGAAATGTTTCGGAGATGGGAAGATCCTCTTCTTCACGCACCAACCTGCTTAGGTGGTCGGCAACAACATTATCACTCCCCTTCTTGTCCTTGATTTCGATGTCAAACTCTTGAAGTAGAAGCATCCAACGAATGAGTCTAGGTTTAGCTTCTTTCTTGGTGAACAAGTACTTCAAAGCTGCATGGTCAGTGAAAACAATAACTTTAGTACCAATTAGATATGATCTAAATTTATCTAAAGCAAATACAACCGCCAAGAGTTCTTTTTCAGTTGTAGAATAATTCAACTGAGCATCATTCAAAGTGCGTGAAGCATAATAAATAACATGTGGCTGTTTATTCTTTCTTTGACCCAAAACAGCTCCAAGTGCATAATCCGATGCATCACACATCAATTCAAAGGGAATGGACCAATCCGGGGGAGTTATGATGGGTGCCGTGGTGAGGAGGTCCTTAAGATGCTTGAATGCTTGCTCACACGCCTCGTTGAACTCGAAAGGCACTTCCTTTTGTAGGAGACGGCATAGGGGTTGTGCAATCTTGGAAAAATCCTTGATAAATCGTCTATAGAATCCTGCATGACCAAGGAAAGAACGAACCTCTCTCACCGAAGTGGGAGAGGGTAAGTAGCATACAAGATCTATTTTAGACTTATCAACTTCAATTCCACGTTCAGAGATAATATGACCCAAAACAATACCTTGTTTAACCACAAAATGGCATTTCTCCCAATTTAACACAAGGTTTGTTTCAACACAACGTTTCAAGATTAAAGTGAGATTATCCAAGCAATTATCAAAGGAATTACCAAACACACTAAAATCATCCATGAATATCTCAATAATCCTCTCAACATAATCAGAAAAGATGCTAACCATACACCTTTGAAACGTGGCAGGAGCATTGCACAAACCGAATGGCATACGTCGATATGCAAACGTTCCAAAGGGACAAGTAAAAGTGGTCTTTTCTTGATCATCCAGGGCAATAACAATTTGATTATAATCGGAGTATCCATCAAGAAAGCAATAAAAGGAATGACCGGCTAACCTTTCTAGCATTTGATCTAGGAATGGCAATGGGAAGTGATCTTTCCTTGTGGTTGCATTTAGCTTCCTATAATCAATGCACACTCACCAACCGGTTTGAATTCGGGTGGGCACAAGCTCATTCTCCGCATTCTCGACAACCGTCACTCCAGATTTCTTGGGCACACATTGGATAGGTGAAACCCAACGGCTATCGGAGATGGGATAAATCACCCCACAATCTAGAAGTTTGATTATCTCCTTTTTCACAACTTCCATCATCGGAGGGTTAAGACGGCGTTGAGCCTCTCTAGTTGGTTTGGCCCCCTCCTCTAGAAATATGTGATGCATACAAGTCGTAGGGCTTATACCTTTAATATCGACCAATGTCCAACCTAGGGCAGATTTGAATTCCTTCAAGACACGCACTAGCTTCTCCTCCTCTTGTGCCGTGAGGGATGAGGAGATGATGGCAGGTAGCGTCTCATTTTCCCCCAAAAAGATGTACTTCAAATGGCTTGGTAGGGGTTTGAGATCAAGTATGGGTGCCTGAACGATGGATGGAAGCAACTTGTTAGTCGAAATTGGAATGGAATTAAAGTTAGGAGACTTACCACCATGCTTAGGTAGTGACTCAAGGGCAGCAACCAACTCAAAAATTTCATCACTAGGAGGCACGACATGGCCTAGTCCATGTATGCCGTGGGTTACACTAGAATCTGCCCCCTTGGTTGTGAGTTTCATTCCTCGTGTAATGACTTTTTCAAGCGCATCGTCATTCAAATCTTCAAGATATCCCTGCGCCAAAGAGTCAATTATATCAATAGAGAAACATGAATGGTCCTCACTAGGGTACTTAATGGAATCAGAGAGATTAAAATTAACAACTTCCCCATCAAATTCCATGGATAACGTTCCACTATACACGTCAATCTTCGTTCAGGCCGTCTTCATGAATGGCCTTCCAAGGAGGATGGGCAATGAAGAAGCATGATCCGATTCATCCATTTCGAGCACATAAAAATCTGCTGGGAAGACTAAATGATTAACCTGCACCAAAACGTCTTCCAACACTCCTTTTGGATAAGCGTTAGATCTATCGGCCAATTGTATGATTACACCATCATGTTTCAACTCACCTAAGTTCATAGATACATAAATGGAGTATGGCATAACATTTATAGAGGCTCCTAAATCTAGCATGGCAGATTTGAAACGAGTGTTACCAATGACGCACGGAATTGTAAAGCTACCCAGATCTTTGCATTTGGGGGGTAGTTTACGTTGCAAGATGGCGGAGACATTTTCACCTACCTTCACAACCTCCTTGGTTGAAATCCTCTTCCTAGTGGTGCATAGCTCCTTTAAAAACTTAGCGTATCTCGGGACTTGCTTAATGGCATCCAACAAGGGTATGTTGACTTGAACTTTCCTAAGTGTCTCAAGGATGTCCTTTTCAGCTTCTTCCTTCTTTGTTTGCACAAACCTGCTAGGAAAAGGAGCATTCGAAGGCACAACATTAGTAGAAACCGAATTTGACACATTCTTACCTTTATTGGATGAATTGGACAGATTTGGAGCCATGGGGGCTTGCGGCATAGGTGTGTCCACCTTTGCTGTGGGTGGGCATGCTTCCTCCTCCTCAAATTGAAGTTTTTCATCCTCTTTGTGACCTGTTTTTGATGAAGAACCTGCCCCAATCTCTTTTCCACTTCTCAAGAGTATGGCCTTTGCACTTTCAAAGCCTCCCTTCGGATTTGGAATGGTAGAACTAGAAAGCCTTCTTTGGTCTCTAATCTGCCCAACAACGTCGGCAATTTGCCCCATTTGTTTCTCTAGTTGGTCCACTCTCTTGTTTTGATTTTCCTGCCCATTAGTCAAAGTGGTTAGTAACTTAACAAGTGTATCATTATCCAAAGCATTACCTGAAGTATTTGGGGCAGATTGTGGTTGGACTTGAGGGGGTGCGTATGGTTTGTTGTAGAAGCCCGGGGGTTGTTGCCTAAAGCCTCCTTGTGGTTGGGCTTGTTGTGGCTCTCTCCATTTGAAGTTTGGATGGTCTCTCCACCCCGGATTATACGTGTTGGAATATGGATCATGTCTTGGCTGATTTTGGCTTTGAAACCCAATGGCATTAGCGTTCTCCCATCCACCATTCTCAATGAGTTGAGGACACTTTTCGGATGCATGTCCTTGGATAGAACATACGCCACACACCATGGGTCCTTAAATCTTCATTCCCTCAGGCATCTGTGAAACAAGAGAAGTAAGATTAGCTAACTGAGATTGAATATTGGAAGTGGAACTTACCTCATGCACTTGTTGCCGTTGGGGTCCTCTTTGGCCTACACCCTTGTATTGTTGAGCGTTCAATGCTCGATTAGCAATCAAGATTTTTGCAGCCATGGGCGTTTTGTCTACCAATGCTCCACCCGCCGAGGCATCGAGCATTTGACGTTCTAGTGGTAGGAGCCCTTCGTAGAAGTATTGCAAAAGCAATTCCTCCTTCATCTGATGCTGTGGACAAGAAGCAACAAGTGATTTAAATCGTTCATAATATGTAGGAAAAGACTCACCTTCATCTTGTTGAATTCCACTTATTTTTTTACGAAGAAGAATGATGCGAGAAGTTAGGAAAAACTTCTCCAGAAACGCCCTCTTCATACTCTCCCAAGATGTAACTGTACCGGGAGCCAACTCGTATAACCAATCCTTGGCTTTGTCCATTAAAGAGAATGGAAAAGCCTTCATCTTTAAAATACTTCCGTCAACGGTAACCGAAGTCATACTTGAGCACACCACTTCAAATTCTTTCAAATGTTTGTTCGGATCCTCCATGGACAGCCCATGGAACTTTGGAATGTGGTGGAGCAAACTTGACTTTAACTCGAACTCTTCGGTTTTACCTTGAGCAGCCATGGGATATTGGATACAAAATGGTGCGGCATTATCCAAACCCGAGGCGGCAAGCTCCTTGAGCGTACGGTTGTCCATGGCTATACCTTGCTCTTCTCCACCCACTTGTGCCGTGGCCTTCTCTTCAACCTCAACTTCTTGCTCTTCTAATTCAGGCTCGGGATTAGGAGGATTAGACTCTTGGAATTTCTTTTTCCTTCTCAAAATCACCGTCAAAGTCGGAGATATGCTCACGAACAGGTTGTGAGCTACGGGTCATAAACTAGTACCTAAAAACAAAGAAAACAAAACAAATCAGCAACTTAAACAGAAACTTAAACAAAATACAATAATTCGAAAGAAAACAATCCAAGAGATTAGCAAAGTTGCTAATCCCCGGCAGCGGCGCCAAAAATTTGATGCGAAAAATAAGTTAACACACAAATTAAACCCTCTTTTTATCAATTGTAGTAAAGTATGTAAGTAGGGATCGTTCTAGGCCGGGGATTATGAGGGATTGCTAAATCACTTGGAAACTAACTTGAAAACGTAAAAACAAAGTTTAAAACACTAACTAGACTCAAAGAATGCAAAACTATACTTTAAAACACTAAAACAAACCAAAAGACTCAAAACAGCCCCTAAACACTCAAAACTACCTTAAACACACAATCTGGGCAGTTTTGGGACTCTAACACAAACTTGGACGAATTTTGGTTTTCTAATGAACTAAAACACTTAAAAACATAATCTAAGACAAGTTCTAATTAATATGACTCAAAGAAATAAGATGGGGTTGATTTTGGACGAAAATAATTAAATTAAGACAAGAACAAAGTAAACAAATTCTTAGACAAATTTAAGTGAATCAAAACAGATTGTAAAATGAATTTGAATGAAACTTATGGATGGAAGGCTAGCTAGGAGGTTCTTCTCAACACATGTCACACTTGCATACAAAACGATTTTCAGTTGCTTTTCGATAAGCTATGAATACTCAACGCCCCAAATTAACCGTGAATTGCACTAATTAACCCTCAGTTTTTCCACAAGTTATTGGATTGGATGATTGCATACGACAACCCAAAACATTCCCTACAAGTTCCCTACATGAATTGCATAATAGAGATACAAGCAAGAATCATTAAGTTCTATGAAAAACATAAGCATTGACGAGGCACTCGTTACTATGATTTGCATGAAACTTATGCCAAGAATTTACTTAACGTGATTGTGACTAGCAACCTTCACTACTTGTGAATATAAGTTCATAACGATTAGGTGAAACTCCCTTATATTCTAGCGTTAAATTCATGCATGAAAATTAAGCGTGCACTCTCAACCAACATACACAAATCATTTTTTATACGATCGGATAAGTAAATTGAATTCACAACTTATGAATCACAACTGGATGTAATCAAATCATATTGCAAGTATGAACATGGTTTCGAATCACCCCCTAACTAAGAGGGGTTTAGTTCCTCATACTCACAAAGCAAAGATACATAAAATTAGACATTAAAATCAAAGGAAAGAAAACACCTAAAATGCTCCAACTTGGGTAGCAAGTGCATCCAAGAATTCTCCTTTGCTTGCTTGTGGCAGATTGCTTTGTGGACGGATTTTTGGGTAGTTTTATGATGTAGAATGGATGGGGAATGGTATGGAAAGGTTTAGGGTAAGTGTGGAGGAGTGTTTGAGGGTTGGAGGGTGGTGGAGAACTAGGCAAAGAGGGTGGAAGAAGGTGGAGTGGCTGTTATGTTTTCTAGGCACTAGAATGGTGTTTTTGGGGTGTTTTGCTACCTAGGGTGAGTATGGACGAATTTCTGTGATGAATGGTGAATATGAGAGTGTGAACCCTTTGCCAAGGGGTGTAAACATGTATATATAGGCTCCAAAAACCTTAGAGAATCAGGTTAGGCTAGGGAGAATGCAAGGCAAAGAGTGTATGTGGTGTGCAATGGTCCAAGGGTGAAAATGAAGTGATGATGCAAAGTGTGAAGGGTAAAATGGAGTGGTCTTGTAGCTAGGGGGCATGAATGATTGTGTACATTGCATAGAGATGGAAAGGGAGGTGAAAATGTGTCAATAAATGGGTCAAAGGTGCAGCAACATGTGGTACACAAGGCATGGGATTCCAAATGTGAATGATGGAGCATCAATTGGTGCATGTTATGGTTGTGAAAGTTGTATAAAATTTTGTGGGTGAAGGGAACAAGAGGTATCAAGCAATTAAGTGTAATAATTAAATGAATTGAAGCATGAAATCAGAAATTATGTAGGGGACAAGAGTGATCAAGCATGGCATGGGAATCCAAAGGGAATTCTATGTTGTTTTGCATGGCAATGAAGGCAAGTTGGGGTGACAAATTTTTGGGCTGAGTTCTTCATCTTTTGGACCATAATTCTTCACATTCTTGGCCTCTTTAGTTCTCAAATTTGTCCATCCACTTTGGCCCAAATATGTGACATGCATTCCAAGCTCCATTTTGCTCCAAAATGCTCCAAAATGCATCTTCTTGCCTACTTTGTCCATAAAATCTGAAAACACACGAAAATGACTTTAAACATTAAAATAACTAAGGAAACACGACATAAATGCACAAGAACAAGCCAACTAAGTCGCATAAATATGCTCCTATCAATCTTGCCACCTTGTCGAATAAGAAAAATATATTAGTTTTCCTAAGTTTTGGGCAGTTTTGTCGACTTGTCGACGTTTTAGAAGATTATTTTGGCAAATGCCTCTAAATTATAAGGGAAGAATTTCCCTGCCATGGAAAGACGTAGATTTGGGATAAGTTGATGGCCCTAAAGCAGGGCTACTATATTGATAGTTGTGTATCTCAGGGGGAGAATCTCCAATCAATACTAATTTCCTACATTATTGTTGGTTCTATACTCGTCATTTTGATGAGCATTGGCATGAAAGTAAAAATTGTTATATCTGAGGTTAATAGTATAGTACGTTTTGAAAATGTTTACCTTTGGCATCAATTCTCAATTTTTTTTACTTGGGTTTCCACCTTGTTGACATCATATTTATTTTTCCCTATTTCTTATCGAACAACTCCTATATCAATTTTCCTTTTGACTTTTCAAATAAGTCCTACTTAATTGAAAGAACTTAGTTATTAAACACTTTATTTTGGAAATCTCAAACCTATCTGCGAAGGTGAAAGAGCTTCACATCAAATTCCTCAAATATTACCTTTGTGTAAATTGGTACTTCTCCTAGGAGATGTGATTTCGTAAATGATATTCTTTTCTTTTCTTTTCTCCAAAAAGGTAGTAGCAGAAGAAAGTTTTGGTCTTGTTGAACTTATTGACAAATTATTATCGATTTTTTTACTATAGTGTTTTTCTTCACTTGTTGACCAAGGAAAATTAGTTTTGTTTGGGATGTTAATTATGAATACAGTTTTTGACAAATGAACTATTGTCTCACCTTACCTTTTCTTTACACCTTTCGATGACATTGATCATTTGGAAATCCATGATGACGTGTTCTTTGGATATTTCAACTGTGTGGAGGCAACATGACGAAGAATTGCTTAGACTTTCCAACGGTTAAAATCGTTCAAAATGAACCATCTTATTCATGACTAGAGTAAAGTGTTATAATCTTTATTTGAAAAACCGAATGATACTTCCTGGTGGAGAAACGTGTTAGAGACCTTTATCAATCTTGGACTGTTCAAATATATTCTCATTTGAAATAGGTTAAATTTTGACAGTGGTAGTGGAAGAACTAAATCAACTTTTATGATTATCACGATTGTGCAAATGTATTACTATTTAATGCATCAAAAGATTTATGTATACTTGAACACTTTCGGTCTGTCCTATTCCACCTCAGTTGGAATTCATAGGTATTGTTTTGACGTTACTTGCGAAATATCAAGAAAGGGTTTCAATGGTCATAATCACTTCTTGTATATGAAGGGAGTTGAGAAATATCATCATACACTTTCGGTTCGAGGTATCTTGTACATGTGGTGATGATGATGATGATGGTGATGATGATGCTTCGATGTTTATAAATCAACTTGACAAGTCAACCCATTTTTTTATTGGTCCAGAGGGACTACTTTTTGACCGCTTGGTAAAATTCCTCATTCCTGAAATTTTCAGATTTCTCGGGCGTTTAGACTAGCGTCTATTCTAAGGAGGATTCCATATTCATCTCTTTGTGCTGGAAGGTATTCTAGTCAATTTTAGGTTTATGCCTACCCTACTACACTTTGTATTAGTTTTAAACAAGCAAATTGTCTAGAGGAGTTGCTAGGATATTGACATTTAGTTGTGAACATTAAATTCTCAATCACCCAACAAATACTCTAATAAACGAATCTTAACCGTTGGTGATTGAATGTTCCAGAAGCTATCGTTGTAACGAGATGCTATACATTAATTCAATTACCTTGTATTTAAAATTTGATGGACTTATTTGACCCTCAAATTCTTGAGTATTATGTTAGCCTTCTTGACATAATTTTCACTAAATTCGAGAGAAATTCAATAGGAATCTGCTCATTATGGTGTTATGAATTGCACTGTTGAGTTATGTGGTGTGTATGTTGTAATAAATAGTTATATTTTTTTTAGTTGGTTTTAACTACGGTTACAATTTTTGGTTTCGAGTATGGCATGGTTAAGGCGTGCTGTGAAAATTTTATCCATAGCACATGACCGAAAATTTTATCCATAGTTAAATGATCGAGATTATGATATAGAAAATTATGATATTTGTTGATGTTACTCGTAAGGGTAGTGCGTGAACACGATCAAGACTTGGATTAGATGATTTATGCGTATTTTCCCATTAGGGGGCATGATGGTAATACTGCATCCTCGGGAATCTGTTACTTACTTATCGGGACAATAGTGAGTTGTTAGTATTACGGGCTGCTGACCGTAATATTGAAAACTTAAGTGTTGAATTTGTTGTACAAGTAGACATCTAGGTCCATCTACGTTTAGTTATTTAATTATTATTCGGGCTTGACCCAAAGATAGCACACACTCATCTTCGAGGCACGTGACGCATATGGGTGTGTAGGTGAAGTTTTCTATTTTCGGAGTTGTCTTTAGTACAACTATTTTAACTTCACTTTATTATATACGTACTTTGACATTACGTTGTTATACAACTATTGTTCTACTTTATGTTTATAAAGAACTGTATATTTTAGTATTATACTAAAGGAGAAGGAAAGTTTGAGTTTGGAGGCATGAAAGAAGAATCATTGCAAACCGATCGCGACGGAATGACAATCTCTTTGATGCAACCACTCTAACTTGATATCTTCCTTACATATCTATTTCTCTGCTATCTTTTCTCTACTTTTGTATGACAAATGATTTTGAATTTCGGGGACGAAATTTTTAAGGTGGGTAGATTGTGACAACCTGTCCCTAAATTTATGTTTTTATTTAATCAAGCAAATTGACGAAAATATCTCTAGAGGCACAGGCTTTGACTTACGTTGAGCATCGTCTAGAGAAATGCATGACTTATTCCTTTAGCGCATTTGTGTAGTACTCGTTGGTCCGAACACATAGGCGAAAACCGTTTGCGAGTCCGAATTGTAACGGTATAGTTATGGACATTTGAAGTTATTTTACTAAATTATAGATTTTAAATTAATTAAAGCTCCCACCATGTGGGAATTGTAACCAATCAAAGTTGAAGTGGCAAATCAGAAATTAGTGAGAAAGTAAAAGACCAATCAAATTTTTGTTGTTGGTGGGCCAATTAGGCAATGGGCAATGGACCAATAAATGAGAAGCTCCCAACATTCTCTTCCCGTGGAGGACACCCACGACAAAACCCGGTTTCGAACGAGTGTGAAATTCCGGCCTCTTCCACCATATTTTCAGGCAAAATTCACCCATCCATTATCTGCAACCTCTTTCACAACCTCCCCTCTTCCATTTCCACCCAAAATTAGAAGGAATTTGTTTGAAGTTTGGTGCAAAAACCACAATGGGTGCCACGGGAAATCTTGCTCGGGATTCACCGGTTGTGAAATGATCTCTTTCAATTACCACCACCAAAACACTCCTCTTGGACCCAGGAACAAGACCCAAGTAATTGTAGGGGTGTTGGAACATCGAGGAAGTCAAATCGAAGAACACCCATCTTAGGGTTTTCGGCAGGTTTGAGTGAAATTGGAGCCTTTCCCGGCTAAATTGGACTTAGCCACATGTATAAAACTTGTTCTACTAATTGAGATCTTCATTTCTGTAAAATTTGGTAATTTTTAGAAATAGTTGGATTTTCCGGCCAGTCGGGGCGGCCGACCGCCACCCACGGAGGCGTGTGGCCAGGGGGCCGTCGATGTCATTCTTAGGCTAAATTAGATGCCTTGAGTTCAGTCTTGGTAACTGTATGACTTAGGTTGATGGTTGGAACCTAAATTCTCTACGTCACGTTATTGGGTAAAAGTGTGAATCGATGATCCGACCGTTAGATCGTCACCAAACTTTAATACCTTATAGTACGTAATATTTGAGTACCATAGAAACTTACAGATCGGGAAACCGACGTACGGATCTTCCCGAATTGGATTTGTAAGTTCATAAAATATAATATTGACCGCCACTTGGTTTTAGCAATTGGTGGAGATCCAACCGTTGGATCATAATGAAATATTGGGACATGGTTCTAGGAACATAATGTGAATCTTTGGAAGTAACGAATCAGAAATCCATGATGCAGATCCTCCGGAGTGAATTACGTAGGATGTGTTTTTTCTGTAAATTATGTATTCTATCAGTAAGAACTCTGAGACATGATTTGATAATTGTTCTAGGCGACATTGGTTCGTGACGTCTCGATATTCGTGCTAGGGAGTCGTAGCGCAAACCTCAGGTGAGTGAGTCTTTTCCTTTCTGTCGTGTATATATATATATATATATGATTTATCATTCCACAAAAATTTTTTTTTTTTAAAATCGATTTAAGTTTATTACCTACATATAATTACTGTGAATGCTTTGAAGTACTAGTGTGAACTACGAATGGCTTGATCCTTGTTTAGGGTACGTAGGCAGTCTAACGAGACGTTAGATGCAGCCATACAATAAATGAGACTAAATAATTGAGACAATAGCCTTGTTTGGGGAATTGAGCAATGTGAAGGAGATCGGTAGAAAATGTGAAATTTAACCTTATGATTTGGTGGTTAAATGTTGTTCATAAATCAATGTGTGAAGAACCAAGAAATTGAAGTAAGGAAACGTAAGTAATGATAGTTAATTAAACTAGTGTCTAATTGGGCTTATAACCGAAAATTATTCCCAAAAATAAATATTTCGGGAGTAGGGCGTTACAGCTTATGCATTTTAAGCCGTATTATATATATATATATGTGTGTGTGTGTGTGTGTGTGTGTGTATAATTGAAAATGCTATGACATGGTTGAGTATTAGATTGCATCATGGTATATCCATATGTATATTACTTGCACATAATTATTGTGAACGCTTTGAAGTGCAAAGGTGAACGTAGGAGACCCAGGTAAGTTCAGGTGTACATGTCATAATAGATGCAGTTAGAGATCATTATGATTGATGAGATATGGTGAGTCGTACAGGTCATTATAGGTGACTCCAACTTATGTGCTAGCATTGATTGATGAGATATGGGTGAGTCATACAGATCACTATAGGTGACTCCGACTTACGTGCTAGCATTGATCGATGAGATATGGGTGAGTCGTACTAGTCACTATAGGTGACTTCGACTTACGTGCTAGCATTGATTGATGAGATATGGGTGCAGTTGTACAGGTCACATTAGGTGACTATGACTTGTGTGCAAGTATGGATTATTAAGCACCTGATTATTTATATTGCTGATGGTATGTTGTATCATGGTATACTTCTGGATTTACTGATAGTATACAATTGATTTCATCCTATATGTAGTATGATTTTTTGGAAACTAAACAAGTGTTACAGCGAGGGGTATAACATTTAGAAGATCTTTATTAAAACTTTGCTTTCAGGCCACTCACATTTTCTGTTCTCCAGGTTTTAGTAGCTGAGCTTCCGTATCGACGAGGGTGATTGGATTCCAAAATAAGTGACTATGGTATAATTATTATCTTACTCTATTGTACTTTACCTATGCTCTAACGTCATGTGGGAAGTGGGTTCATTCCCGCTCACCAACGCACTCTAGTATTTAGGCACTCTTAGGTTCAAATTTATTCATATTTTTCCACATCATCACACTTTATGGCTCCGTCATCTTCCAGGTATTGGCCAGCACAGCTCGATTCAGAGTCCTTGTGGACATTTTGGGTCAGGGTGTGTCACATAACATTCCAAGTGTATTCAATTAGAATTAGTATTTAAAGAATTTAGAAAAGTTAAGGAATTAGAGGGAATTGGAGAGATTTTGTAGTGTATTTTAAGCATCCACAAATCTCACATCTTCCCATAAGATTTCGAGGGAATTAAATCAAAATTTTACATGAAATCTCTACAAATCAGTTAAACTCCATAAAAATTCATGGATTTATAAATCCATTAAAATCTTTCAAATTCCTAATTGAATACACCCCACCTTAATTTGTAACCCTATATTATTATTTTTTTGTTCCCATATTTTTAAAATTTTTATTTGTACTCGTAATTTTTTTTTTCACCTATTTTTTTTTGCACCCATAATTTATTTATATTGTACCCATGTTTCTTTAAAAATGTACCACTTGTTATATGTAAAAATCTATTTATTGATTTAATCTAAAACATATACATTGTTGTTTATATAAAATGTAAACATTGTTTTTGTAACATCCCACATCGTCCAGGGGAGTGGATCATGTAAGCCTTATATGTATATTCTCATCTCTACCTAGCACGAGGCCTTTTGGGAGTTCACTGGCTTCAGGTTCCATCAGAACTCCGAAGTTAAGCGAATTCGCGCGAGAGCAATCCCATGATGGGTGACCCATTGGGAAGTTCTCGTGTGAGTTCCTAGAAATAAAATCGTGAGGGCGTGGTTGGGGCCCAAAGCGGACAATATCGTACTACGGCAGAGTTGAGCTTGGGATGTGGTGGGGGCCTAGGCCGAGATGTAACAATTTGGTATCATAGCCAATCCCTGGCCGAAAGTGTGCCGATGAGGACGTCGGGCTCCTAAGGAGGGTGAATTGTAACATCCCACATCGCCCAGGAGAGTGGATCCTATAAGCCTTATATGTATATTCCTATCTCTACCTAGCACGAGGCTTTTTGGGAGTTCACTAGCTTCGGGTTCCATCGGAACTCCGAAGTTAAGCAAGTTTGCGCAAGAGCAATCTTATGTTGGGTGACCCACTAGGAAGTTCTCGTGTGAGTTCCCAGAAACAAAACCATGATGGCGTGGTCATGGCCCAAAGTGGACGATATCATGCTACAGCAAAGTCGAGCCCAGGATGTGGTGGGGGCTCGGGCTGGGATGTGACATTGTTTTCTATATAAAATGTTCCATTTTTTTAATGTAAAACGTACCATTCTTTGTATAAAATGTATCAAATTTTTTGTATAAAATGTACCCACATTTTTTATATTTATAATTACGCACACATTCTTTTTAAACATTTTTATGGGTCATATTATAGATATTTACATATGGCGAATGTACAGATACATTCTTTTGACATGTGACAACTATATTATCATTCATCACAATGTTTTCTTTTGGTCAAATTCAAAACAATGTTGGATACATTCTTTTGGCTCTTTTTTTACATTGTTTCAAATTGATTGATACACACACACACACACACACACATATATATATATATATATATATATATATATATATATATATATATATATATACGTACATGTACTTAATTAAATTACTCATTGTGTAGCTTAGTTTATCTCTCTCTCCCTTTAATGTAAAAATATCGATGTACTCAATATATATATATATATATATATATTTCAAAAGGAATTATATTGTTATATTGATTTTATTCAACCAAAATTTTTGAAATTTTTTTCGCATTTTTTGTTGGCCGTTTTTTATTATAGCTCATTAGATGTGAGATTTTAAATACCATAAAAATCACAAGTTTTATTGCGGACATAGAAATATATTAACACTAATATGCTGAGGTGTATAAAGTTAAAGGACTTTAATCAAAAATTAAAAACCACTAAGGTTTTAATCAATGAGTATTAATGGCTAGAGACCACATCCAAAGTCCCTCGTTTGAAAAATGATAGTGTTGTTTTGGCCATTAATCTTCTTCAATTCATCAAATTCAATGGTCAAGAATGAAGACGGGTATGTGAGAAGTAACAATGAGTGTGAGAATAACACTATTATTCAAATATAGGCCACAAAGTTTTAGTTTTCTCATACTACATGTTAAAGAATTAATATTGGCCACTTAGTAATACGGTCTAGTGGTATTCCTCTTCACTTGTAAGCGAGATGTCTTAGGTTTCACTTGTAAGCAAGAGGTCTTAAGTTAAATTCTCACCAAACGCGAATTTGAACTAAATTATTATGGCTCGCCCATCGTAAGGCTTAGTCCACTCCCTCACCCCTTTGGTGTAAATAATATCGCTTGTCTTAAAAAAAGAAAAAGAAATTGACATTGTATCTATGTGAGAACCTGTATACCATAATTATATCAAGGGTTGTCTTGCCAAGGCTCGAATTATCGAGGTGAGTGGTTTATGTAATGTGTTTAAAATATTATTATTATTTGATAAATGTGAAAATCACAAGCTATTGTCGGTTTTGATCTATTTTTAAATATCTATCTATTTCAAGTCAAGCATGTTTGAATTTTAAATGCTTTGTGAATGCTTTGATGAGTATATATGGTGATATGTGGATTATTTGAAAATGTTCATGGAGCATAAGAACTTTAGTGTAGCATTAATCCGAGGGATAAATGTAAACTGCACACGGGAACATTAGGGCAGGAAGGTCATTAGGGGTCACAGTCACGTGGTGAGTTACAATTTATGAAGGATGTAATGAATACGTAAAGGGATGATGTGATATGGAATTATGTGGCTAAAACTTCGATATTATTCTCGTACTTTCTAGTGTGTGTAAAACGGCATTGCTTGACTGACATATTACATATTCTAATCACTGAGCGACGGTGGTTGTTGCTCACCCCTCACCTTTATATTTTTCAGATGAGTTATTTGGCATGACAGGTACTAGACGAGTTGATGTTGTATTAGAAGATATATTTAAGAGTTTTTATTTATTTTTGTACAATTGTAAGGATTTTGGAGATTATTTTGTATAAAAGAAGTTTTTTTTCGATTTTATTTTTACTCACATGGCCGGGTGTGGGGTCATATTCTTATGCCGACTCTGGGTTCGGGGCGTTACAATCTATTTGCAATTTTGTTGGATTAATGGTATGATAATTCATAAATTGATAACGTGGTGAATTTAAGACTCTTACATGAGCTAACGTGTTAGCCATATTTCAACAACATTGATGAAATAAAAGAAAATTATCAATTTTAATAGAAGATTAAACGTGCAAAGAGAAAATGTGTAAATTGGTATAATCTAAAAACCACAAAATGTAGTCTCACAAAATTAGAACCTCATATCCCTTTCTGAAAATCATCTCATCCACCCATAAAAAAATTACCTCAAATATGGGGAGCATAAAACGTAATTAGCTTTTAGTTTGTATGCCCTATCCAACTTTACTTGTAAGACTTGAGACCGTCTGGGTTCACCCAAAATGAAAAATCCGGTGCAAAGTGTGACCTCATTTAATATATGTTGATGTTGGATTTCAAACAGCTCTAGTAAATGATAAAACAAATGAAAAGGAAAATTCAATCATTAATATAAACAAAAACAAAATACAAAGTAAACAAATATGACTCTTCCCATTCATTTATAATACAAATAAAACTTTGTAACCTTTCCCTAAATAATCAACTGAGTCTTCATTGACAAGAACTGCATTCTGCCATCCACAAGGCAAAAAGCCCATTCAATAACTCCTTCAACATTCACAGCCAGTAGATCTTTGCTGCCTCCCTCCGCCACCAACATCGATTGTGTCCGGAAGGTATCTTCATCATCCACAAACAAAATCCACAAGTATTCAATTAGCATCTCCCTTCAGAAACTCAGTATCCCTATTAATTTATATTCACATTATGCGGAAAGGAAAAATGCGACAAGGATAATAAGTTCATGAGTTTTAGGACTTTTGGAATCAGATCCCGAGTTTCACATTATGCGGAAAAATGGAACTGAAATCACAAGTTTTTCTCTGGTTGGACAGATATCCAGTTCTTTTATAATAGCTGTGCAATCAAATCCCGAACCATTCTGCAATAATTTTTCAAGCAACGTGACTTTCATGATTTTTGCAGTACCACACTATTGACCGGACAGCTAATATTAAAGACTGTTCTTCTCCATTTCAAGTTAAAATGGAGAGGATTCTTGTCCCGAAACCATAAGAGATAAAGGGAACCAGCTTTTAAGACCAGTTGCCTTTTCGTTACACACACATAAGATTTTTAAACAGAGAATTTTATATGATGAAACTCTAACAGAGAAGTTCTGTTTTACACTCCTTGGGTTCATTTTCGCTCTGTTAAAAATGTACTCCCATAGACTCCTTACCAATGAAAAATATATTATCTGTAAAAAGAACTTGCTCAATGCTAAGTACATTAATCATGCTTGTTAAAATGATAAATTTAATTAATGGGAGCATTGTTTTCTCACCACTTTAGCTCATGGTGCATGCTCCCCACCTCTCTTAAAATTTGAGAGAGGTGGTGATCATACACCTTGGGTTAAGGTGATGAGCAAAATGCTCCCTTAACTGGCAAAAGTGCGTTAATCAATCTCCATAAATCTCATATCTCCAAGAGTTGAATGCAAGAACCCTTTTATTAAAAAGGCGAGGGAATCCCACTTGACTATAATTACTAAAAAGTAACTACAAGCAAGAGGTACTTCTCCTCCTTTTTAAAAGTGGGTATACATATCAACTTGTTATGGGACAGGAATAAATAGGAAGATAATTGCTACCTATACATACCATCACGATGTGATGGAAATTAATTGAGTGGTAAACAAATTTTGTTGTCCAATTACTCTAAATTGATCAACAATAGAATTGTCTTCACCTATTCAGATAATTATCTCAAATTATGGCCCCTGATGTATAAAATATTTCCTAAAATAATTGGCGAGGGACTAAATTCAAAGCTAAAAAAGAAGAAAAAAGTGACTGGAAAACAAAATGATAAATCAGCTATGCAAACAGTACTTACATTTCTTCTTCAGGTTCATTCTTCAGTGCGTTTTTGGCTATACACTGGAAGGCATCATCTACATTGAAGCCCTCTTTTGCAGAAGTCTCAAAGTATGGTATGTTTCCCTTGGAAGCACACCAGGCCTTTGCTTTCTTTTCAGACACCTGCAGCCAAAAGAGTAGAACCATATGCACATGCTATAAGAGAGGAACAACTGATGTCACACGTCCTAGAACAACAACATAGAGCCTCCATATTCTAGAATCTAGATAACTTACCACTCGACTATTTCCGCCATCAATGTCAATCTTGTTTCCCAATACAACAAATGGGAAGTTCTCAGGGTCAGAAGGACTGGCCTATACATCAAATCCACACAACGTAACTAGCAGTCAATACCTCAATATATGTGACTGTCTAGGAAGATAATCAAATAGTAATTACCTGAATCAGAAATTCTTCCCTCCAGTTATTAAGATTATCAAATGATTTCATGACATTCACATCGTACACAAGAACACAGCAATCTGCACCACGATAGAACGCCACACCAAGACTCTGAAACCTTTCTTGACCAGCGGTATCCCAGATCTGTAAACATGAATAAGAGGTGTAAACTCATCTAATATAAAAGTGCACGTATATCAACAGTTTCTCGTACAAATTATTTCATGACATTCGCATCAATACTTGCTTCATATCACTTCCCATTACATGCTGAGTGTGATAGATAGGCGTGTCAATACTTCAAATTAGATAGATCATAATCTCAAACAGGAAGCAAATCTGTTTCTTTCTATAATAATTTGTTGTATATAGTTGCTGTTGTAAGATGTGGTCAGTATCTACTTTAATGTACCAAGGGGAGAACAAATTCCAAATTGAAGATTCAGACTTTAATTTTTTTTAATTCTCAAGATCAACATCTTTTTTTCTTTAGTGGACACTGCACAGCTTAGAGATGCTTGTATATAGTCAGCAAATTATTATGGGGTTTCAGTGTCAAGAGAAAGTTTAGACTAATTACCGCCTTGGCATTGATGCTGAAAGGGGAAGACTGACTTTTAAATGTAGTGATGGATGGAAGGTAATTAAATAAAAGTGTTTCAAAAAGAAAAGAGAAAAAGAGAATGGAAGGTGAAATCTATGCTTTTATCAATTTCAGACACGATTAGCCAAATGAAAACAAACTTTTAAATGAGAATTACAATCCTAACAAAACAATATTGATAATTACAAAAGCAATAAATAGGTTTTTGGATCAGAGAACAAAATATCTCATAGAGAACATAATCCAAGTGACTATGAGTTCAGACAGTTAACCATTTAGGCATCAGAGTTACAGGTACCAAGCATGATTGTTCAAATATTCATTGCATCATATGGCATTTGAGTTTCATTCAATACGAATACGAATGCTGAGATATCTCTAACCTGCAGAGTGAACAATCTATCCTCAAATTGAACCTCCTTGGTCAGAAAATCGGCTCCAATTGTCGCTTTGTACTGATTGCTAAACTTACGATTCACATACCTACAATTCGAAAATCAAAATACAAACAATGAATTACAAAACCACCAAATGTAAAATTGTCAATCCAAATCTGAAAAAAGTTATAAAAAAAATAAAATCCATGATCTAAGGTTGTGGAGAGTACTGATTCATCAGTGAAGTCTTCCCCACCCTGCCAAATAACAAACAAATCAGCAAACAGATATCGGCATAGAAACACTCTGTTAACATTACCAAATAATTGCCTAAATTCTGGAATTAATTACAAGAAAAATTAAAAAAAATTCACAAAATTTACATCCAATCTTATCAAAACATGCAACAAGATTTATAACTTTTCCCGGTCTTTTCATCAAATTCCTCCATTTTCTTAGAAAACAAACAAATAATTATGAAACTCTTAGAAAAATAACGAACAAGTTTTCTAATACTTAAAAGCGAGCTTACCCGCTGTCGCCGAGGATAATGACCTTTAGAAGCATGCGCCTACGAGAAGCCATGGATCACAGGATTCAAGATAGGGAAATTTTTCGAACTTCGAATTTGGAGTTTGAAAATTTCAGAGAGAGAGAGAGATATATAGGGGATATTCCTTCTGGAGCTTGGTATTGGCGTTTCGGACTGGCTGGACAACTATCCCACTGTTCTCCAGAGTCTTTAGTATTCCTAAAGTACCCCCTATACTTTTTAGTTAAGTTTACACTTTTGCCCTTGCAAGGTTTGGACATTCTATAAAAAGGATTGGAAACTTGAGAATATCCCATTTTTGTCACTCGAATCATTTCGCGAAACTCTCTTTCTTTCTTTGTTGGTTGGGAACTGCTCCAAAACCTTCCACCGTCATTCAATATTATAGTCTAGTAGTATTATTTTTTACATATAAATAAAAGATCTTAGGTTTGATTTTTACCAAAAGTAAATTTAAAATGCATCATTACTAGCCTATTGTGAGGCTAAACTCACCCCCTTTCGCTTAGAGCCCAAAAAGCCCCGCCTAGGCACTAGGCGGCTAGTCACAATCCTGATTAATTCTTAGGTATTTGAAAAATTAAGAAATGGCGTCTAGACCCGCCTAGATTGCGACTCTTACTTAGAGATAACTTTCGTTTTGCATTTTATTTTTTTTAATAAATTGTAAGAGGATTGTTAAATATTTGGATGAACACTAATTATATGCTTCTTTTCTATGTTTTCAACCTGTTTTAATACTTTATTATATATATATATATATTATTTTGCAATTTAAGTACCCAATACAATTATGTAATTTTTTTTAAGTATAAATAGATTTATTTATATGTAACATTGTTCTCAAAATCCCCGTAATGCCTAGGCGTTTGAAAATTAAGAAATGGCGCTCAAACCTGCTAGCACCCTCCTAGACTACCTAGGCACCCGCCTAGCCCGCCCACACCCGCCTACCCCGCCCACACCCGCCTAGGCACCCACCTAGGTTGCAACTCACTTAGACAGAAAATAGATAACTTTCATTTTGTATTTTATTTATTTTTCGATAAATTGTAAGAGACTTATAGAATACTTAAATGAATACACATTATATGTTTGTTGTGACAACTCGTCCCAAATTTTACGATTTTATAAATTTTTAAAGGTCATTATTCATTATTCTATTCATTTATTATGGTTATTGTTATTTTACTAATTGAGGAGTTAGAAAAATTAGGGGAAAATAAAAAGAAGAAAGGAAAATGGAAAAGCTACTTGATGGCAAGGAAGTAGAGAGGGAGAGAAAGAGATGGGCTACTGCCCAACCAGAAAGAAGAGAGAAGTGAGGGACCAATGAGAGGGAGAAGAAAGGAGGGAAAGGAGGGAGAGTGAAGAACGGGGAAAAAGGGGGAAACGGGGTACCCAACCCGTGACCCGTGCAAACTCAGTCCATTTCTCCATATTTTCCAATGGTTTTCCACCTGATTTCTCACAAATTGGACCAAGCCACCACTCCCAATCATCATCTAGCCCTTCCTTTTCCCATTATCACCCAAAATTGGAAGGAATTTGAGAGTAATTGAAAGGTTTTTCACGGGAGTGCGCCGGAGGTGGGGTGGCGACAATCCACCATTTTTGAAGCAAATCCCATCAACCACCACCATTAGACTCCCCTTGAACCCAAGAACAAAGCCCAAGAAGTGGTGGAGGCGTCGAAACAAGTTTGGAGGTCGAATCGAAGCACACCAAATTCTAGGGTCCGCACGGATTATGGTGAAATTGAGGTGTTTCCAAACCAAATTGGCTTTGGTCACAGGCACCGATAATTTGTGACGCCTCGATGTTTGTGCTAGGAAGTTGTAGCGCGGACTCCAAGTGAGTGGATATTTCCTTGCTTATCATATTTTTCATGATTGATAATTCTATAGATGCTTTTACATAAAATTGAGAAACTTATGCCATGACATATATATATATATATATATATATATGTTATAAAATACTATGAGATGGTTGAGTTCAGATTTCATCGTGATATATCCATATGCGTATTGCTATAAATGATTATTGCGAACTACAAATGACTTGATCCTTGTTTAGGGTACGTAGGCAGTCTAATGAGATGTTAGATGCAGCCGTATAAGAAATGAGATTATATAATCGAGAAAATAGACTTGTTTAAGGAATTGAGCAATGTGAGGGATATTGGTGAAAAATATGCGTTTTAACTTTATATTTTGGTGATTAATAGTTAGTACACCGTATTATATAATTGGAAATACTATGAAATGTTTTTATTTTAGATTTCATCATGGCATATCCATACGTATATTCCTTGCACATAATTATTGTGAACGCTCTAAAGTGCAAAGGTGAACGTAGGACACATAGGTAAGTTCAGGTAAGTTTAGGTAAGTTCAAGTAAATATACAATATTAGTTGAATTGTTGGGGTTATGATATGACTACATTTATGTTTAAAGCAACTCCGACATTGTCGTACATGTTGCTTATGAGTCGTACATGTTGTATTAGATGCATTCAAAGCTCATAAACCTGCACCCCGATGTTAGTGCTCTCGCCAGTGGCCAGGGCACAGTCCTTCATGTAATGTTCACCTCCCGCACCATACGCTCACCTTGAATTCAAGGTAGGTGCACATGCCTGTCGTATAGACCACTATAGGTGGTTCCGACTTGTAGGTGACTCTTCACGTGATCGTAGCACTTGAGCGTACTCATTTACACCCAATCCTATCGTGCAGACCACTACTGTGGTTCCGACTCGTGTGCAGGCGTAGTGCCGTATAGGTCACTAGAGGTGACTCCGGTTTACGTGCTAGCAATGATTAATGAAATATGAGTACAGTTGTACAAGTCACTAGAGGTGACTCCGACTTATATGCTAGCCACTATTGATAACATATGTGATGAGTATGTGATGAGCTAGTATATGTAATGAATAAGAGAGGAGCTAGCATATGTGATGAGTATGTGATGAGCTAGCATATGTAACGAATAAGAGATGAGCTAACATATGTGATGAGTATGTGATGATGAGTATGTGATGAGCTAGCATATGTAACGAATAAGAGACGAGTTAGCATATGTGATGAGTATGTGATGAGCTAGCATATGTGATGAGATATGGGTAAGTTGTACAGGTCACCCTAGGTGACTCTGACATGCATACTAGTATGAGTTATTAATCGCATGATTATTTGATATTATTGATGAAATGCTGTGTTGTGGTATATTATGAATTTTCTAGAAACTATATAGGCGTTGTAGTGAGGGGTTATAATGTTTTACATGGTTTCTATTAACATTTTTCTTATAAGGCCACTCACCCTTGTCTTGTCTTCACCCTCCATGTTTTATTAGCTGAGCTTCTTTATCGTTGAAGATTCGTGGCGATTCTTAGTATTGGAGATTATTTCGAGGGTACGATTCTTAATTCACTCTTCTGTACTTACTTATACTTTAACGTTACGTGTGAAGTAGGTTCATTCACGCTCACCGATGCACTCTGGTATTTAGGCACTCTTAGGTTTAAATTTATTCACCATCTTCCACATCATCACATTTTATGGCTTCGTCATCTTACAGGTGTTGGCCAACACAGCTCGATTCGGAGTCCTAGTGGACATTCCGGGTCGGGGTGTGTCATTTGTTCCCCATGTTTTTCCTTATATTTTAATACTTCATAATATATATGTCAGTCTATTTTGTAGTTTATGATGAAATTATATATATTTTAAGTATAAACAGACACTTATTTACACGAAAGATAATAGATATACTTAAATCCGCCTAGCCGCTTAGGTGCTAGGTCATAGCTCACCGTTCGACTAGCGCCTAGTATCTTTTAGAACCTTTATGTTATATAGTAAATTTAATTAAAATTAAAAAAAACCACCTAGCCTAGGCCTATGCCCACCGTTGACTAGCACCTAGCGCCCTTTAAAACCTTGGTCGAAGATAATAAGACTTTCCTTTCTTTTTCTTATTTACTTTTGATAGGAACCCATTGCATGTGTTACTTGTTTGAAATTAAGATGACATAATTTGTGAAATGAAAAAAATAAATCGGTATGGAACACCTTTTATTAGATTACAGATGTTAATGTGAAACTTGCACAAATTTGTACTTACTAAATGCTAACAAAAGTTTTGTCTCAACCTGGTACTATTCACTTTACCCTTTATTTTGTCATTATCGTTAAAACTCAAAGTTTTCAAACCATTTTCATTAGTTTTCCTAAAAAAAAAATGCTAACAAAAGTATATATCAGAATGATGTCAGCATAGTAACATAGTAAAATATGAAACGAGTATAGTATGTGTTAAATACGTACATTAATTCAGCAAATTTGTTAAAAATATACTTTAAAATATTAGACCATTTTTAAAATTTTAAAATTTTAAAATTTATTTATTTATGTTTTTGTAATAATATGTTAAAAATACATATACGTAAATTTTATGTATAAAACATGAAAAATATATAAATATGTGTATAATATGTTGGATTTTTTTTATAAAATGTGTAATTCATTAAGACATGTACAAAACATAAAAATATTTTTAAAAATACATACGTATGTAGTAAGCGAATTTACTATGAATTTCAGTACTCATTAAACAGACAATAAACATATCATAGAAAATTCATTAAATAAAGTTGTTGGGAATTTGCAACCTGGTCAATCGAATTTTGAGTTTAATTTTAATATACAATGCACAAGTTGTACAGAGAAATGGTATTAAGGACTTCAAGAAATGTAAATATATAACCAACTATTTATAATCACAATAAAAAATCCCAACAAAATACTTCCAGAATTATTCCTCCTAATTCTTCCTAACTTCAGTAAATAATTTCAAGCCTTGTTCCAGTGCTTAATCCATCTGGAACACAATGTATTGATATGGACATCCAGGCGTCTGATTTCAATCAAACTCCTGGGCGGTATACAAACACTCCAATTCTTCAAACAATTAAGCATGCAGCTCCACAAATATCATTAATCTAGCTCAACACTCGTACATTTGATCTATCGAATGTACCATAGAAAATGGTGCCTTTTCATGTTAGCAGGTGTGTGAGTCTGGCAAACTTGTAAGTATAAGAACAGGAGAAGTTGGGTTTCCAAGGTGTTCGGTATCAGTTGTCAACGGCTTTCACTCAAGATCTTGGGTGTTTTTCTTTGTTTTCCCAAGTTCGATCTCTTGGGTGGTTTGTTGGCGTTCACCACTTGAGAGCATACCAAAGTCACTGCTAGGTCCACTGTTCTCACTGGTCTCTTGCTCTTGGATTTCTAGTGCTAGTGCTAGTTTTCTGAATTTATTCAAGTCTTCCTTGTACTCACTAGCGTTGTACTCTGAGCTTCCGTAACTGAATACTGTACTTTGACCTGGTATGATTCCCTCATTTAACTCATCTGCAGAAAGATTTCCTTCCAAGGCTCGAACCACCTGATTTCAATCAAATATTAAGAATCAAATGGCACATGCAGAACAATGTTTACATGGACCGGTTAAAAAAGGATAACCAGCACACAGTCAAACTGGAACTGTAAAGTTTCTTAGGCGTACTAACAACCAACCTGAACATGTACAAGGTAATAGGAAAGATCAATGAAACGGAAGTTAACCGGCCACAAAATCTTACATGACTAGGTTGGTTCAACCTTTGAACTCTGCCCTTTTGGGTTTACCAAACCAATACTCTAAACATTGCTGGAGTTGGGATTCAAACCTCCCACCAGGTCTACGGTTCCTTTGGTTCATGGAATGGAAATGACAATAAATCTTATGTGTTCCAGGGGGATGATGAGAAATGAGAATGCACCTTTCCCATTACAGTGCTTAGTAAAGTTGGGAAAGTAACTAGGAAATATAGGGACCAAATTGGTATTTGAATTTCCATGGTTCCATACTGAAATAAAATTTATATGAAATGCGCGATAGACTACTTTTGAGAGATCAACTTGAGAACCTTGTAGGATTACCTGGCTCATTCGCGGCCGACGTCGGGCAGAATGACGCACGCAAGCAGCAGCGCAAGAAAGCATACAGGCCATTTCACTAGTGTTGTAGTCATTCTGCAACCTTACGTCAACAAGAGCATCAAAGTTGCCTGTTTCCAATGCTTGCGCAAGCAAAGGCCTCGCCTGAAATTCAATGGCATGATCTATCAGTTTTTCCATGCCGTTCAAGCTTTATAATGAAAACAAATTCCATTCTAATAGGTGAAGACAAGAACAGTTAGCCAACATAGAAGACTTGACCATTGCCATATACCAAAGAAATATCCAGCAGAACAACAGAATTTGTTAACAGCTCAAAACAAAAGTGTGCTTCATAGTTTTGTTCTCTACAAAAATATGATGGTAAAGTACAGGTGTTAAATTGGTAGTGATGGTATTTTATACACACCCACTCAACCATGCTATCATCAGTGAAGGTCTGAGTTTTATCGATGGGTTGGCGTCCAGTTATCAACTCCAACAGCACAACCCCAAATGAAAATACATCTGACTTCTCAGTGAGCTTTCCACTAGATGCGTATTCAGGAGCTAAGTAACTGCATTTGGTAGGTTTGGGAGAAAGCAAGAAATCGAACTATATTAGCAAATCAACCATTAGAGCCCAAACAATAGATGTTTTTTATTTCACTCCAAAACTGGACTGCATGGGACCAGTAAAGCTGTAAGGAAAATTATTACAGACAAATAATCTTACCCAAAAGTTCCCATGACCCTAGTGGAAACATGAGTATCGGTATCTAAAGCCAACTTGGCAAGTCCAAAATCTGCAACCTGAACAAAGATCATATACAGAAACAGTACAATATATGAGTCAATTTTAAGGAGCATTTGAAACCTAATTGACAAATATATTCGACAGCTCCATCTTAAGGATGGATTTGCTTGGTCAAATGAATAGCGGAGCTGGTTGTAATGTTTAAGTCAAAGTTATCCAGATAGCCAGTGAATTCAACAACATGGATTCCTTTACTTTGGCATGGAGAATCGGAAAGCGAGGACAAGGATTGAGATTTTGATGAGATCATTATGGTACTAGCCCTTATATAAGCATGTAATCCTTTTCTCTTTTCTCTTTGTTTCTCCATTTTAAGAAAACAAAGTAGCTTTGACCAAAACAAACTCTTCTACAGTAGTTATCCAATAATAGTATAATACTACTCATTCTATCTTCAAATTTCAATTGGAGTGGAATTAGTGGTCAAGAGGTAATGAGTCATGCAACTATCACAATACAACCTTTGTAAATAAGGACTAACAAGTAACAAGTTTACCTTTGCCTCAAAGTGATGATCAAGAAGAATATTAGCTGCCTTGATGTCACGGTGTATGATCTTCGGTTGACCTGGAGATATAGCTCAAGAGTGGGTGAATTCCAAAGCATACAACACAGACCAGAAAATTTTCTTATGGTTTTCAACAATAAAGCTAGCACGCAAAGAAGGCTTACAGTCCTCGTGGAGATACGCCAATCCTTTGGCAGAACCTAGGGCGATTTTCAATCTAGTTTGCCAATCCATAGTTGGTCTCCCCATTCCTGTAAAGTTTTTCTTTGATAAAATTCCAATCACTGATATGAAATGCAGAAGACTAACCAACAAAAATACTTACCATGCAGATGAAATTGCAAGGTATCGTTTGGAACGAACTCGTAAACAAGCAACCTCTGGGCCCCACTAATGCAGTGTCCAACCAATGAAACAAGATGTCTGTGATGGACGCGACTAATAACTTCAATCTCTGCTTGAAATTCACGCTCCCCTTGCCCACTCCCAGCTTTCAGCTGCTTAATTGCAACCACTTTCCCATTTGGTAGGACTCCTTTATGAACAAAACCAAATCCTCCTTGACCAAGGAGATTGACATTGGAGAAACCATTTGTTGCCATTGCTAATTCTTCATATGTAAATGTGATTTGTGACGATCCAAAGGCAAAGCCAGACGATGCAACTGAGGGTGGTTTCTCAGAGCCCAAGCTGCTACTAGTCGAAGATGGTACTGGGGGATGAGTAGGCTTTGGCAACAGTTCTACTTTTTCTGACGGTGGAGGATCATAATTATGCTGCAAATGTTGAGGAGGACCGCCAAAATCATCTGGAGAAATCAAAGAATAGTAATGATACAAATTTAATTAGAGGCAACGATCAGATATCAGGAATAGTCGGAATTTCACAAATTATAGAGATTTCAGAAATCTGAGGTAAATAGAGTTAAATGATCACTAAAACTGAATAATATAAACCATGTGACATGCTAAAACTAAATTCGTTAATGCTATTTCATATAAATAATGAAATCAAGCAGAATAAAACAACCACTTTTTGTTTAAAGTTAAGCCTTTCTAAACACGGAGGACCTGTCGTTGTCTCTATAGAAGACTACACAAACTCAAAATCACTTCCTGATACTTTACGGTGGCATTCATTCATGCATTAAGTTTGCATAATCAATTCACCAATCTCAATCATGACAAATTAAGGGGCCGTTTGAAAACTGAAAACTAAAATCTTGTTTAGTAACTACTTCCAGTTTTCAAACGAAAAACAAAAACTGAAAACTACTTCTTGAGTTTTTAAAATTTGGCATTGAGTTTTCACTTTTAATTTTTAGTTTTCGTTTTTCTGAAAACTAAAAGGAGTTACCAAACAAGATTTCAATGTTCACTTTTTCAAAAAGTGAAAATTCAAAACCATAACAAAAACATGAAAACGAAATGGTTATCAAACGGCACTAATACTTGGGTCAAACACAAGAACATGGGCGGCCATTTTTCGACAAAAACGGAGATGAGACATAACTAAATCAATGATGCCAGAGTATACAAAGAGGCCTTCCCTAACTCCCACAACACGCTTCTTCCTCCCACCTTCACCTTAAGCACAAAATAAACCAAAAACTAAAATCGAAATGGTTATCAAATCGCCCGAAAATATTTTTAATTCCTTACCGATTTGTAACTGAATTGATCACAACAGAATCAAGTTTTTATTTATTTATTCTTGGTTTCTGGTTTCAATTTTAAGACAATGAAAAGGAGCTCACTTTTGGGTTCTTCTGGATAGTTCCCGGACTCCCGCGCTCTCTCCTGCCGCCTCTTCCGCCTTCTGTAGAAAAGGAAAAAAATGCCCACCACAAGTAGCGTACAAAACCCTCCAATTGCAACCCCTACTATAACCCCCACGTTCGGGTTCGACGGCAATCCCGGCGGTTTAGACGCAGGCGGAGGCGGCGAAGGTGTGGTTCCGCTGGTCGTCGTCGTCGGAGGTGAAGTGGTGTTAGTCGCAGATGACAAAGGTGGAGGCGACGTGGGGTTGGTAGCCGGAGACGGCGCCGACATCGCCGCCTAGTTTCAAAGTCAGCGACGCAAGGGGCTGGAGCTGCAATTCGCCTCTTTTTTAACGGTTTTCTCGTAATTTGGTCAGAGTGCTGCTGCGAATGCGAAGAGAATCTGACTTGATAGAGAGGACAAAAGAAAGGGGTCACATGGAGTGGTGGTGGCTGGTGGAACAAGACGAGAATTACTGGGACCCATTTGAGTGAGAGAGACGAAATTGACATAGACCGTTTGTAATTCGCGTAATATTTGTTTATTGAAAACGCCCTGCCATTCAAGCACCCAAAAAAGTTTCTTCTCAAAGCTAACTAAACAGACGATTCTGCCTCTTAGTATTAAGGTTTAGTGAAATTCTTCTTTGTTTGTATATAAGATGTTTTAAATTTAATTTTCGACAAGAATGAATTTGAAATATTATTATTAACTCATTGTGAGACGAAGTCTACGTTCCTCACCAATGCAACCAGACCTCCAGCTCTCTCTTCATTCTAGCAATTTATGACTCTTCCTCTCTCTTTCTACAACGATTTCTCAAGAGCCACAAGTAATCCATCTAGGGTTTTGGGCACATCTTTGCCTCCATAAAAAGTTGTGTGATCTTAGCAACACAAAACTCATGCTAGCCTTAGAGCGAGAAAGGAGAACCCAGTCAGAAGTCAATAACCTCACTTACACCCTCCATAGTACTCCAAGGTTACATCACTAAATGGACGCATTGTATACTGCTTATGAAAAGTTTAGGGACCCCAACCGTTGTGTGGGAAAGTCCCGAGTAGGGAGGAGACGCAAGGCAAACAAGTGATGACATGAAAAGAATTGAAATTGTGCCCATATCTCTTGTTGGTCTTGAATCTCTCCAGAATATCATGTCAATGCCAGAGTGTATGCAAGAAGAGTTAACATGTTGAAAGAATTTAAAGATGTTTTCGCTTGGAGCTAGGAGGAAATGCCCGGCTTGGACGCAAGCCTAGTGTGCCATACATTGAACGTTCAACCTGGAGTCAAGCATGTAGTGCAACAAAGAAGAAACTTTCATCCGAAGATTGAAGCATAGATCAAAGTAAAAGTGGAAAAGCTTCTAGCTAAAGGGATTCATTACTTTTATCAAGCACCCCCTTTGGTTGGCAACATAGTTCCTGTGAAGAAGAAGAAGATACTGTTAAAATAAAGATGTGTCAACTATGGAGACCTCAACAGAGCATTCCCAAAAGATGAATTCTCGCTCCCAACATGGATATCATGATTGATTCAACTTCTGGGCGGGATTAATGTCATTTATGGATGAGTTATAATCAAAATCAAAGTGTCCATGAGAGATGAATAAATGGCAGTCTTCCGTACATCTTTCCGAAATGTTTACTACATAGTCATGCCATTTGGTCTCAAGAATGTGAACCTCATTTTACATGTTGGGTTTCCGAGCATATGATTGGGAGCTATTTAATGCAAATAATTAAATACGCAACATAAATAAAAGAGGAATGGTTAGCATACTAACACTATGTTTAGATAAAGAAATTTAAGATTACTAAGAAATTTTAAAATGACGGGATTTTATTTTCTAGAATTTGTGAATTTTTTTGTTTGGTTAACAAAAACAACAATGGAATTGAATATGAAATTTGTTATTTTTAAACTCTCAATCATAGAAATTGGGAAATGACACCTATTTACATGAAATTTAAACTTGGGAATTGGAGATCCCAAATTCCAAGTTTTTTTTACACGGAAATTCTAAATTTCTATATTTATGAATCCAAACAAGAGAATTGGTGCATATCAATTTATAAAGGAGAAATTTGGTTCACATCCTTATTTTTACTACTCAATTGATTAAAATCCTATTCATTTTCAATTTTTTATCAACGTCCTTGGTATTAATAACATCATTAATTATTTGAATAATAAAATATTTTTATTTTTAAATATATTCCTTTAGTGTTAAAAATGTTACATTAGTATATTTATATTTATGGCTAATTTTTTTATCATATATTTTTATTTTTAGTTTGTACATATTTTTAATTTGTACTAATTTTTTTTTTCATTTTTAATTTGTACGCATAATTTTGTTTCTTTTTGTGCCCATATTGTTTAAAGTTTTATTTGTGTTTGTACCCATGTGTATACTGTAACATCCCACATCGCCCAAGGGAGTGGATCTTGTAAGCCTTATATGTATATTCACATCTCTACCTAGCACGAGACCTTTTGGGAACTCACTAGCTACGAGTTCCATCAGAACTCCGAAGTTAAGCGAGTTTGGGCGAGAGCAATCCTAAGATGGGTGATCCACTGGGAAGTTCTCGTGTGAGTTCCCAAAAACAAAACCTTGAGGGCGTGGTCAGGGCCCAAAGCGGACAATATCGTGCTACAGTGGAGTCGAGCCCAGGATGTGGTGGGGGCCCGGGCCGGGATGTCACAATTTGGTATCAGAGCCAATTCCTGGCTGGATGTTACCGACGAGGACGTCGGGCCCCTAAGAGGGATGGATTGTAACATCCACATCGCCTACGGGAGTGAATCTTGTAAGCCTTATATGTATATTCTCATCTCTACCTAGCACGAGGTCTTTTGGGAACTCACTGGCTTTGGGTTCCATCGGAACTCTTAAGTTAAGCGAGTTCGCGCAAGAGCAATCCCAGGATAGGTGACCCACTGGGAAGTTCTCGTGTGAGTTCCCAGAAACAAAACCGTGAGGACGTGGTCGGGGCCTAAAGCGGACAATATTGTGCTACGGTGGAGTCGAGCTCGGGATGTGGTGGGGGCCCGGGCCGGGATGTGACAATTTGGTATCAGAGCCAATCCCTGGCTGGAAGTGTGCCGACGAGGACGTTGGGCCCCTAAAGGGGGTGGATTGTAACATCCCACATCACTCAAGGGAGTGGATCTTGTAAGCCTTATATGTATATTCTCATCTCTACCTAGCACGAGGCCTTTTGGGAGCTCACTAGCTTCGAGTTCCATCGGAACTCCAAAGTTAAGCGAGTTCATGCGAGAGCATTCCCAAGATGGGTGACCCACTGGGAAGTTCTCGACTGAGTTCCTAGAAACAAAACCGTGAATGTGTGGTAGGGGCCCAAAGCGGACAATATCGTGTTACGGTGGAGTCGAGCTCGGGATGTGATGAGGGCCCAGGCCGGGATGTGACATATACCGTCACGTGACATTGTATATTTAATCAATGATAGAAAAATTACATATGGTATATTTATATTTTATGCCTAAACTTTGTATCATATATTTATATTTTTAGTTTGTACCCACTTTTAATTTGCAACATTTTTTTAAAATTTGTAGTATTTTCTTTTTAGTTTTATTTTGTGCCCATGTATTAATTTCTTTTAGCGCCTATATTTTTTAAAAATTCATTTGTATTTATAATTTTTTAATCTTTTATCTGTACCCTAATTTATTTATAATGTACTCATTCTTCTTTATTAATGTACCACTTTGTTATATGTGAAATGTACCAATTTGTTTTGTAAAATGTACCAATTTTTTTAACACTATGGATACATTCTTTTGCCATTTATTATTTCTTATTTTTACATAGTTTTTATCCATTTATTCAATCAAAATGTTTGAATTTTTTTATTGCAACCGTTTCTAATAGTATTATAATGAGAGATTTTAAATTTATAGGATTATAAATCTCATAAAATATCAAACAATTAATATCAAAACTATAAAAATATAAAATTAATTGTAATATAATGAGGTGTACAAAGTCAATGGACTTTGATCAAACTTTGAATACCATTAAGGTTTTAGTCAAAGAATGTTAAGGATTAGGGACCGCATCCAAAGTATCACATTTATAAATTATGACTTTAATCCAAATTCCAAGTTTATTTCCCTCATCCAAATATAGTGTAAGGTGTACCTCAGCTACCTTTTTCTCTCTTTTTCTTTGAGAGACAAAATTTATTGCATGGGACAAATGAGAAAAACACAAGGTGTATTTATACACCACTCTTGCACACCACTGTAGGGTTAGACACCTAGTGCTTTAAGCCTTGTGTTAAGCCGACTTTACTTGCTTACTTGGGCTTGTGTTTGGACTCCTTTTAATTAAATAAGCTCAAACTTTATTTTAATTAAAATCATGTCCAACATGCCCAAATAACTAATCTGATATAATTAACAATTAATTTTATCTTATCATCCTCCAGTAAGGCCGTTAGTAGGTGAGTGACCTCTTAGTTTCTAACTAAAATTGCTATTGAAATAAATTAATGTAATTCCACAAGTTATAAGTGACACGTAACTTGATACACCCCGACCCGCAATGTCCACCTGAACACCCGAATCGCAATGTGATGGTTGACACCTGGAAGGTGACAGCCATAAAGTGACTAATTTAGAGTGCGCATGTGAGTAGGGATTGAACACACAAGTGATATCAGAGCATAGATAAATTGCAGTAAAAGAAGGGTAATGACATTTATACCGAAAGGAGAAGTCTCCTCCATAGCAGCTTTTGCCAACAATCGTCGTCATCACGAAACCTCTGCCATTAAAATCCTGGAGGGGCGAAAAACATGGGTGAGTGGTCCTGAAAATAAAGTTTTGTAAAACCTTTTCGAAAAATGTAACTCGTCGCTGTAAAACAAGTATATGGTTTTCCAAAAATAATATAATACTAGTATGTAATATAATACCCTGCAGCAAATGTGAGTGATAAGATGTAGGGTACACCATTAAGATATCTTAACATTAAATCTCAAATCGATATCACAAGAAAACAATGCTCATTAATTTATGTAGGCATACAAGTCCATTGCAGATATAATCAGACAATAGAACAAGCTGAGTGTAGGTTTTACATTCTGGTACTACATCTCGTGAGTTGTGCTAGTCACATCACATACAAGTCCATTACATCACACAAAATGATAGGCTAACACCTAACTCTGGATCCAAAGCGAATGTAAACAGTGCATGTGAACTACGCGTGAAGCAAGTCCTTAGCCCAGGACAGTACAAATAACTAAGAGACATCGTGCAAACTTGTAATAATGACTAGATAAAAATGCAAGGATGTCATGGCACTAGTTTATGCTCACAAATAATGTTAAAAACATAAAGTGTACGGAAAGTCTATTTGTAAAGCTAAACATGGCATGTCACATCATAATATACAAAAGCAATTGTTGGGAAAATCACATATACACATCATTTCGAGCTAAGAAAGTCTCTGATAGTAATTGCACTAAGCATAATATTGAGACCTATTAGTAAAACTCAACTTAAACGATCAAATTTGAGAAAACAGAGTGCGGATTTGGACTCAGAGTGTCGAAATACGCTAAGAGGCATCCTGGGCAAATTTTAAAAAAGTCAACGGTCAACCCTAAAAAGTCAAATACGTTAAAACTTTGAAATTTCACTAAATGGATATCAAAAATGGACTCGGGACGTCGAAATTAGCCTAGGAGGGTTTCTGAGAAATTTCGAAAAAAAATCAACACCTGGAATATTCCAGAATCCATTTAGAATCTGAGATGGGCCGGATCTGGGTTGAAGGGTCATGGGTTGGGCCAGTTCTAAGTTTGGGTTTTGGGCTTTTTTTTGTACTGGATCGGGTCGACCCGTTTAAACTCACGAGCCAGCCTAAAAGTTTGGGCTAGAGGTTTGGGGCTTTTTTTTTCTCCTTGTCCTTCTTCTCCGGCCAGTTGTCGCTGCAACCGTCGAAAACTGATCAGGAAACTCCAAAAGGTCTTAACGAGTTCATTTTTCAACCAAATTCAAAGATTCAAAAACCAAAATGAAGCTCAAGAGGTAAGAAACAAAAATTTACCATTGGGGTTCTCTTCCGTGGTCGCATTTGGCCAGAAAATGGTATGCTAGGGCCGGATTTCTCACCAGAATCTGGAAAAAAGGCTTCCCAAGGTGATTTATGTGTAAAACCTACCCAAAACTCGTGTGTGAGTTTGAAATCAAGCTGGAAATCAAAAGCTATAATGAAACGGGGTGGTGCGAGTCCTTACCGAGGTTGGGAATGTGCGGTTCACTGAAATAATCATCGAAGGGACGAGGAACAATGGCAATAGCCACCATCGTGAGAGGGACCTGGGTCTCTTAAGTGTTTATGGTTGAGGATCACGATGGTACTACAGTTTGAAAACTCACCGGCGTGATGAGTTTGTGGTGGCATTGCAGAAGTGGGACACGACAGAAAGTATAAAGGTGAGGGAAAATTGAGAGGGAAAAGATGAGAGTTGAGGGAGAAGAGGTAGTATAGGAAACAAAGTGGGGAGCTGAGGTGGTCGTCTAGCTTGTTGGAGAGATGGCGAAAGGTGTGGGGGGGTTCAGCATCTCTACATTTGCAAAGAGAGTTAGCTGAGATATTTTGGGAGAGTTTGAGTGAGAGAGGGAGAATTCGGAGAGTTATGTGAGAGAGTTGAGAGAATGACGTGTGAGAGAGAGGGAGAAAGAAAATATTTATATAAAAAAAATGATGTCTGAATGAGATAGAGAAAGAAAGGAAGAGAGTGAGAGGGAAAATAGAAATGATGAGTGGTGTGTGAGTGTGTGAGTGTTAGAAAGAAGGAGAGAGAGAAAGATGGTGGGATAGGGAGAGTTGGCTACAATGAGGGAGAATGATAGTGGCAGATGGAGTTGGAAAAGTGGGGTGTTCAAAACCCAAATAAATCATTATTTTACTATCCATTTGCCACAATATATTATAAAAATATTAAGGGTAAGATTCACACGGGTGTACTACACAAAATCCATCTCTCATCACAACAGGGTAGCGATGCACACTACACAAAGTCACAATTCAAGTTTTAAAATTGTCCCGGTAGTTTTACATAGTTTCAGACATGATTGGTTTGTTATAACTCCAAATTGAGTTCCATTTGCGGCCACGTGTTCGTAAAAATGGGTATTATTCAAAAATAGTAAAATAAGACTGGAAAAGTGAAAGAAAAATTGAGGTCCACATGGAAGGCCTATGTGGCACCTCAGGGGTATTTTAATAATTTCACTACTATTGAGTATAAAATACAATAAATCTCAGGATGGGAATCTACAATTTACCCCCTTTAAGAAAATTTCATCCTCGAAATTCAAAACAACAGAATTTAAACAACGAAGAAGTATGGATACAAGCCTTTCACACGTTTCTCAGTTTCCTGTGTAACCTCTTCAACATAGTGGTATCTTCGAATTCCATATCACTTGCATCCACGCGATCATAATGATAAGCACTACGAGAGTAGATGTGTGTGCGTGTGTCTTTGGGTCAAGCCCAAACAATAATTATTTAGGCACGATGCCTAATTAATAAAATACTACCAGAAATGGGCATACTTGCCCACTTGCATAACGAACCCAACGAATAGGTCATAAGTATCACAGTATGCAACCTGCAGTACCGACAACCGACTGTTGTCTCAATAAACAAGTAATGGAACTACGAGAGTGCAAAATTATTATTTTACCCCTCATTGGAAAAAATGCATAAATTGTGCCATTTACGCCTCATTCGTGCACGCGTGTTCGTAAGAACACGTTCTACCTAGAAAGCCGTGAAAGGGAACAATGAGTAATAAGGACTTAGATGTCCACGCCTGAAATCCACGTATGATTTCTACTTAGTTGGTTAAGGGCATTTTGAAATTTTCCAACGTTAGGGAATAAAATCAAAATAAATATGGGACTAGATTCTGCCAATCGGTCTAGAGGGTGTCCTCGTGGACTGACAGAAGATGGGCACCCTAGTAAGTCAATCAACAATCACCGAGACATCATCATTGTTTCCACGTGTACGGGGTCGCTCGTACATAAAGTCCATAGTGATACTCTCTCATATCTGTTTGGATATAATGAGTGACTAACAATTAGATTGATTTCTTTCTTCTTGCTATAACTAGCCGACAAATTAGGTATTTGCTTAATAACTAAGCAATCTCCTTTTTCATCCCAAGTCAAAAGTGGAATGGCCGAACTTGGAAATTAGTTAACAAGGTTTCTTGATGATCTATAAGTAACGTCATATTAATACTCATGAGTCGTAACTTAAATAGGATATAACGGTTGAGTCATCCACGTGCTTTTCTATTAAGATCATCAGCAACTACGTTTGCACAATCGACGTAGTACACGATGATGCAATCGTAGACATTGATTGATTTCTTCCATCGTCGTCGTCTACAATCAAGCTTCTTCCAAATGAAATGTATTTGAGGGGTTTAAGGGAGTCAATGAAGATTTTGGCATGTTTCTCCATACAGAAACCATCAAGTTTTCTACTGTAAAGGCAGTAATTGTCAACTCAAAGTCGTAGGAAGACAGTTCACTTCATGTGGTTGTAGTTGTTGGAAGGCATAAGTAGCTACCTTACCATGCTGCATCAGCACACAGCTAGATCATTCAGTGAAGTATCACGGTAGATTTTGAAATTACTGGTGACATCAAGAAATGTAAAAATAATAGTCGGAAAGAGACATCTTAATTGTCAGAAACTTAATCACATTCACAACTCAAATGAAACTTACTTCTTTGCTGGTCAACTTGTAAGGAATAAGGCTAAAGTGGAGAAAGTTAGCACAAAATATCAATGGTAATTGACAATACCAAGTATACATCGTATTTCGGAACACCTTGTAGGGGTCATAATTTTTCTACAACTACAACATTTTTGGGGATTAACAAGAATGTCATCTGCTGAGCTCACGCCCCCCAAAAAGAAACATGATCTAAACAAAACTGGCATTTGGGGAATTTAGTTAAAGCTGATACGCCTTGAAATTGCTTAGATCAAATCATCGGTGTTTAGAAAGTTTGACTTCATTATTGGAGTAAACAAGGAAGTTCTCGATATGGTTATCACAAATCTCACAACACATGGGCGAAATGCATGATCTGTCAGGTTCATGAACAATATTGGAGCATTCATTAACCCGCATAACATCATAAGGAATTCATAATAAACATGTCAAGTCCTGAACGTAGTCTTAGGAACAACATTATTTCTGATCTTCAGCTGGTCGCAACTGTGGATGCAAATTTCTTCCTCCTTGATCTTGGACAATTTTGCACCTACAAAACAATTAACATCTTAGGTTAAGGCCAAGAGCCTCACACGCCCACGATGAATGGGGGGGGCTTTGGCCGAAGAACCTCCAATGCCAAAGTTTAGAGAATTTTGGGATTTTTACCAAAGTGTTGGGATTGCTTTTTGGTGGAAATGGGAGCCTATATATAGGGATAGGAGGTGGCCAGCCTAGCTAGGGTTTTTGGGTTGAATTTAGGTTTAATTAGGGTAATTAAAAAGGGAAAATATGGTAGAAAAGGTAGAAAACATGGAGGATGACCGGCCATGTGGTGTTTTATGGGCTAAAGGGATCACTTAATTGACAATTTAAGGGATTAAATAGGCAATTAACCCTTTAATTGGCCATTTATCATGATTTTTAGAAGGAAGGTTTTAAAGTTATGGAAAGAATAAAATAAATAGCTAATTGATTAGCTAAAAGAGGGAAAAAGAGGTAAGAAATATATGGAACGAAATAAGTTTTAAGTTGATACCTATTTTGGGCACTTTTGACTTGGTTTATGGATGATTGCCCGATGCTCGCATGTAGGAATCCCAGTATGCCTCAAGGGTATTTTTGTCCTCTTTTACCCAAGAATCCACGTGTCACCTTGTGATTTTTTTTGGCTCCACAAATGCCCCCACACTTGTTGGGCTATTCGCAAGAAATGGCAGCAGGTGTAGAGATCTTCTTGCTTTAGGAAACTTGAGACTGCTTCCTATTTTGATGTTGATTCTCTCTTTAATAGGAAATTAGATCATTCTAGGAAAGGGAAATAAATTTCTCTCAAAGCCTATTTAAGTCCCCCTTAAGTGGGTTATTAAATCAACTTTGGAGAGCGATTTATTCTACCCTACAAGAAAGAGATAGCTTAGAGGATATTTGTTCCCCCTCCTCTATCAATCTTCTACATCTTGCCCTTGCAAAGGACCGTCTTTCATTGCTTTCTTCATCTTCTTCGTGCTACACCGAGGTAAGAAAAAATTAATTTTCCTTGTCTTGTTCTTGGATGGTGCTACCGCGGGGCAGCCATCGGGGTGGTGCGGCACGTCGGCTGGCATGGGCCAGGAGTCGGCTCGGCATGGGCCGATGAGGTATTGTGGTAGGGACCACTGCTTTAAGCTGCTCGACTTGGCTAGAACCAAGGGCAACTTGTGTGGCCGTGGCCGCGGATTATGGCGCTGGGGCGCAGTGCTAGGCGCGTCACATGGCTTATGTCCTTTTAGGCTTTTGGACATGACACGAGCTAGGTCGGTGATTGAGAGAAATGAAGAGGTTGTGGGCCTCATAAGCTGCTGGAATTTTGGGTTGAACTCCCCTGCTGGGTACCACGAATGGCGTTGGCTACTTTAGCTTTCTTCATCAGGAGAAACGTGGGCTGCTCCCAAAAGATGAGGTGAATAGGATCAAGGCGGATGCATTGGCTCGTCCAACCACTATTGTGGATCTTGCTGCAAGTGAAGGTGTGAAAAGGTATCTTCTCTACTTGCTCAAGAGATGTCGGCTGAGAAAAAACCAAAAACTTCTTTCACTGCTCGCACGGGTTCGTCGACTGCTTCCAGGCTTGTGATTGACTTGACTTTTTCCAAGAGGACGAAAAATGAGGCTGCTAGATCTGAGCATGTGGCGCCTGTCATGTCAAGAATGGCTAGTATGATTGTTGATAGGATTGTTCTGCATAAAGGTCATGTCATGCCCCTAGTGCCGAATTTTGTACCCAGACGTCTGTTGGGAGCTAAGTCCGATTCACCTTTAGAGAGGCTTGCTATTATGAAAAGCGATAAGGTGGACTCTGCTGCTAAAGTGGCGCTAAGGCCCATTCCTTATGCTGCTAAGACTGATTCGCCTGCTAGGAATAAGAAGACTACTCGCGTAAGCAGCTGTGAGAAATCCACTAAGCTTGCTTCTGGGAGACTGTTGAGATCTATGTGCTTTTGAAACCAGCTCTGCTTGAAAACATGGACGCTTGTGCCAAGTTTATTGATGGTGTTAGAAAGGTTGTTTGCCCAAGCTCGTTTGCGAAGCATACGACCCAATATAGAATGACTGCTCTGCTTGCTATGATGCAGATATAGCAAGGCTGCTAAGGAGATGGCAAATACTATGGCAGATTCACAGCTCGTTGCTTTGAAGGGGTCTAATATTTCTACCCCCACTTCGTTGCAGCTTGAGACCACTCGCCAAGAGATCATTGACTTGAAGACTAGGCTTGACGCGATCCAAGTTAAGCATGAAAGTGCAGAGAAGGAGATCGGATGTCACATACCTTAGATTCAAGATCTTAAGCATGTCGTTTCTGAGCTTCATTCTGCTGCAAAAGATGAAGATTGATTGCTGCTTATAACCAAGTAATCCACTTCAAGAGAATCATCGATAGGCTTGAACCCCAAGTATTGGAACTTCAAGGCGTACGGAAGATCAACGAAAGTCTGAAGAAGGAAGTGGATGAGCTGCAGAGCATCCATGTTGATCTGCTCGAGGAGGATGAGCAGCTGAAAGGTGAAAAGGCTGGGCTCGGGGTTTCGAGACCTTCTCTATTTCTCCGGAAGACTTGCTTGATTTTACTTTTGAGGCTTCCATTGGTGAAGTAGTTGGAGAAGTTAGTGCCTAGGCTGGGGCAGCCGGGGGTGAAATGCCGGATGATATCGCTGTTAAGAGCGTCGCGGCTGCTGAAGGTGTGGCGACCGAGTAGTCATGGGATGTCCAAGCTGCTATAGTTTTCTAGGTAGCCTTTAGGATTTTATTTGTTTTTCCTTGTAGCTCTTGTTTTGGTTGAACTCCTTTAGCCTTTGCTAATTGTTTATAAACATGCTTTATTCGCTTTTCTTCATCTTCGTTTCTTTTGTTCATGCCCTAACCTTTAGACTTAATAGACCAGTGGCAAGCATGCTACTTTTTTATAAGTAAACAAGCTCGCATAGCCTATGCAGCTATAGGTGTTGGTGTAGAACTTTGCAAAGTTGTTAGCCATAGGGTCGGCAGCCGGATGCCTTACTTACAGAAGCAGACAAGTCCGCGTAACCACTAGGTTGTTAACCTTGGCTTTCTCCAATTCCGTAGGTTGCGTAGCAAGTATTACAACACTTTAGGACTTGGTGTAGGTTGTTCCGCACTTGGCAGAGGTGAAGCTTATCAACTATGTAGCATGTCGGTAGTGGATAAAACTTCGTATATGCGCGCTAGCTTGTTTAACCTTTCACAAGAATGTGAGGTTGTATAAGTTTAGCACGACTTTACTGCTCGATGGGCAAACCGTAGGCAGTCTTCCGGAATCCGTAGGCTACCTTAGTGCATTCGGTAGCAGCTTTAGGGTCCCAGGGCAGCTGTTTGTAGGGCGTACTGCGTAATGTGCCCCTTCCGTCTCTAGGGCCCAGTTCCCTACGGATTAGGCCAAAAGACCCAAAATCCTTCAGTTAGCTAAGCCTTGAAAAAGACCATTGTGGCTACTTCTAGGAATCCTGGTGCAAGCCATCGTGCATCTAGCTATACTAGGGCAGCTAGGCTCATCCACGTCTAGATATTCGGCGTGTAAAGTTTATCCTCCCGTCTTGGAGAGCTGACCCATATGGGTGTCGGGGAATTGGTTTACCCTCTTTCATTGGAGAGCAATTAGTTTACCCTCTCACACTAGAGAGCATGCTTGGTCCCTCGGGGGGCTCAATTCCTGCGATGAGTCCCTAAGAAGGGCGCAGTCTTCCTTTGAAGTGTAGGAGTGATTAGTTGTTGTAAGCATGCAACCGAGCTAAGTTGTGATTACTTCTAAATTCTTCATTGAAAAACGAGTGAAATGAATGAGAACTTAGCTGTAAGGTAGGAACTGCATAACAACTGGATAGTCCTCAGCTTGTGTGGTGGTGCCCATCGAGCTTATTGAGTCTTCGGGCTTTGATGTAGTGGGAGGTCACATATGGTACCTCTTCAGATTGTAGGCGCTCCACTGCTTTTCGATCTTTTTGTCGTTTCATGGTGGCGAGGGTGTAATTACTCTTGATGCCTACTCTGTTGATCTTGTATGAACCTTCCTTTATGGAATCCATCTTTTTGGAGCCTTCTCCTCGGGCAGTGATGAAGGCTTTTCTTAGGACTAGATTTTTGGACTAGAACTGCCAGATTTTAGCCATTTTGTTGTAGTTGGAGAGGAGTTACTGCTGGTAGGCTGCAATGCAGGTACTGGTCTGCTCGCGCTTCTCCTCTGCCAGATCTAAGCTTGTGACCATCTCCTTACTGTTCTGCTCAATGCTTGATAGTAGAGCAGTGATACTTGGCTTGATGACATTGGGATGAATGATTACTTCCTAACCAAATGCCAAAGAGAAATGAGTCTTACCGGTTGCTCGTTTTTTAGTGGTGCGATATACCCATAAACATCTAGGGAGTTCGTCTGGCCATTTTTTCTTCTTATTGGTGAAGGATTTCTTGAGGCAGTCGAGGATCATTTTGTTGGATACTTCGACTTGCCCATTACTTTGAGGATATCTCGGAATGGACATGTGCTGCTTGATGCCATATTCTTGGAATAACTTCTCCAATGCCTCAAGCTACTTACGTACTTTCTCTAGGTATTGCGCCATCCTCTGATGTTTTGCAGTGTACTCCCTAGTAGTCTAGCTGGTGATTAGCTAGGAATCAGAATAAATTGCGAGCTTCTTCACTACCAAGTCTTTTGCCATTCAAAGGCCTGCTAGTAGGGCATCGTACTATGCTTAGTTTTTAGATGTTTTGAAGCTTAGAGTGATTGCCTGCTCGAGTATTAAACCGTCTGGGGTGACAAGAACCATGGCTGCTCGTGAGCCTTTGTAGTTAGATGCGTCGTTGACATGCAAATGCCAGAAATCTCCATTGAGGGAGAAGGTGCGGCTAAAATCTGCTTGACTACCTTCGGGGCATCATTAGGCTGCTCTGTTGCGTTGTCAAGGCTAGGCGTGAAAGCACGGCAGGGAGCCGTGGAGCTGGGGCCATGTTACATGTAGCAAGAAATGCTTAACTTTCGATATTGGGCCACTGTAGAGCTGAATAATGGAGCAAGGGTCGGCTAAGGCAGTGTGACGCGCAACACGAGGACAAAACTTGCTTCTGAGTGTTCCTTCCAATGTTTGTTTGCCCTTGGTGTGTCTTTTAGGCTGAGTTGTTGTGTTCGTCAGAAAACTTTGCATTCGTTAAGGTCTACTCTTTTATCGTCGCGCGTCTAGATTCGGCGGAATGGTGCATCATGATGATGACTGCGTGCATTTGAAGGTAAAACTTGAGCTTTTAGGTTACAACAACTATCACCAAAGTTAGCTTTTGAATTTTTGATAACATCAATGAGAGCTTTTAAACTGTGGAATACAACTGATAGCATCGATGAGAGCTTTTAAACTGTGGAATATAGGTAGTCGGGCCCTCAGCTCTTCTCGCATGATGATAGAGCTTATTGCTGGTCTAGATACCATCAAACACGTGAATAAGTCCTCCGCTGCTTCCGGTTTGGATATTAGGGATGTGATGTCGAGTACTTATTCAAGTCTTTGAATGTGCATTGGTAAGCCTCGTCCCAAAGTGCATATTTCTCTGCTAGAGCGAAAGAGTCTGCCAGAGTTAGATCTTCTTTCATGATCAATTTTCTGAATAACGAGTGGTCTGCTGGAAGTCTTTTTTGGAAGGCTGCTCTAGCTATCGAGTCATTGCATCCGACTATCCTTGCCTTCTTTACTTTGAACCTCCTCACATGGTCGCGAAACGACTTCTTTGGGTTCTTCTTGACGTCAAACAAATGGTCAGACTTCTTTTTGATCGAGCGATATGATGAATATTCTTTGGTGAAAACCAAAGAAAGTTCCTAGAAACTCTGGATGGATTGTGGCGGCAGGGTGTAGAACCAATCTTGAGCCTCGCCTTGTAGAGTGGTGGCGAATATCTTGCATATGAGATCATCGTTGTTTCGATAAAGGATCATTGCTTTAAGTGTCTCTCCGGGTCTTCATCCCCTTTGAAAGATGTGAAATGTGGCATACTGAACTCGCGTGGAGGCTCTGTCTACTCGATCTCGTTCGTGAACGGTGACCTACTTATGTTGCTCATGTTCCGTCGTAGTGCCTCGTCGGTGACCTCGTTGTGTTGGAAATCATGCAATCACTTGGTCAATAGTCTCTCTACTTCTTCCTGAATTTGCCTTTGTTGGGTTAGCGGAGCTCTCGGCTGTCCTCAGCCATGACTTGCCGGTCTAGGCTACTCTTCCATGTGTTTGGTTCGTCTATACCACGGATGCAGTGCATGTGGTACGTTTCTAGTAGGCGAGTGAGTTCTTCTCAGGCTACTGGTTCAACTTAAGCTGGATTGAGTGACTGCTTCTCTCCGTCTGTCATGCTGCCTACTTCGATGTGAGGTGGAGGATGCTCCTTGCGGGCTTAGCCACGAATGAACACTTTGCCCGGAAGGTTGTTTATGTTGGAAATGTGCCCTAAAACCAATCATATGATGATACTTTACGGACATTTCACATGTTAAACTAATCTAGTTTAATATCAAGGGCAAAGATTATTGTTTTAAGCCGTCTCATATAAATGTTATATGCTTAAACGATAAGTCCAAGGATTATGTAATTAGGAGAATGTAATTTAAAGAAGTTAGATTCATGAGACCATTCTATTTCGTATACATATCCTAAACGTTCCTGATCATAGGATTGCCAATTGGGCATTGACAGTCCGTTAAGAATAGTACGTGTTGTGTCTTCTCTCAGGGAGAGTGACTAGTCTCGAGTCATTGGTGTGATTGACACCAAGACAAGCATGTAGGTGCTCAATAGAGAATGAGTCCATTGAACATGATCAACAAGGAGTTCTCATACTCATGTCACATGAGAACTCATGGTTGGGATAATGCAAAGTAGTCATTTGACCTGAGGCATCATAGTTGTCTTGTGGTTAGGTCCTTGATCTTTGACTATGTCAAAGTCACTCCGTCAGAGGGTGTCCACGGTATAGTTGGGGTTAAGCCACTTAGCCATAGAGGCAAGTGAATGCGCAACAAGGGATCTCTAACCTTCAAACTGTTTGAGGGAGAATACTCTATGATATGATTAAGAATCTCTGGCCAGAGTATGAATAAGATTTAGGAAGTAGTTCCAAATCACATTCAAGGTAATCATATAAGTAAGAGAATCACATTGGATAATAGACATGAATAAACTATCAAACCAAACAATGTGGTCAAAAGTATTGTATTAGAGAAAGACCGTATTGCATTGTAATCCTAAACAGAATAGGTTCTCCACCTTTTCTGATTAGCTTGGGTAACCATGACATACTGCTAGGTGTCACTCATGGTTTGTGGAGCCCTAAACGTATATAATCACTAAAGGGATAATTGAAAGTAAGTTTCAATTCACAATTGATTTGAAAGAGCTCTAATCGCTCACTGCCTCGCTAAAAGGAACCTAATGGATCGTACACCGTGTAAGGTAGAGATTGAAGAAACAACGGAGATGAGTAAGGATAATTAAATGGTTTAATTGTTTATGGCAATAATTAATTAATATGTTAATTAATCAAATGAATAAGTTCGTTTTAAACCTTGAGTTAGTTTTGGGCCTTAAAGCTCAAATTGGGCTTTGAATCGTGATCGGATCATATTTATATATATTTTTACTTCAAATTCACTCGTCTTTTCTTAGTTAGTTCCTTATATTTTTGAGCTATTTACGTTATTTTTGTGTTTATAGGATTTGTTATGCAAAGAAAATAAAAATAGAACAAGTGAAATTTTATGTAATAAATTCGTTGATCAGTTTTTAAATAAAATTAAAAAAAAGAAAAATAATCATGATTCATGTTTTGTAGAAGAAGAGAGCAACAAATACAATGAGAGCAAGGTAGAGTTGTGATGCAGCAGAACAAATGGAAAGGCAGAAACGAAAAAGAGAAATATGGAGGGAGTCAGAAAGTGGGAAGATATGGGAATAATGGGATAATAAAATAAAGGAAATGGGACGGAAAGCAGGATGGGGGGCATAATAAAATAAGAGGGGGAGTAGGTAACGTGGGGATTGACTGGTGGGAATAGAAAATTAAAGAATAGAAGCAGGAGGAAGTGGGGACAGCGCACAGAACTATAAGGGAGCCTCGGGGGAGTGAAAACAAAGAAAAACCGAGGGGAATAAGAGGCTGCCCTTGCAGCCTTGAAAGGGGCGTGCAGAAAGGAGAGAAAAGAAAGGGGCTGCCCTTTGGGCAGCTCGCAGAAAGGAGAGAAAAGAAAGGGGCTGCCCTTTGGGCAGCTCGCAGAGAGGGACAGGGGGCGAAGTGGAAAGAAGAAAAGGAGCTGCCTTTGGGCAGCTCGCAGATACACGAGAGGGAGTCAGAGGGAGTGAGACGGGACAGAGGTCAGCACGAAGGGAGGTCAGCACGAAGGTGAGCTGCCTTTGGGCAGCGTGTCAGACAGAGACATCAGGTCAGAGAAGAAGAGCGCAGAAAACGTGAGGGCTGTCTTGGAGCTGACTTGCGGGAAAAAGCAGCTTATAGCTGCCTCGACGGGACAGCCAAGAAAAACCGAGAGGACTGCGCAGAGCACAGAGGCAGAGGGCTTCATTCCATTCTTATTGGTGTTATCTTCTCAAACTCATGTTTTACGTTTCGGTTTACTCTCTCTAAACTTTTATTTTATTTCTGTTTTTAATAATGTGTAATTAATTTTATTTTGGCTAGAGGTTAATTCAAAGCCATGAATATATTTGTAATATGAATTGATTACCTTCGGTTGTGATTTCTGAGTTGTGATTTAATTTGCTTAACTGCTTGATAGATAACTTATTTTTGTATGTCGATTAAGGATGCATACTTAATTTACATGCATGAATTTGATGCTAGAATATAAGTGAATTTCACCTAATCGTTATGAACTTATATTCACAAGTAGTGAAGGTTGTTAATCACAATCGTGTTAAGTAAATTCTTGGCATAAGTTTCATGCAATTCATAGTAACAAGTGCCTCGTCAATGCTTATGATTTTCATAGAACTTAATGATTCTTGCTTGTATCTCTATTATGCAATTCATGTAAAGCTAGGGCGTCACCCGTAAGTGGCGCGCTGTGTGGCCTGAGCACAGTGATAAGTGAGCAAGGGTCGCTGTATCTCCATCGGCACCCGGATGCAGTGTTAAATGAGCAAGGGGGCTATAGAAACTTCTTTTCGAACGACTCCACTCAAAGTTGTTTGGGAGCATATGCTCCTATCAACTTTACACGGGACACATAAAAGAAGTACTTTGATCCTATTAGACGGGGAAGGGTGAAGAAGTTAGGACAGAAGGGTAGAGTTCAAGAGAGCAAAATGCGTTTAGGAACGTGGAATATAGGAACCTTGACGGGAAAATCTATGGAAGTAGTAGAAGTTATGGTGAGGAGAAGGATAAATATTATGTGCCTACAAGAAACTAAGTGGGTTGGTCGTAAGGCAAAGGATCTAGAAAACTCAGGGTTTAAACTATGGTATTCGGGCACAAATAAAACGAGAAATGGTGTTGGCATCATCGTGGACAAGACCTTGACACAAGATGTTGTAGATGTCAAGAGGGTAGGAGATAGAATCATGGCAATCAAGATTGTAATAGGACAAGAACTTATCAATGTGATTAGTGCGTACGCACCTCAAGTAGGGTTGGATACGAGTTCGAAGGAGAAATTTTGGGAAGACCTTGGAGACTTGGTGCAAGGAATTGCTCAGACAGAGAAGTTATTTATAGGAGGAGATTTAAATGGACACGTGGGCAGGGAGACAGGCAACTATGGAGGTTTTCATGGTGGCCATGGTTTTGGGGAGAGAAACGAGGATGGGGAAGCTATCTTGGATTTTGCAATGGCATATGATCTCTTCTTAGCCAACACCTTTAAGAAGAGAGAAGAACATGTGATCACCTACAAGAGTGGGTCGTCAAAAACACAAATAGATTTTCTTCTAATGAGGAAAGGGGATCGTATAACTTGTAAGGATTGCAAAGTTATACCAGGAGAGAACGTGGCTAATCAACATCGCTTGTTGGTGATGGATGTACATATCAAAAGAGTGAGAAAAAAGAACAAGACTTGGAAGTGCCCAAGGACTAGATGGTGGAATCTAAAAGAAGAAAAACAAGCCATTTTCAAAGAGAAAGTAATCACCCAGTGTGTGTGGGATAGAGAGGGGGAAGCTAACCAAATGTGGGATTCCATGGCTAGTTGTATCCGAAAAGTAGCAAAAGAGGTATTAGGAGAGTCCAAGGGCTTTGCCCCACACCAAAAGGAATCTTGGTGGTGGAATGAGGAGGTACAAGCAAAGGTGAAGGCTAAGAAGGAATGTTGTAAAGCCTTATACAAGGATAGGACCGATGAAAATGGTGAAAGGTATAGAAAAGCGAAGCAAGAGGCGAAGAAAGCTGTGAGAGAAGCTAAGTTAGCGGCTTATGACGATATGTATAAGCGACTAGATACCAAAGAAGGAGAGTTGGATATCTATAAACTAGCTAGAGCAAGGGACAAGAAGACAAGGGACCTAAACCAAGTGAGGTGCATCAAGGATGAGGATGGAAAGGTTCTTGCTACAGAGAACGCGGTTAAAGACAGATGGAAAGGTTATTTTCATAATCTTTTCAATGAAGGACATGAAAGGAGTGCTTCTTTAGGGGAGTTGAGTAACTCAGAAGAGTGTAGAAACTACTCTTTTTATCGTAGAATCCGGAAGGAAGAAGTGGGTGTAGCTTTGAAGAAGATGAAGCATAGAAAAGCAGTAGGCCCAGACGATATACCAATCGAAGTGTGGAAAGTTTTGGGAGAGACAGGTATAACATGGCTCACTAACATTTTCAATAGGATTTTGAAAACGAAGAAGATGTCGAATGAGTGGCGAATGAGCACTTTGGTGCCTATCTACAAGAATAAGGGCGATGTACAAAATTGCATGAACTATAGGGGTATTAAGCTAATGAGTCATACAATGAAGCTCTGGGAGAGAGTCATTGAGCATAGATTGAGGCAAGAGACACGGGTTTCGGACAACCAATTCGGGTTCATGCCAGGGCGCTCAACCATGGAGGCAATCTATCTCTTACGAAGATTGATGGAAAGATATAGAGATGGGAAAAAGGATTTACACATGGTCTTTATAGATTTGGAAAAAGCGTATGATAGGGTCCCAAGAGACATTCTTTGGAGGATTTTAGAGAAGAAAGGAGTACGAGTAGCATATATCCAAGCTATACAGGATATGTATGAAGGAGCAAAGACTGCCGTAAGAACTCATGAAGGACAAACCGAAAGCTTTCCCATAACTGTAGGATTACATCAAGGCTCATCCTTAAGTCCTTACCTTTTTGCGTTGGTAATGGATGAGTTAACAGGACATATTCAAGGTGATATTCCTTGGTGTATGCTTTTCGCAGACGATATAGTGTTGATAGATGAAACTCAGGAAGGGGTAAATGCAAAGCTTAACCTTTGGAGAGAAGTGTTGGAATCTAAAGGTCTTCGCCTAAGCCGATCAAAGACAGAATATATGGAGTGCAAGTTCAGTGCAAATGGAGGCCAAAACGAGTTAGGGGTGAGGATCGGAGATCAAGAAATACCAAAGAGCGACCGTTTTCGTTACCTAGGATCTATCTTGCAAAAGAACGGAGAATTAGATGGAGATCTCAACCATAGAATACAAGCTGGATGGATGAAGTGGAAGAGTGCATCCGGCGTGTTATGTGACCGCCGTATGCCATTGAAGCTCAAGGGAAAATTTTATAGGACGGCAATAAGGTCGGCGATGCTGTATGGCACAGAATGTTGGGTGGTGAAGCATCAACACGTACACAAAATGGGTGTAGCGGAGATGAGGATGCTTCGTTGGATGTGTGGGCACACGAGAAAGGATAAGATTAGGAATGAGGATATCCGGGGTAAAGTAGGAGTAGCCGAAATTGAAGGAAAGATGAGAGAAAATCGGTTACGGTGGTTTGGACATGTGCAAAGAAGGCCTACTGACGCTCCGATTAGAAGATGCGACTATGGGACAGAGGTTCAGGGCCGAAGGGGCAGAGGAAGACCTAGGAAAACTTTGGAAGAGACCCTAAGAAAAGACTTAGAGTACTTGGATCTAACGGAGGACATGACACAGGACAGAACACAATGGCGTTCTAAGATTCATATAGCCGATCCCACTCAGTGACTTGGATTTTCCAAGTCTCCAACCAAGAAGTTTTCCTCACTCGGGAAATTAAGGGAACACTACCTCAACTTATATGCTCCACTCACAAAGCTTCAACATACAAGCTTCAACAAAAGAAAATTCAAAGAACTTAGCGAAGAAGGCTTTGGTGTATTTAACACAATATGTTGAAATGAAGGAAAGCTTATTTATTGATATCCCCGATAAGTTACAAATATGTACATATACTTGAGTCAAAATAAACAAACAAGAGGGAGCCTTCACAAATGTTGCTTAGGAGAAGTCTCAGCAGTCGGTAGAGCCCCAGAAAGAGAAGGCACCGGAGGAGGATCATTCGGAGCCTCAGTACTGGACAAAACCCTAGAAGGAGGAGGCATCAGAGGTTGATCATTTGGAGCTTCATTACGCGGTACAGCCCCAGAAGACGAAGGCAATAAATGCCTTTGGAACAAACCCACAAATCTCTGATGATCAAGTAAAACCTGACAATCAGATTCCTTCATCTGGTCAAGCTTCCTCTTCATGTTTGTAGCATAGTCATGTGCGAGCCGGTGCAACTGTTTATTCTCATGCTTGAGCCCTCTAATCTCCTGTTTGAGACTCATCACTTCAGCCGCCAATGATTTAACTTGGCGGGTTCGAGCAAATAGGCGTTGGGCCATATTAGACACAGAACCTGCACACTGAACACTGAGAGCCAAAGAATCCTTAACAGCCAACTCATCAGACCGTTTGGAAAGTAGTCTGTTATCTTTGGGAGTGAGAAGGTTCCTGCCACTACCGCAGCGGTCATATCATTTTTCATCACGGAATCCCCAACGGTAAGAGGACCAGTAGGGGAGACGAAGGATGGGCGCCATATGTTGTCTGGAGAAGGCGGGGCTGCCTCTTCAACAAGGTTCAAGTCAAAACGACGGTCGGAGGGGCCAGACATTTTCAAAGGTGTTGAAGAGAGAAGAGGTCGGACAAATCAAGATCTTAGAAGTGCAAGAATGGAGCTTCTACTGGTGGATATTCAAGTGTGCTTTGGAACTTAATGTCAGCCCCTATAAAAATCTGCACTCGACGAAGCTTCAGAAATCGAAGAGGCGCCTGCTCAGAAATCGAAGAAGCGTTTGCTTTCTCAAAAGCTGGGCTGCTCAGAGACCACGAGGGTTGATCTCAGAAATCGAAGAGGCGTTTGCTTTCTCAAAAGTTGGGCTGCTCAAAGACCACGAAGGCCGATCTCAGAAATCGAAGAGGCTTGCTTTCTCAAAAGCTGGGATGCTCAGAGACCACGAGGGCCGATCTCAGAAATCGAAGAGGCACCTACTTTTCCAGCCTTGTCAGCACCTGTCACACGCACACTCAGCTTTGCGGAAATTATGGGCATTCTGTCGAAGATTTCTGACGAAGTAGAAAGCACATGAATCGTACTGTTCAATCACCCACTTCCCACACGCAACAGTAGCTCATGGGTACCACAGATAACTTTGCCAAAGTTCTCTGACAAAGTTGAGACACGTGAAGCTTGCAGCTCCACTACATCGCTCTGACCAAGAAGGGTAAAAGAATTGCAAAGAAACAACACTAACAAAGTTTAAACACATAAATTTTGAAGGTCTAGCTACCATATTATTACCCACAAGGGTAAAGGAACAGTACCACTGCTGGATAATTGGAAAGTCCCGGTGTGTCAACCTCTGTGCTTCGTGGCAAGGTAGACTAGCAAACATGCCCAACCTGTACTCACATTCGAGAAAACACTCCCAACAAAATTGCTTGCTCCAAAATCGAAGAGGCACCGCCCTCCGAATCTCGAGAGCCAGACTCCCAACATGATTACTTTCTCAAAAATCGAAGAGACACCGCTCTCCGAATCTCGAGAGCCAGACCCCCAGCAGGATTGCTTTCTCAAAAATCGAAGAGGCACCACTTTCCCAACTTCAAGAGCTGGATCTCCTTGGATAAAGCTTGTCTGTAATCTTCACACGCAACATCAGCTTTCCAGATACCACAGACCACTTTCTCAAAGTGCTCTGACAGAGTTAAAACATGTGAAGCTGGCAGCTCCCACTACCGTGCTATAACCAAGCAGGGTAAAGGAATAGCATTATTACTTGATGTTAGGGAGACTCCTATATATGTCGACCTCCATCCCTAACGGACAGGCAGACCTGCAAAAATGCTCAACCCTTTCTCTTATCTGAGAGGGCACTCCCAACGAAGCCTTTCGAAATATTCAGCTTTCTTTCCCCCCGATAATACCTCTGTAAACAAGCTATACTAGAGCAAGAATATCTCATATCATCAGGGTTAAAAGCAAGAGTATCCCATATCATGCTTTTTCCCTGTCTTTTCCTTTGGCCTTGTTCTTACCTGCAAGACAAGGAGAAAAAGAGCAATCAGTCAGCACTTGGAATCAAGCTTCCAGCCAGGAACTGACTGCCTGGAACCCCTTACCTGATTACTTACCTGGCATTGCTCTCGATTACTCATCTTCAACATCTTATGCTTCCAGGGAAGATACCGCATCTGCCTGAGGAACAAATAGGGCAAGTGAGAAGGATACAAGGAAGCATGTGGAGACAAGCGTAACAGCACACGTGCCGATACATCCACTACTCTGTCAAAAGCAAAAGTATCCCATATCAGCAGGGTCGAACGTACTCTAGATTTGATGGACTTGTTTTGACCCTCAAATTCTTCAGTCGGCCTTATACTCTGGAGGAAACCAGAAAACCCTCCAGCCCAGTTCAAGAATAAGCCTGTGGAAAGTTACTTCTTCAAAAGCAAAAGTATCCCATATCATCTCTCCTCATTTTTCTTCTCTTTATCCTTCATGCTGCCTGCAAGATAGGGAGAATGTGAACAATCAGCCGGAGCTCTGATTGCTTACCTTGTCTGTCACCTTTTTCAGCAGATCCCCTAGCTCGGCGACTTGGGGGACTCCTACTACATGGTTTGTATCGCGCTTGACCAAGCATGAAACTACAAGTAAGCTTCAAGTGAAATTGATACATTACCTTGTGCATCTCCACCAGTTACAGATACCACCCATGGATGGAGGAAGAGTACTTCCAGAGAAGATGCCACATCTACCTATGAGACAGATAAGGCAAGTCAAGACGATACCACACTCCAGTACTTAGAAGTTTCGTGGCTACGAGATCATTCTCCCACAATATTTCCTAATGTCATTTGTACTAAATCATTCACTTGTACTCACTAAAGGAGAGCTTGAACCTATGTACTTGTGTAAACCCTTCACAATTAATGAGAACTCATCTATTCCGTGGACGTAGCCAATCTGGGTGAACCACGTACATCTTGTGTTTGCTTTTGTGTAAACCCTTCACAATTAATGAGAACTCCTCTATTCCGTGGACGTAGCCAATCTGGGTGAACCACGTACATCTTGTGTTTGCTTTCCTATCTCTATCCATTTATATACTTATCCACACTAATGACCGGAGCAATCTAGCGAAGATCACAAAAAGTGACCGTTTTCGCTACCTAGGATCTATCTTGCAAGAGAACGGAGAATTAGATGGAGATCTCAACCATAGAATACAAGCTGGATGGATGAAGTGTAAGAGTGCATCCGGCGTGTTGTGTGACCGTCGTAGGCCACTGAAGCTAAAGGGAAAATTTTATAGGACGGCAATAAGGCCAGCGATGTTGTATGGCACATAATGTTGGGCAGTGAAGCATCAACGTACACAAAATGGGTGTAGCGGAGATGAGGATGCTTCGTGGGATGTATGGGCACACGAGAAAGGATAAGATTGGGAATGAGGTTATCCGAGGTAAAGTAGGAGTAGCCAAAATTGAAGGAAATATGAGAGAAAATCGGTTCCGGTGGTTTGGACATGTGCAAAGAAGGCCTACTGACGCTCCGGTTCGAAAATGTGACTACGGGACAGAGGTTCAGGGCCGAAGGGGTAGAGGAAGACCTAGGAAAACTTTGGAAGAGACCCTAAGAAAAGACTTGAGTACTTGGATCTAACGGAGGACATGACACAAAACCGAGCGCAATGGCGTTCTAGGATTCATATAGCCGACCCCACTTAGTGGGAAAAGGCTTTGTTGTTGTTGTTGTTGTTGTATGGTTAATTTGGGGCGTTGAGATTTACAATTTATTGAAAGAAGAACTAAAAATCAATTTAGATTGCTTATGTGTCATGTGTGGAGAAGAACCCTCTAGCTAGTCCGTCATTTATCATTTTACCTTAATTTTATGTTTTTGTCAATTCTGTAATTTAATTAAGTTTAATTTACTTTTCATCAAAACCAAACACCCATCCATTATTAAATTATATTATTTAGTTAGTTTTCATTGTTTTTAGTCTTTTAATTCAATTTCCGTCCATTTCAATTCCTAGTGTCTATTTTGATTGTATTTATTATTTTGAGTCATTTTAAGTGTGTTTCGAATTATTAGAGTTTTTAGCCTAGTTTTGTGTCTTTGAGTCTTGTTTAATATTTTTAACTTTGTTTTTATGTTTTTAAAAGGTTTTAGCAAGCCCTCCTAATCCCCGGCCTAGAACGATACCCTACTTATACTTATACTACAATTGACAAAAAGAGGGTTTAATTTGTGTGTCAAGTAATTCTCGCATCAAATCGTCAAGCCCATTCGCTTAAGTTGTATGACAACTTAACAAACAAAATTCAAGAAGCCCAAAACAGCCCAAAGGCTTGGGAAAACCAGCCATATAGAGAGGGGTAATGAACTTGGCTTAATTGCAAGTTTGCCACTCAATTGTGGTGGTATAAAGGCAACTTTATAGCCATTTCATCCTTAGGGTTTCTTTTAGAAAAAAGATGTGAACACAAGCTCCATTTTTCTCTCTAAGAGGCCGGCCACCCTGGAGGATTTTAGCTAGCAATCTTACTTCCTCTACGTCACTCATCTCTTCTTCAAGTCCTTCCTTGGTGTGGAAAAATTAGAGGTTCTCAATTTTGGGAACTTGGAGAATCCTTTCAACCATCCTCATCCAAGAAATCCATGGATTTAAAAAGCAAGGAATGAAGGCCCTCTCCTTGGGTGATTAGCCTTTGCTTATGCAAAGAGGAATCAACAAAGGTATAAAATCTCTCAACTCACTTTGTTCTTGAGTTGAGTCTTGGTTCACCTTTCTACTAGGCTTTGAATTTCATGGGTAATGTTTTGTTTTTGAGTGCATACAAGCATGATTCTGCCTTTAATTGTTAATTGCATGTCATAGATGTTGCTCAAATGAACATGTTTTTCACTAAATTTCCTTCAAGTGGTATCAAGAGCCTAGGTCTAGTAGTTGGTGAATCCTTTTGGGTTTTGTAGTTCATAGTCTTTGATTTGAATGTTGTAATTGTTACAAGTTTTATTCTTGCTTTTTTGAATGTAAATTTTGTTAGAAAATTTGCCATCTAAAATGTTGTAGATGTAGTTCATATGAGCATGAATTTTGGAGCTAAAATTCATATGAATTTTGGAGCTAAAATTTGGTGCCATGTTTTTGAGGAAATTCGGCCAAATCCAAAGGGTGGATTTTTGGGTTCTTGTTTGTCTTGTTAAAAGTGTTTTAAGGTGACTTTAGGAACCCCTAAGTACCCTAGTATGGTAATATCTTATTTCCCTTAAGTTTGAGAGTTTTTGGGGTGTCTTTGGGTGAAAAATGTTCATGGAGCTCTTATGGGTTTTCATGGATGTTCTTCATTGTTCTTGTTATGTTTTTGGTAAGAACAAAAAGGTTGGGTATTTTGATTCAAAAGTTTTGGTTGTTGAATAAAGTTTTTGTTTGTGATGGATGGTTTGAATTTTCAATAAATACCCATACCAATCACTTATACCTTTTCCTTGTTTCAAGGAATCATGTTTTATGGAAACCTACTTTTTCAAACCAACCCATCACCTTTTCAACCCATCACCTTTCACTTTGTTGAAAAATTCAAAAGTTTTTATGACACCATCACTCTCACCAACCGGCCACCCTATTAAAATATGGTACTTTTGGGGCTTTTATGCAATTACATAAAGTTTTGATACTTTTGTGTATTTGTACTTTGACCCGAAAGTTTACGTTTTTACGTAAAGGCCCAAAATCACTAAAAGACAAATTGTTTTGCTCCTTTAATGAAGTTTTTGTATTTGATGAAATTTTTGGGTTCTAGTTGTAATTACATGAAGTAGTGGACTTTTGTATTCTTACAAAGTGACCTCAAAAGTTTGTGTTTTGCAACATATCCAAAAAAGTTGAGGTTATTGCATTTGGCCCAAATTAGTTGAGAACAAAATAGTTTTGTATCTTTAAATGAGAATTGGATTTTCATTTCATTTAGCTCCATTTAAATCAATTCTATGGAAACAAAAACCAAATGAAAATGTTGCATTCAAGTTTAATTAGTTAAAGCGTTAATTAATTAAAGAAATGGTGATTATGAACCTAAGCCTACGATAATTGAGCTATGTGAAAGGCCTTCTCAAATTTGTTTGAACCATGGGAATGTGTAGATTAGATTTTGGTTGTAATTTGATATGATCAAATGTTGTAAAAGAGCATAAGCTCTTCTTTACTTTAAAGTAATTTGTTTTGATCAAATGTTGTAAAAGAGCATAAGCTCTTCTTTACTTTGAAGTACTCCTTTCTTGTTTTATTTGATATGCATGAAATTGGAGTAGTTGGGTCCAACGCCCAATAGGAAAAAGATGCCTTAATATGATTAAACGCGTAACTAAAATCAATCACCATCCCTAGACCGAGATTCAACACGAGGCTCGTGTTGGATCGAATCAAAGGTTCATAGTCATCCTAAGGCCCTAAGGCAACTATATAGTCCATCAATGAATGCAAACCTTATGTTAGTAGTACCATATACTCTTGCTTTAAAAACCGTTTTACAAGCATAGTGGGAGTATCATGTACAACTAAATCAATCACATGGACCAATAGTTGTAATATGACCAAATTGTTTTAATAAGATTAAAATGCATGCTTATATGTGATGAGACCTAAAACCCTCAATCAAACCATTATTAAGTTGATAAGCGTGAGAGTGCTTTGAACACTCTTTCGTGGCCTTCCACCGTGGTAGGCTCCGATCGTTTGTGACTCGTACACCGACTTCACCCTATCATGGGGGAGTACAAAGTGCGTGCTTACACTCAGGAGGAGTTCTATACGCATACATGATGTTGTGAAGGTAGGCAACGAGAATGATCATCATATCATTGTGAGGTTGTTCTTGAACCCCTACTCGAACTTGCATGGTGGGAATGACTTAACTAAGTGCAATGGAGCCAACATCATATCATTGTGAGGCTTCATTCTCTAGAGGCCAAATAAGATGGGTACTTGCAAGAGATATAAATGAGTAAGAGTACTCTCTTATTATTATTGATGTTAGCCAACATCATATCATTGTGAGGTGGGCTTGGTAATGATGAGTCTCCCATACCCTACTAAGAGTTTCCTCCAAAACTCTCGAATTCCGATGAGGGATATGGAATTTTCCAAAAATAGTGGGTGGTGCTATTTGATTTAAAGACCCAGATCAAATGGCTTAAAATCAATCAATTTATATTCGCTATGTATTTATTTACCAATATATTTGCAAACGCTATCCAAAACTTGACAAAGAAAAAGCCGAAAGCTTTAGTTTCCGGACTTGGTACTACAATCCCATAGATTGTCTATAATGGCTTGTATATGTACCTAAGTAGTCTCATCCTCACAATCTTCCTATTGATAATGTATCATTGGAAGAACATGTTAGATAAGTCTATCATAAAGAGGACAACACTTTTAATGTCATAATTCTTCAATTACAAATTGTTGTATGAAGAAATAAGAGTTGCTTTGAACAACCCTTAGCTAACGCAAACATTTGTGCTTGTTTCTTTGTTACATGAACAAAGAACTTGAGAAGTAAGCACAAGGGCATGGACACTTTCTGTGCCATGATTCTTCACTTACAAATTGTTATATGAAGAAATGAGAGTTGCCTTGAACAACTCTTGAAAGTTTGTAATTATGTTTAGAACATAATGGTTGGTTGACAAAAATAGTCCATCAACATGGACTTATGATGATTTTGAATCATTGAGTGTTGAAGTGTTAAACCACTTCTAGAGACGGAAACTAAGCAAGGACTTCACCTTTGTGTCCCTATCCAAATGATTCACTAAGTTTATTGTAAACTATATAGTGAACAATAACCACACGCTCTCCAAATCATTTGATGTGTATAACACAATTGAAATAAGTTTCATGAGTAGTGGGAGTTTAGGGACCATGACTATTGTAGTCAAAGGAGAAGTCAAATGAAGAAGGGGAAATAACTCCAAGGGAACAAACTTTCTTTATGAAAGGATGGACATTGGAAGGGGTATTTGCAAGAAATGTCTTGCAAGTGTCAAGAATACACATTTTGAAGGTGTTGTAAATTGTTCTTGAAAAGTTCAAAACAGTTGGTTCTTCTACTTGAATGCTTGATTCCGTATTAGTAACTATGTTTTACAATCGTTGTAAAAGTGTGGCTAATAAGAAGTAGAAGATTAATGAGAGAAGAGAAAGTACTTCACATTCGAAACGTGAATCAAATGTAGATCTCTGCGAAAGCATATCGTACTTACTTCCTCATATGAACTACCAAAGAAATTGGAAAAACCAAAGATTGTCTTTACATTCCAATTTTAAGGAACTTAATTCCGTCACTATGAGAGATGGATGAATGTTTTGTTTGACAAAACATTGTTCTTTATTAATGAATGATTAGATTATTGTAATCTAATTGATTATCTCTATAGTAGAGATGATATGATAGTGTTAACTGTTTAGAATATAACGATGCTTAAAACACAAAAAGGTTGCAAGGTAGTGACTAATCCCAACTGAGTTGTGATACCTCTAAAACATAAATTACAAGTTGGTCATAGATGGATGCTTTGGATTGTTGGATCTGGATCCAATGCCTTCTTGTTAAAATTGTATAGAGGCAAAATGTTTGAATCTTTATTCTTTTGGAAAGGAAGAAAGAATCACAAAGTTGTTGAGGTTAATTCACTTAGATGTTAGTGGCACTTGTCCACAACATAATACTACTCATGTTGTATGATATTCACCGAAGATCGCTCTCGGTTGGACTATCATTTATTTTGAATAAACACAAGTCCGAATACTTTGCAAAAGGTTTCAAAGAATTCAAGAAATGTAAGTTGATGAGTAAGATGTCTAAAGTATTTACCTCCTTAGATTTGATCCAAGGAAGGTAACACTTTAAAATAGTTTCCTTAAAAGATGTCAAGGAAAGAAGCATCATGAGATAGGATTTCTCCATTAAGAGAAGAACGAACTCAAATAAGATTTAGTTCGTTGGATGTTATCAATTACCCATATATAAGATATACACTTCTAAGACAATATGATTGTCAATTAGAAGATCTTCCAAAATTTTCATGACTCCATAGGATGTAGTTGGAAAGAAAGACAAATCTTAATCATGTTAAGATTTGGGGTTGTGTGCTAATAAGCAATATTTGTGTAAAGAATTATCTTGTGGGTATCCTTAAATTAACATTTGGATATCACTTCTATAAACCAACTAACAAATGTTGTTTGTTGGGTAGTTCATTGTAATCCTACACTAGGATTTGCCTAAGATAGAGCAAATGAACGAGGGATAGAACTCAAAGAATGGGTTCTTTGAGAGACAAGATAGTGATCAACAAATATAACAACCTAGTTCCTATACCACAAGCTCCAAGGTAGTCGAGAATGATTTATAAACTATCTCAGTTGAATGGTTTGAACTTTATGATTATGTCATAGAGTTACACCTCTTAATTCGAAAGAAATAAGAATGAAAATCCTTATGACTACATTGAGTGTATATACGACATATACTCAAGGAAATGGTAAAGTACCATTTGACCCGAAATAATGAAACCTTTATAGCTAATTGGTAGCTTAAGGTGACTACAATCAAAGAGATTGGTTGACTTTGAAGAAACCATCTTTAACGTAGTCTTGGTTTCAATTAATTTGAAGATTGCTAGCTACAACTAAATGGTGATTCAATGTTTGGACATAATATGGGTTTCCGAAACCATTATTAAGATAGTCTTGATAATATATGTCTAAAACTATGAATCACAAGACATGTAAGTTGTAGAGATCCATCCATCATGAATCTTAGCAAGCTGGTGGGAGCTATAAGCGTCTTATGAGAGAAAAGATCAAATCGTTTGATTTCTCATAAAGATGTAAATGAAACTTTTGTTTACTAGGTTTACAAAAGATTAGTGGGGGTTAATCATGTTCCTAAATTTGAATATATATATATATATATACACACACACACACACATATATGATATATTAATTTTGGAAATGAAAAGAATACTTCTTCGTTAAAGTTATGACTTTAAACATTCTATAAAGATAGAATGGATATGGGAGACATAGTCTATATACATGGGATGGAAATCTACAATGATAGATTTCAAGATATAATTGGATTATATCAATCCCTAATAATAGACAAAAGATGCTAGAAAGTTTCTCATATGATGATAAACTTCAATCAGAAGAACAACTCTAGTGAGACTAGGAGGTAGCTCTTCTCAAAGGGAACGTACCCTTTCACTCCCAAAGAAATAATGCGTAAATAGAATCCTTTACGCATACGCGGAAAGGTGATTTACGTATTTTATATTGTATGAAAAACGTTGATATGAGTTGTACCAAGATCGGTACAAGACGATATCAATGCAAGCCCAGGATCAGAACCATGGCAACTGTCAAGTGAATCCTTAAGTACTTGAGAAATAATAAAGGATAGATTCCTCAAGAATGAGGAAGAATTAGAGTAACGTAATGGAAGCGTAATTGTATTAGATTATGAATCTAATCCATCATTGGATGTTTCTTCATTATGAATGAAGAGATAATTAGATATCTCTTTATTATGACTAAAAAGATATTTGGATGGAAACATTGAAAGTAATGACTTTAGTGTGTTCCATTATGCATGCAAAATATATTGCCATAAAGAAGCTTACAACAATGTTGTTTGGATGAGAAAGTTCATTTATGAACTCTCTATTCGGTTCCAACCAGAAAGTGTCTCTAGTGTACTGACACTACGACACTAATGGGGCAATAGCTCAAGCCAGGGAATCAAGGTCTCATCATGATCTGAACTCAAATGAGAGACTAAACCACATAATTAAGAATCATGTATAATGGTGACGTCGTTATTCTCAAGGTTGCTTCTATGGATAACATATAGATATCCATTGTCTAGGCCTACTACTCAGCCATTTTTGAAATGACTACAGAAGAGGTATCATCATTGATGACCAAGCTGATTGGCTCTAGTGTAAGTGGGAGATTCTTGGAAATGTGCCCTAAAACCAATCATATGATGATACTTTACGGACATTTCACATGTTAAACTAATCTAGTTTAATATCAAAGGCAAAGATTATTGTTTTAAGCGTCTCATATAAATGTTATATGCTTAAACGATAAGTCCAAGGAATATGTAATTAAGAGAATGTAATTTAAAGAAGTTAGATTCATGAGACCATTCTCTTTCGTATACATATCCTAAACGTTCCTGATCATAGGATTGCCAATTGGGCATTGACAGTCCGTTAAGAACAGTACGTGTTGTGTCTTCCTTCAGGGAGAGTGACTGGTCTCGAGTCATTGGTGTGATTGACACCAAGACAAGCATGTAGGTGCTCAATAGAGAATGAGCCCACTGAACACGATCAACGAGGAGTTCTCATACTCATGTCACATAAGAACTCATGGTTGGGATAATGCAAAGTAGTCATTTGACCTGAGGCATCATAGTTGTCTTATGGTTAGGTCCTTGATCTTTGACTATGTCAAAGTCACTCCGTCAGAGGGTGTCCACGGCATAGTTGGGGTTAAGCAACTTAGCCTTGGAGGCAAGTGAATGCGCAACAAGGGATCTCTAACCTTCAAACTGTTTGAGGAAGAATACTCTATGATATGATTAAGAATCTCTGGCCAGAGTATGAATAAGATTTAGGAAGTCGTTCCAAATCACATTCAAGGTAATCATATAAGTAAGAGAATCACATTGGATAGTAGACATGAATAAACTATCAAACCAAACAATGTGGTCAAAAGTATTGTATTAGAGAAAGACCATATTGCATCGTAATCCTAAACTGAATAAGTTCTCCACCTCTTCTAATTAGCTTGGGTAACCATGACATACTGCTAGGTGTCACTCATGGTTTGTGGAGCCCTAAACGTGTATAATCACTAAAGGGATAATTGAAAGTAAGTTTCAATTCACAATCGATTTGAAAGAGTTCTAATCGCCCATTACCTCACTAAAAGGAACCTAATGGATCGTACACCGTGTAAGGTAGAGATTGAAGAAACAACGGAGATGAGTAAGGATAATTAAATGGTTTAATTGTTTATGGCAAGAATTAATTAATATGTTAATTAATTAATTAAACGAATAAGTTCGTTTTAAACCTTGAGTTAGTTTTGGGCCTTAAAGCTCAAATTGGGCTTCGAATTGTCAAGCCCATTAGCTTAAGTTGTAAGACAACTTAACAAACAAAATTCAAGAAGCCTAAAACAGCCCAAAGGCTTGGGAAAACCGGCCATATAGAGAGGGGTAGTGAACTTGGCTTAATTGCAAGTTTGCCACTCAATTGTGAGGTGGTATGAAGGTAACTTTATAGCCATTTCATCCTTAGGGTTTCTTTTAGAGAAAAGATAAGAACACAAGCTCCATTTTTCTCTCTAAGAGGCCGGCCACCCTAGAGGATTTTAGCTAGCAATCTTACTTCCTCTAGGTCACTCATCTCTTCTTCAAGTCCTTCCTTGGTGTGGAAAAATTAGAGGTTCTCAATTTTGGGAACTTGGAAAATCCTTTCAACCATCCTCATCCAAGAAATCCATGGATCTAAGAACCAAGGAATGAAGGCCCTATCCTTAGGTGATTAGCCTTTGCTTATGCAAAGAGGAATCAACAAAGGTATAAAATCTCTCAACTCACTTTGTTCTTTAGTTGAGTCTTGGTTCACCTTTCTACTAGGCTTTGAATTTCATGGGTAATGTTTTGTTTTTGAGTGCATACAAGCATGATTCCGCCTTTAATTGTTAATTGCATGCCATAGATGTTGCTCAAATGAACATGTTTTTCACTAAATCTCCTTCAGCTTATGTTGACTACCGAAGTGTCGACCCCAACCGTGAATGTATGCTTATCCGTGGGCCTAGTCGAGAATGGACGTTCCTCCGCACGCTAAGACGGGAGTATACGCTATCTCGGGGGCCTAATCGGGAATGTACACTGCCCGAACGCTCGCCTCGTGGCTGGTCGAGTGACTACTTACCAGGACGCTGCTGGAAAGGTTCGTCTGCCCTTGTCCTACTTCGGGATACCTCGTCCGGGGCACGTTGGATCCTGATACGTTGCAAAAGTTGATTCACCAAGGTTGTCTGTAGTGCAAGGGCGCTCGTCAACTCTATGACTTGTCGAGACAAGTGTTGTTCGCCATTTGGATTGGAAGAGCTTGGAAGGAATGCGCCTCTTTGGGCAGTGGAAGGGTGGTAGACTCCGTGCGCGAGATTTGAGTTGGGAAATGTCAAATTCATGAAAAAATATGGTGAGAATGCCCCCGGCTCGATGGTAGGTCTGGATGGTTGAGATAGTCTTGAGCCGACTTAAGCTGCTTGGAAAGCCACGGGAGCAGACTGGGCCACGATAGCAGGCTGGGCTGTGAGAGTGGGTTGCTCGACGGGAGCAGGTTGGACCACGGGAGCGGGCTGCTCGTCGGGAGCAGGTTGGGCCATGATAGTAGGCTGGGCTGCTCGTCAGGAGCAAGCTGGACCACGGGAGTGGGCTGCTCATCGGAAGCAGGCTGCTTAGCGCGTGATGCATGTGAATGCGAGGTTTGGGCTCGGACGCGTGCAAGCTTGGATGGCACGGCTTGGGCTGTGGCCTTGGTGCCGTGAGCCTTGGATGGCACGGCTCGGGCCGTGGTGAAGGCACCATGGACCTCGCCACAAATGGCTACCAAGGTAGCCACCGTGGTGGTTCCTGTGGTGGAAATTCGTGGTGGTGGTGCTGCTCCACTTATTGGCGCATTTAGCCTTACGGATCTCCGCAATCCCATTTCTTGAACATTAGAATTTTCACTTGTGGAATTTTCTAAATGTCTAGCCATTATATTTTGCTTATACGTTTTATCAAAGAACCTTTGCAAGTAAAAAATTCTAATAATAAGAATGTATGAAAAATATTCAAATGGACTAGAAAATAAAGAAAAAACCTTTTTGTGCGAGAGTCTTCTACGAGTATAGATTTCAACTCTCAATGAAAGCACCAATTTGTGGATGCCAATTTCTTCCTCCTTGATCTTGGACAATTTTGCACCTACAAAACAATTAACATCTTAGATTAAGGCCAAGAGCCTCACGCGCCCACGATGAATGGGGGGGCTTTGGCCGAAGAACCTCCGATGCCAAAGTTAGAATTTAGAGAGAAAGAGTGTTTAGAGAATTTTGGGATTTTTGCCAAAGTGTTGGGATTGCTTTTTGGTGGAAATGGGAGCCTATATATAGGGATAGGAGGTGGCCGGCCTAGCTAGGGTTTTTGGGTTGAATTTAGGTTTAATTAGGGTAATTAAAAAGGGAAAATATGGTAGAAAAGGTAGAAAACACGGAGGATGGCCGACCATGTGGTGTTTTATGGGTTAAAGGGATCACTTAATTGACAATTTAAAGGATTAAATAGGCAATTAACCCCTTAATTGGCCATTTATCATGATTTTTAGAAAGAAGGTTTTAAAGTTATGGAAAGAATAAAATAAATAGCTAATTGATTAGCTAAAAGAGGGAAAAAGAGGTAAGAAATATATGGAATGAAATAGGTTTTAAGTTGATACCTATTTTGGGCACTTTTGACTTGGTGTAGGGATGATTGCCCTCTGCTCGAGCGTAGGAATCTCAGTATGCCTCAAGGGTATTTTTGTCTCTTTTACCCAAGAATCCACGTGTCACCTTATGATTATTTTTGGCTCCACAGCAACCAAACTTCAAATCAATCTCGAAGAAAGCTTGGGTTCCATAGAGTTAGTAAAAGAGATCAATTCAAGACATGGATCAACGGTTTTTAATCGTCACCCAAATGAATTGCTGGTAAACAATGTAGAATTTTAAGGTTCAATATTTGTTCTTCATGAATGGAAACAGAGGTCTATACGGTGAATGTTCAAGGAAAATAGGTGTTATACCTGGATGTAGATCAATGGTGCCTCACACATCTCAATCTAGTGGTATCATGTGCATATATTGAGGAATGACCTCAGGAATTTAGTTTGACCGGGTTCACAATTTTCAGTTGTACCATATTGTCTTGTTCCTCTACAACACGTGTTAACAAGCCTTCAGAACTTTTCTCAATAAATGTTTCGCCTTTACAGTGTGGATTAATTTGTGCTTTAGTCTCTGATGTTTGCTAGTGGAGCTGACCATAGAAATGACAAGTCGTCGAAAAATGACTACTTTCAGTTGAAGCCCCACCAAAGGAATAATAATAATAATGCAGTCAATCCATCTCTTGGATTACGTGGAATTCCACGATATCCAACAAAATAAGATTAACTGGCATTACCACATTGATAATGGAAACAGTGCAACCACCACACTCGCATTGGCATAACAAACTTGCATTATGGCATAGGAATTGTCGAGATGTACCCGACTAAGGTACCATGTGATTCAAGTATTTGAACAAATAAGGATAAAATGATTGATTGGTGGTTAATGTCGTTGTCATGACTATGGGTTTACTGTTCTCCTACAAGGCTTGTTCCTAAGTTTCCACGATTTTAATTTCTTCGGCTTAGGTAGTCACTATTAATCAATCTATCAGTCATGCTGCTAATTAATGCATTTATGATATTTTGATATTATTCATTACCCTAAAACTGTGAACCGACGTTCTAGCACAAAGGTATCACTCCCAGATACTAACATCTATCTGGTATCAAAAATCATACCACCTAAATACTGGTTTACAATTTTGGGGTATCGGACAACATCGTCAATGAGTGGCGCTATCGTAGGTTGATTATAGGTTAAAGCCCGCTCGGGTGGATGGTTTCAGACGATTAGTTAGAAATTGGTCTTATGGGGTGGTTTCATAATTCTAGGGAAAAAACTTACTACTTCGACGATTTCTACTAAAACAACTCATACTTCGGTGCCTATACTCATCGAAATGATGAGTACAGCACCAAAAGAAATTATGGGAACTAGTATTGGTTTGAGTGTTCTAAAGTCAGAAAAATGAATTAGCTAATAACCTACTTCAGGACAGGTTTAATGAAATTCGATCTTCCTCCTGAAGATCCGAAATCATATCTACAATGTTTGAAAGATTGACATTATCGGGGACCAAATGTGAATGTTCTTCCATTAAGTGCAACCACTTCTAACACTAACATAGTCATTTGAGACATTTTTGAAACTTCAAGGTGAAGCAAAACCTCGAGGAAATTCTGGGAAGTGGCATAATAAATAAAGACTGCCAAGGATGAAAGCACCTGCGATTTCCTAACAAAGAAAGGTTGGTAACGACGGTTGGATTGTAGTTGTGATTGGTCGGTAAATTTCCAGTGGCACACAATTATCGATACGTCTACCCTGATTCAAGGTCAACAAAACGTCTCCATTTCGAGTCTTTCTTTGGAAATGAGGTTCTTCACGTAAACTTTAGTGGTGGTCGCCAAAGTGTTCTTCTAGAAGGTTGGTAAGTCGTAGATGAGTGTTAGAGCATAGATAAATTGCAGTAAAAGAAGGGTAATGACATTTATACTAAAAGGAGAAGTTTCCTACATAGTAGCTTTTTCCAACAATCCTCGTCGTCACGAAACCTCTGCCACTAAAATCCTAGAAGGGCGAAAACAATGGTGAGTGGGCCTGAAAATAAAGTTTTGTAAAACCTTTTCGAAAAGTGTAACCCGTCGCTGTAAAACAAGTATATGGTTTCCCAAAAATAATATAATATTAGTATGTAATACGGTACCCTGCAACAAAGGTGAGTGAAAAGATGTAGGGTACACCATCAAGATATCTCAACATTAAATCTCAAATCGATATCACAAGAAAACAATGTTCATTAATTTATGTAGGTACACAAGTCCATTGCAGAGATAATCAGACAATGGAATAGGCTGGGTGTAGGTTTTACATTTTGGTACAACATCACGTGAGCTATGCTAGTCACATCACATACGAGTCCAAAACATCATATAAAAGGACAGGCTGGCACTTAACTCTGGATCCAAAGCGAATGTAAACGGTGCATGTGAACTACATGTGAAGCTAGTCCTTGACCCAGGACAATACAAATAACTAAGAGACATTGTGCAAACATGTAATAACGAGCAGATAAAAACACAAGGATGTCATGCCACAAGTTTACGCTCACAAATAATATTAAAAGCATAAAGTGTACGAAAAGTTTATTTGTAAAGCTAAACATGACATGTCACATCATAATATATAAAAGCAGTTGTTGGAAAAATCACACACACACACACATATATATATATACATAAAAACAAAAAGACCCACTCACAGGTACTTACGATGTCACATCCTTTCGAGCTAAGAAAGTCGAAGTTTCTGATAGTAATTGCACCTAAGCATAATATTAGGATCCATTAGTAAAACTCAACTTAAATGATCAAATTTAAGAAATCGGAGTGCGAATTTGGACTCAGAGTGTCGAAATACGCTAAGAGAGGTCTTGGGCAAATTTTGTAAAAAATAATAGTCAACCGTGATGCCCAGGTGATCAACTACGTTAAAACTTTAAAATTTCACTAAATGGATAGAAAAAACGGACTTGGAGCGTCGAAATTAGCCTAGGAGGGTTTTTGAGAAATTTCGAAAAAATCAACACCAGGAATATTTTAGAATACTCTAGAATCCATTTAGAATTTAGGCTGGGTCGAATCTCAAGTTGGGATCCGGAAGGGTTATAGGTTGGGTCAGTTCTAAGTTTGAGTTTTGGGGTTTTTTTTGTACCAGATCAAGTTAACCCGTTTGAACTTGCGGGCCGGTCCAAACTTACACGTGATTAGTATTTATCCAATCACATGGTGAATTAAAACTTACTTTTAATTCTCCTTCTTCTTTGATGACTACTTATTTAATCATTTAGAAGAACCCACAAGCCATGAGTGACATCTAACCATATATCGTGGCTACCCAAGCTAATGTAGAATTTGGTTGGAAAACCTATTCAGTTGGAATTACAATGTAATTTGATCCCTCTCTAATACAATACTCACAATCACATTACTAGGGTATGTATGCTTAATATCAAACCCCTAATGTGATTATACTTAGTTATATGATTCAATTGAGTCGTATAGGAATGACTTCTATCATTACGCTCGATACTTCGGCCGAAGATTCCTAAATCATATCTTAGAGTATTATTCCTCTCGTAACGAGGATTAGAGATCCCTTGTTGATCATTCACATGCCTCTAAGAATAAATCACTGACCCCAACAATGCATAGAACACATCCAAGTTGAGATGTGGTCACATCTCATTATCAAATGATCATCAATGTATCTCCAAGACAACTATGATGTCTAAGGTCAAAAGGATTACTTACATTATTCCAACCAGTAGAGTTACTTACTTAACATTTGAGTTGACCTCCATGCAATTACTCTTGTTTAATTGTGTTTAGTGAACTCATTCCCTTAATAAGCACCTACATACTTGTCTTAGTATCACTACACGAATGGCATGAGACTTTCCATCATTCCCATTTGAAGACAATCCTATGACCAGGAACCTTTTTGGACGTTATGGTTATGTGAAGAAGGTCTCTACAGTCTAACATCATTAGATTACTTTTTCCATCGATGCATTGTCCATGGATTCACTATTTTTTATGTATATCGTTTATTGAGATAGTCCTAATAAGTGACTTTGCCTTTTGTTGTATTAGAGTTATCTATACATACAGACATTGTCCTGAAAGATTTTATCCAAAGATTGACTTTCAGTGCATATCTTCAGCAGAAAAGAGGTGATAAATAGTCGGGACCTGGAGCTTTTGAGGAGTGCATTTGGAAAACTGCTCCTTTGACTTCATCATCCTTGATTGACGTAATTAAATATGCATTCATATCCCTCAACACATTCAGACTAGTTGCCTCTGTTACATGACGGCTGACATTTGGAAGCTCACCTTGCGACCCAAAAATATTCTAGAAATATTTTTAAATTGTATCCTCAATGTCCCGTGGGGTATCCTGCGAAACTCCCCTTTCGTCCCGCAAACCTTTTATGTAATCTTCGTTTTCCTATCAAAACTCTGTTATGGAAGATTCGTCATGAGAGTAAAGATGGAAAAAAAACAAATTTGTATTTGAGAACGTTAATTGTTTAGTTTAATGTGCAAATGAAAGTCACATGTCAAATGATGGTTGGGAAGACACAAAAATGAAGTTAAATGGAGAAGGTAACTAGAATTCTTCCTTGTATAATATGTTGGAAATTGTTATACCAAAAACAAAAAGGTGGAGATTGGAAATTTATTTCAAACGGATAGCTGAACTACCCGGAAACTACACCAAAAAGTTTTGTATTTTGATATACTATGGTAATTTAAATATTATGAATCGCAAAATAAGCAAATGTTGTGTAGCCGTTCTCATTTCTTTTCTATTTTTAATCATTGAAGAATCTCCATTTATCTGATTTGGAAGTGATTCTTACTTAATACTTTTGTAAAGAAAATTCTAAAAAGACTATCTCAAACTAGGATTCTTCATAGATTCTTTTTCACCTCATAGTTTAACATCAATTTCTATATCAACATTATAAAATATTGTGTCAAAACATGAGATGACAGAGAATCCACGAAGAGTCCCACTTTTTAGAGTCTCTTTAGCATTCCTCTTATGTAAATTAAATACCCAAAACTCTTGATATTTTCATTGGAATTTGGAACCAAAACTTTCAAAGCATATATATGGAAGCATAATTGCTTAATCCTCCGTAGAGTTGAAGAGAATATCATGAAATAGGAGTAGGATTTTCTCCCCTCGTATTCCCATTCCCTTCCCTATCTTACTCTCATACTTTGCTTTTTGTCTTTTTGTCTCTATAAGAAATTCAATATAAGATTTTGATGTGGCTTAATCATAACTGTTCAAATAATAAATAACAGAAAAAAAGAGAAATTAGGAAAAAGGAGAATCCTTATCCCATAAAATATTGTACGAGTGATGAAACCAAAGGAAACTGATCAAAGCTTGGAAGAGGAGATTAACAACCAGACAAAAATGATTAGGGATTGAAAAGTAAATTTAATTAATTTAAACAAACCTTAGACTAATTTGTTGAATTATTTATTATTATTGATGAGTTGTCATGGCATTTGTACTCTTAAAATATTATTCCTGAGTTATTTTCCTTCCATAAAGTCTAATACCAATAATTTGAGGTCACCAATACAATACTTATTGCTCCAATGGTCAAAACATAAAATTTTAGATTTAACCTTACATTATGAAAGAGTCATCTCACTAAAAGTACGATTAACAAATACTTTTTTTAAGGGAGTTGAAAAGGTGTTCAACTAACTTTAATTTATCTAAAAATCATCCTAAACTATTATTTAGTCAGAAGGGTTTAAAATTTAATCATAAGGACACAACTATTCATGTATCAAGCCTTACAAACATAACAACTCACGGACTGCATTAAAAGTCCAAACCAACAATAAATATTTTTTCCAAACTTGCCCTAAGGGAATCCAACCAAGCCGTTATCCTATTCAAAACCAACTGTGATCGAAAATTAAATTTCATTTGCTTTTTCCATGACAAAGCATTAATGTCTACCTTGGTTTTTACACCCTCTCTTTCTCTCTTTTTCTGGGTTTTCTTCTCCAACCCTCTCTTATTCTCCATGAATCTGCGTAAACTTGTCACCAATTTGTTTTATTAATTATCACACAGATTTGGAGCAATTTTGTTTTTCATGCCCAACAATCTACAGGTTGCATACAAGGATTATCATGTTGCTGGTGGTTTTTCGATATATGGAATTTGAAGCATGGAATCTTGATTAATTTTCTGGAAAAAAAGTTAAGTTTGTAAATTTGACAAAGCAACCAAATTCTTCGAGGCTTATCATGTAACTCAAGTTGCTACTGCAGGTTTTAAGATGCTTCAAATTTTATCAAAACTAATCAAAATTTCCATATGCTATGGTAAATGGAGAAGAGGAGAAAAAGAAAAGGACATAAGGAAGAGAAGGCATGAAAATAGAAGTAAACTAAGAAAAAGAAAGTTTGTCCGTTGACACTTTCTTCGCAGACTTCTAAGATATAATTGATTTTTTTTATTTATAAATATTTACTTAACTAGAACGTTGATTGAATAAAAATCAATTTCACTTCCTTTTCAATTTATAGGATCTTTGTGTATAAAATATCTTTCAGGTAGAATTGACTCTCTGCATTTTTATTTACCCTTTCGACCAAAAATAAGAACCAATTGACGGAGGCCAAAACAATTTAAAAAAAAAAAAGATATCGAATTTGAAATTAGTTGGGGTGGACATTTCAATACCATTAACACTGTGTTTGGGAGGGAAAAGAGATCGATCGATAATCTTTTAAAAGCCAGAGCCTATCATGTTAGTGGACTGAGGATCTTCTCCGGATTTTCTTTGTGAGGATCCTGAAAATCCTCAAATCATGTCCATTCATCGTACATCGAGATGTCAGAAATTATTTTAAATACGTTTATTTAAAATCAAATATGAATAGTACCTGACGAAAACTAGTCGTACGATGTACGATAAATGGACACAATTTGAGAATCTCCAGAATCCTCATAGAGGATGCTCATTCATGTTAGCGCATTCACCTTCTTTACCTAATATGAAAAGGTTAAAGTTTTAACCTTCTAGAATTTCCAAATTTCACTATGAAACTTAATGTGCTATCTTTGTAATTGAATCCAACATTGTACGTTCTATTTCCAAAAAAAGAATATTCCACATCAAGCATTAACGTGAGTTATTTTGTTGTAGTTCAAAAAATAGTGTAGGTTATTTTGCTGTAATTTTAAAAATAGTGTAGGTTATTTTGGTTCAGTTTTCAGAAGTAGTGTGTAATTTTGCTATAGTTCCAGAAATAGTATGTTATTTTGGATTAGTTTCAGAATTAGTGTATGTTATTTTGTTGTAGTTCCAGAAATAATGGTTATTTTGTTCTCTTTCATAAATAGTGTGAAATATTTTGGTCAAGGTTCTAAAAAACGCTAGGCGCTAGTCGGACAGCGTGCTGGCGCCTGAGCGGATTTAGATAAATTTCTTGTATATCTTGTAAATAAGTGCATATTGATACTTACAAAAAATTATACTTGTATGAAATTCATGGATAAGATAATAAAAAAATGATAAAAAGCAAAAAGAGTATTCAACAAGTCCAAAATTTAAAAACACATTAAGCATATATGCCATATAACCATAGTGAGGAGTGTTGTAGGATGACAAATGTACAACAAGTTCACAATTTTAAACCACTTAGACTTAGATAGAATTTTTTATTTTATTTTTTAATTTCATAAAAACCGCCTAGCTCGCCTAAAGCCGATCCGATTTTTCCAACCGATTTGCAAAAAAACACCTTGGCTCACCACCGCCTAGGCCGTTTTTTAGAATAGTGATTTTGGTTCAGTCTTTAGAAATAGTATGTAAGTATTAGTTCCAAACATAGTGTGAGTTATTTTGGTTATGTTTCATAAATAATGTTGGTTATTTTGCTATAGTTTCAGAAATAGTGTAGGTTATTTTGGTTCAGTTTCAGAAATAGTGTGAGTTATTTTGCTGTGGTTCCATAAATACTGTGAGTTATTTTGGTTATGTTTCAGAAATATTGTAGGTTATTGTGTTGTGGTTCCATAAATAATCTGAGTTATTTTTGTTATGTTTTCATAAATAGTGTGAGTTATTTTGGTTGTGTTTCAAAAATAGTGTGTGTTATTTTGTTGTGGTTCCATAAATAGTGTAAGTTATTTTGGTTATTTTTCAGAAATAGTGCAAGTTATTTGATGCGAAATATATAAGCACACAAATTAAACCCTCTTTTTGACAATTGTAGTAAAGATGTAAGTAGGGTATCGTTCTAGGCCGGGGATTAGGAGGGATTGCTAATCTATTCTAAAATAATTTTAAAATATTAAACAAGACTCAAGGACACAAAATTAGGCTAAAAACTCTAATAACTCGAAACACACTTAGAATGACTCAAAATAATGAAAACAATCAAATTAGACACTAGGAACTGAAATGGACGGAAATTGAATTAAAAGACTAACAACAAAGAAAACTAACTAAATAATATAATTTAATAATGGATGGGTGTTTGGTTTTGATGAAAAGTAAATTAAACTTAATTAAATTACAGAATTGACAAAAATATAAAATTAAGGTAAAATGATAAATGACGGACTAGCTAGAGGGTTCTTCTCCACACATGACACATATGCAACCTAAATTGATTTTTCAGTTGTTCTTTCAATAAATTGTAAATCTCAACGCCCCAAATTAACCGTGAACAGCACTTTTTTAATCTTCAAGTTTTCCTTAAGTTATTGAATTGGACGGGAAAACGCATACAACAATTCAAAACATTCTTCAAAAGTCCCCTACGTGAAAAGCACAATAGAGATACAATCAAAGATCATTAAACTTTGTGAAAACTATAAGCATTGAAGAGGCATTCGTAACTATGAAAAGCATGATACTCTTGCCAAGAATTTACTTAACGTGATTGTGACTAGCAACCTTTACTACTTGTGAAAATAAGTTCATAACGATTAGGTGAAATTCACTTATATTCTAGCATCAAATTCATGCATGTAAATTAAGTATGCATCCTTAATCGACATACAAAAATAAGTTATCAATCAAACAGTTAAGCAAATTAAATCACAACTCAGAAATCACAACTGAAGGTAATCAATTCATATTACAAATATATTCATGGTTTTGAATTAACCTCTAGCCAAAATAAGTTTAATTACACATTATTAAAACAGAAATAAAATAGAAGTTTGGAAAGATTAAACCGAAAGAGAAAAAGATCTTCTGTGCTTCTGCGCAGTTCTCTCCACTCTCCTGCACGTCAACTCCTTGCTGCCTTCTATATTATCTCCCCATGCTCACGCTGCTATCCTCCTGACCTCCCACGCTGCCCAAAGGGCAGCCCTCCACAATCCTCACGCTGACAATTCCCTGGACTCTCTCCTATCTGTGCTGCTCTCCCCGTCAGTCTATTATATTTTCTTCTGAGCTGCCAAAGGCAGCTTGGCTGCTTCTTTCCGTCCCTCTCTCTCCGCGCTGTTTTTTCTACAGCTGCCACGGGGCAGCTCTCTGCTCTAGTTTTCTGCTGCCGCAAGGCAGCTCTCTCCTCAAGCTCTCGGTTCTCTCCCTGTTCTCACGCTCCCCGCGAGCTGCCCAAAGTGGAGCTCTCACCTTTCTTATTCTTTTCTTTCTGGCCGTTCTCCTCTCTTTTATTATTTTATTCCCTCTTTTCCGCACTACTGCTGTCCGTCCCTTTTTCCATCCTCCCACATGCTGCTTCTTCCACGCTGCAAAGGCAGCGTTCCCCACTCCCACGTCAGTTCCCTTTATTTCTCTGCTGTCCATGACCTGGTCCTCACCTTGCTGTCTCTCCAGCTCACGTTTTCTGCCTTTGCTATCTTTCTTTCATGATTATGCCGTCTGCCTTCATGCCTTGGATTCTTCTTTGACAATATAGTACAAAACTAATTTGTATCATAAACTCTAAATTAGTAGCAGTTGGGAATTAAGAACAAATTCAAGTAACAAATCCAAAACCAAAATTCTTTCTATCTATTATTTAAAACTCATTTGTGCAATTTTTATTTTCTTTGCATAACAAATTCTATAAACACAAAAATAACGTAAATAGCTTAAAATATAAAGAACTAACTAAGAAAAGACGAGTGAAATCGAAGTATAAATATATATAAATATGATCCGATCAAATACCCCCACACTTAACTTTTGCTAGTCCTCGAGCAAAACAAAGAAAACATGAAAAAGTAATAACATGAAAAACCTTAGTTTCCCTCTATGTGACCCTCATAGAATTTCATTCAAGAACCATAGCTAGCATCAAGGAACTAATCCAAGTTCATCTTCCTTATTCAAATATTAGCAGTAATCTTTAAATCATCCTTGAAGTGTAGTGTGTGAAATAGCCATGCTAATGCAATTTCAAGTTTTTATTTTTAAAATCATCATATGCAAACTAGCGACCTTCTCACGAGATATGCACTCAATCACACATGTGTTTAGTTTTAATGTGTTTCGCTCAAAGAATCAAATGTGAAATTTCTACCATAAGTTTGCATAAAGATCACTTCTCCAGAGTCATGATTGCAAAACTTAAATCAAGAGGACTTTTATTGGATGTAATGAGGCTTAGGGAGAGGGTTATTGAAATGAAAGAATAGGTAAACACAAGTTCCAAGCTACATTGCAAGCAATTCTTTTCTTTAGATTTATAAGAACTCAACCTTTCCAACGATTCTTTTAGCACCTCCAACCACACCCTTAAACTGAAACTTTAAAAACTTTTTATTTTCTTTGTGTACAATCTTTCTTTTTCTTTTTCTTTTATTCTCTTTTCTCTTTTTTTTTCTTTTTTTTTTTTTTAAATACAAACATGAAATACCCCCACACTTATTCTTTTGCCAAACACCTTCAAAGTACTTCACAAACATTTGTCATAAGACAATCTCGCATTGCTCGCTTGGAAAGGGTAAGGAAAAATGTTTCAGGTATAAGGGTAGACATATCTGGTGATAAGAAATAAAAGGCTCAACAAACACGGCTCAAATTGGCAATCTAATGATATCATTTTTCTTTGGGAAACATGGTTATTTGGGCCATGGTGGTAAACCTAATGCCTCTATCATTTCCAAGTTCATGCAATCAATGACAAACATTTCGAAAGATCGTTACGCAAGTTCTAGAGATGTATCTCACATAAGTTCATCACACATAAAAAAAAATAGGAGTGTATGAAAAATGCACACACTTTCAATAGGCTCAAAAACTCACATAGGATGTATATGGTCACTAAATTCACATATGAAGCTTTAAGTCATACTTTAGTTTCACATTAACAAGGCTATATGCATTTGGTTTTTCAAAGATGGTCAAACATGTACAAAACTAACAAGAGAATTAGGAATTTCACAAACACATGTTAACTAAGTTCTTGATGATCATGGTTCAAATTTGATCCAATTATATCATTGGGTCGGGAAGCTAACAAAAATCTAATTCAAAACAATAAGGGAAACAAGACAATATTTTTGGATTTTTTAAAATTTCCGATATTTTTTTTTTTTAAAGAAAACAAAAAGCAACAACACAGAAACAAATGAAATTCTAGAGATTTCTACCCCCACACTTAAACTTGACATTGTCCCCAATGTCAGAAAACACTATAATGCAAATAAAAAATAAAATAAAATAAATAAATAATAAGAAACAAAATAACGCAATTGGACTGAAAACTTCCCTAATTTGCAGTAAAATCAAGCGATGACCCCCAAGCTAAAATTCTGCAATCAACTTCAAGGGTGGAAATAACCAAAAGTTCCTGCAAAGAAAAGAAATAATTCAATTAAGTGACACAAGAAAATATAAAAAAAATTGCAAACGAAAAATTGAAAATCACGATAAAAGACAATGAATAGAACTAATAAGTGATCATTGGTCGTGCTTGTTGATTTTCCACAGCTTTCCTCTTGAACTGGGTGACACTTAGCTTTTTACTTGCAAGTGATGATTTGATGATATTGTACGGCGAAGCTTTGCTCTTTGGTTATGTTGCAGTTCCTAATTTGTTCTCCAAGCAGATGTGGCAGCTTCTCTAGTTCTTCAGCTCGGACTCCTTCCGCTGGGATGATTGTGCAAGCTGCATTCTTCTCTGCTTGTTTCCTCTGCATGGCGGGCAGGCACGAGGTAGAGGTATTGGTCTGTTTCTTTCTTCAATCTTTCCAAGTGCCCACCTCTTGCTCTCTTTCTCCTTGTCCCTAGCTGAGGATGAATCAGCACGTTGTCTCCACATGCTTCGAGGTATCATCTTCACTTCCCTTATACGTGAGAGACGAAGAGGAAACATAAGATGATGAGTACTCGAGAGCAAGTGCTGGCTGGAGAAAGGACAGGGAGAAAGCATGATATGGGATACTCTTGCTTTCAACCTTTATGATATGAAATACTTTTGCTTTGGATGGGTTGTTTGCAGGGGTATCCCAGGGAATGAGGAACACAGAGTAACTTAGGAGGATTCTTTGGGAATGCATTTTCAAAGATGAAGAAGTGCTGAGAGAGAAGTGCTGAGAGAGAAGTGCTGAGAGGGTGTGCCTCTGCTGTGGAAGGCGAAGGTAGAAACTTATAGGACTTCTCTTCACAACCGGAACTGTTATCTCACTCATTGTCGGTAGCCGGTGGATGGATGAATAGTACAAATTACGCGCTTTCTGACAAAGCTGCCCGTAATTTCCGCAAAGCAGATTCCTCATTGATATCTGGAATCGGCGCTTCGAGCTCTGAGCATCGTCGATTGTAGAGGTAGCATGTGACACGTGCGGATAAATCTGGAAAAGAAGATTTGCCCGTGGGTTGAAGCCCAGCTTTTGAGAAAGCTAGCGTGTTTTTAACTGTTGAATTTCCCTCTTCGATTTCTGAATTGGTGCTTCGACAAACTGCCCGAGATTTTCGCAAAGCAATTTGCGTGTGACAAGTGACGACACGTCTGGACAAATTGATCTTTTGAAATCCGGGATTCGGCTCGTGGTTTCTGAGCAAGCCCAACTTTTAAGAAATTAAATGCCTCTTTTGAGAAAAGAATCCGGCTTTTGAGAACGGAGCCCCGACTCTTCGATTTGCGAGATGACGCCTCTTCAATTTCTGAGGAGCGTCTCTTTGATTTCTTCTTTTTATAGAGGCGTTAATTTTGTTCCACAACACACTTGAGCTCCCTCCTGTAAACACTCCCTTCTTGCACTTGTTTAATCTTGATCAGTCCTCCTCTCTTCTTTCTTCACCACCTCTGAAAATGTCTGGCCCTTCCGATCGTCGTTTTGACTTGAACCTTGGTGAAGAGGCAGCTCCGCCTTCACCAGACAACATATGGCGCCCATCCTTCATATCCCCTACCGGTCCCCTTACCGTGGGGGATTCGATGATGAAAAATGACATGACCGCTGCGGTGGTGGCCCGAAACCTTGTCACCCCCAGAGATAACAGACTGCTCGCTAGACGATCTGATGAATTGGCGGTGAAGGAGTCTCTGGCTCTTAGCGTGCAGTGTGCCGGTTCCGTGTCCAACATGGCCCAACGCCTATTTGCCCGAACCCGTCACGTTGAATCGTTGGTGGCTGAAATACAGAGTCTCAAAGAGGAGATTAAAGGACTCAAGCATGAAAATAAACAATTGCACAAGCTCGCACACAGCTATGCCACCAGCATGAAGAGGAAGATTGACCAGATGCAGGACACCGATGGTCAAATTTTACTTGATCATCGGAGGTTTGTGGGTTTGTTCCAACCGCATCTGCCTTCGTCTTCTGAAGCGGCACCGCGTAGTGAAGCTCCAACTGATCAACCTCTGCCGCCTCCTCCTTCTGTGGCCCCGCCGACTGCTGAAGCCCCGCCTACTACTGAAGCACCACCCGACCAATGAATACTATTAGTTTACATCATTGTAAAATATTTGTACTTTTTTTTTTTTTTTTTATGTAAATTTTTTTTTTTTTTTTTCATTAATTTTAAATTTTATCTTTTTTTTTTTTTTTTTTATATATATATATGTAAATTAATGTAAAGAGACTTTGGTTAACCTTCCCCCACACTTAAACTAAATAACACAAACTCACAGAAATCAACCAAATAACACAACTAACTAAACAAAACAAAATGAAAGCAGTAAAGATAAGGGTGGAAGAATGCAAAGCTGATTGGGTTAGTGATTCCAAAGTCTCCCTTCGTTGAATGCTTGGGTTGCCTCCCAAGAAGCGCTTGATTTAACGTCTTTAGCCGGACGCATCTTTCCTTTAAATTTCCCTCGGCTCCATTTGAACCTAAAATCAAAGAAAGAAAAATAAATCAAATATCAAAAGTAAAATACACAAACACCAATATAAACATAAACAAAAACAAAAATAAAAGGATTAGCAAAGTTACTAATCCCCGGCAACGGCGCCAAAAAATTGATGCGAAATATATAAGCACACAAATTAAACCCTCTTTTTGACAATTGTAGTAAAGATGTAAGTAGGGTATCGTTCTAGGCCGGGGATTAGGAGGGATTGCTAATCTATTCTAAAATAATTTTAAAATATTAAACAAGACTCAAGGACACAAAATTAGGCTAAAAACTCTAATAACTCGAAACACACTTAGAATGACTCAAAATAATGAAAACAATCAAATTAGACACTAGGAACTGAAATGGACGGAAATTGAATTAAAAGACTAACAACAAAGAAAACTAACTAAATAATATAATTTAATAATGGATGGGTGTTTGGTTTTGATGAAAAGTAAATTAAACTTAATTAAATTACATAATTGACAAAAACATAAAATTAAGGTAAAATGATAAATGACGGACTAGCTAGAGGGTTCTTCTCCACACATGACACATATGCAACCTAAATTGATTTTTCAGTTGTTCTTTCAATAAATTGTAAATCTCAACGCCCCAAATTAACCGTGAACAGCACTTTTTTAATCTTCAAGTTTTCCTTAAGTTATTGAATTGGACGGGAAAACGCATACAACAATTCAAAACATTCTTCAAAAGTCCCCTACATGAAAAGCACAATAGAGATACAATCAAAGATCATTAAACTTTGTGAAAACTATAAGCATTGACGAGGCATTCGTAACTATGAAAAGCATGATACTCTTGCCAAGAATTTACTTAACGTGATTGTGACTAGCAACCTTTACTACTTGTGAAAATAAGTTCATAACGATTAGGTGAAATTCACTTATATTCTAGCATCAAATTCATGCATGTAAATTAAGTATGCATCCTTAATCGACATACAAAAATAAGTTATCAATCAAACAGTTAAGCAAATTAAATCACAACTCAGAAATCACAACTGAAGGTAATCAATTCATATTACAAATATATTCATGGTTTTGAATTAACCTCTAGCCAAAATAAGTTTAATTACACATTATTAAAACAGAAATAAAATAGAAGTTTGGAAAGATTAAACCGAAAGAGAAAAAGATCTTCTGTGCTTCTGCGCAGTTCTCTCCACTCTCATGCACGTCAACTCCTTGCTGCCTTCTATATTATCTCCCCATGCTCACGCTGCTATCCTCCTGACCTCCCACGCTGCCCAAAGGGCAGCCCTCCACAATCCTCACGCTGACAATTCCCTGGACTCTCTCCTATCTGTGCTGCTCTCCCCGTCAGTCTATTATATTTTCTTCTGAGCTGCCAAAGGCAGCTTGGCTGCTTCTTTCCGTCCCTCTCTCTCCGCGCTGTTTTTTCTACAGCTGCCACGGGGCAGCTCTCTGCTCTAGTTTTCTGCTGCCGCAAGGCAGCTCTCTCCTCAAGCTCTCGGTTCTCTCCCTGTTCTCACGCTCCCCGCGAGCTGCCCAAAGTGGAGCTCTCACCTTTCTTATTCTTTTCTTTCTGGCCGTTCTCCTCTCTTTTATTATTTTATTCCCTCTTTTCCGCACTACTGCTGTCCGTCCCTTTTTCCATCCTCCCACATGCTGCTTCTTCCACGCTGCAAAGGCAGCGTTCCCCACTCCCACGTCAGTTCCCTTTATTTCTCTGCTGTCCATGACCTGGTCCTCACCTTGCTGTCTCTCCAGCTCACATTTTCTGCCTTTGCTATCTTTCTTTCATGATTATGCCGTCTGCCTTCATGCCTTGGATTCTTCTTTGACAATATAGTACAAAACTAATTTGTATCATAAACTCTAAATTAGTAGCAGTTGGGAATTAAGAACAAATTCAAGTAACAAATCCAAAACCAAAATTCTTTCTGTCTATTATTTAAAACTCATTTGTGCAATTTTTATTTTCTTTGCATAACAAATTCTATAAACACAAAAATAACGTAAATAGCTTAAAATATAAAGAACTAACTAAGAAAAGACGAGTGAAATCGAAGTATAAATATATATAAATATGATCCGATCAGTTCCATAAATACTGTGAGTTATTTTGGTTATGTTTCAGAAATATTGTAGGTTATTGTGTTGTGGTTCCATAAATAATCTGAGTTATTTTTGTTATGTTTTCATAAATAGTGTGAGTTATTTTGGTTGTGTTTCAAAAATAGTGTGTGTTATTTTGTTGTGGTTCCATAAATAGTGTAAGTTATTTTGGTTATTTTTCAGAAATAGTGCAAGTTATTTAACTGTATTTTAAAAAATAGTGTGAATTATTTTATTGTATTTCCAAAAATAATGTATATTTTGTTCCCCTCTAGAAATAATATGAGTTATTTTGGTTCAATTTTCAAAAAAAAAAATGTGTAATTGTGTTGTAGTTCCAGAAATAGTGGGTTATTTTAGTTCAGTTTCATAAATAGTATGGGTGTAGTTCTAAAATAGTGTTTATTATGTTTCATTCCAGAAATAGTGTGAGTTATTTTGATTCAATTTTCAAAAATAGTGTGTAATTTTGTTGTAGTTTCATAAATAGTGTGATATGCATGAAACAAAAACACAATTTCAGGCACCCACAAATGCAACACATAGGTTTCAATCACAAATCCATATCTTTGTAATTTATAAGATCCAAGAAAAAAAAAGTCCTACATGAAAAATAACCAACCAGAAGTAATCAACTTTTGGATCAACCTATATAATACTGTAAAGTTCTAAAGCAAATGTACATACCTCACAATAATTTTGAAGGAAATTTTTGGAAAAACATGTTCATTTGAGCAACTTCTATGGCATGCAATTAACAATTAAAGGCGGAATCATGCTTGTATGCACTCAAAAACAAAACATTACCCATGAAATTCAAAGCCTAGTAGAAGGGTGAACTAAGACTCAACTCAAAACAAAGTGAGTTGAGAAACTTTATACCTTTGTTGATTCCTCTTTGCATAAGCAAAGGCTAATCACCAAAGGAGAGGGCCTTCATTCTTGCTTCTTAGCTCCATGGATTTCTTGGATAAGGATGGTTGAAAGGATTCTCCAAGTTCCCAAAGTTGAGAACCTCTAAGTCTCCACACCAAGGTAAGACTTGAAGAAGAGATGAGTGACCTAGAGGAAGTAAGATTGCTAGCTAAAATCCTCTAGGGTGGCCGGCCTCTTAGAGAGAAAAATGGAGCTTGTGTTCTCATCTTTTCTCTAAAAGAAACCCTAAGGATGAAATGGCTATAAAGTTGCCTTTATACCACCTCATAATGGATTGGCAAACTTGCAATTAAAGCAAGTTCACTACCCTCCTCTATTTGGCCGGCCTTAAGGGTTTATTGAGCTTTCAAGCCCTTTGTTTATTCAAGTTGTCATACAACTTGAGTTAATGGGCTTGACATTCAAATCCCATTGGGCCTTGCGGCCCAAAACTAACCCTAGGTCTATAACGAACTTATTCGTTTGATTAATTAACATATTAATTAATCCTAGCCATAAATAATTAAACCATTTAATTATCCTTACTCATCTCCGTTGTTTCTTCAATCTCTACATTCCACGGTGTACGATCCATTAGGTTCCTTTTAGCGAGGCAGTGGGCGATTGTTACTCTTAACGATCGATTGTGAATTGAAACTGACTTTCAATTCTCCCTTTAGTGATTATACACGTTTAGGGCTTTCACAAACCATGAGTCACACCTAGCAGTATATCATGGTTACCCAAGCTAGTCAGAAGAGGTGGACAACCTATTCAGTTTAGGATTACAATGCAATACGGTCTTTCTCTAATACAATACTCTTGACCACATTGTTTGGTTTGATAGTTTAATCATGTCTACTATCCAATGTGATTCATTTACTTATATGATTACCTTGAATGTGATTTGGAACGACTTCCTAAATCTCATTCATACTCTGGCCAGAGATTCTAAATTATATCATAGAGTATTCTCCCTCAAACGGTTTGAAGGTTAGAGATCCCTTGTTGCGCGTTCACTTGCCTCCATGGCTAAGTGGCTTAACCCCAACTATGTCGTGGACACCCTTTAACGGAGTGACTTTGACATAGTCAAAGATCAATGACCTAACCACAAGACAACTATGATGCCTCAGGTCAAATGACTACTTTGCATTATCCCAACCATGAGTTCTCATGTGACATGAGTATGAGAACTCCTCGTTGATCGTGTTCAGTAGACTCATTCTCTATTGAGCACCTACATGCTTGTCTTGTTGTCAATCACACCAATGACTCGAGACCAGTCACTCTCCCTGAGAGAAGACACAGCACGTACTGATCTTAACGAACTGTCAATGCCCAATTGGCAATCCTATGATCAGGAACGTTTAGGATATGTATACGAAAGAGAATGGTCTCATGAATCTAACTTCTTTAAATTACATTCTCCTAATTACATATTCCTTGGACTTGTCGTTTAAGCATATAACATTTATATGAGACGGCTTAAAACAATAATCTTTGCCCTTGATATTAAACTAGATTAGTTTAACATGTGAAATGTCCGTAAAGTATCATCATATGATTGGTTTTAGAGCACATTTCCAACAAATTTTATATGTAACTAAATCCAAAAGACGATGAGAATGTGATGATCCAATTTGAAATTAATTGAACGAAAGACTAAACTAGAGGGCTTTCATTACCTATTTTGTGTTTTAATTGCATGAAAACACTAAACTCACCACAAATTAACATACAAGTCTTGAGCCAAAAACTATAACTTTACGTTTGAATAAGAGTATACAACCGACTATCAAAACTAATAGTAAAAAACTAACTAATCTTTTTTTTTTGTTGGAAAAACCAACTAATCTAAACACAAAAAATTGATCACTGACATAACATATAGCTATCTACGTGACAAAAGTTTTTTTTGCTTTTCGGTGGAGAATTCACAAAAGCTTCAGTCACATCAAATAAAATTTCTTCAAAAAGGTTAATACATTGCACAAGATAACGTGGACATGTGTCCTCAATTCCTGCTATTCTCTAAGGTACCAAGCGCTTATGCCCAACAACTTGGCAAAAGTTAATCAATAATAAAATAAAAAATCAAACTAGCAACTTTTTTATTAATTAAAAAAAAGAAAAAAAAAGAAGACAAAATGAAAGGGAGATACTTTAAGGAGGTTTTTGACAGCTTAATAAGATGACTCTGCAATCGTCTGCAAGATTCAAGCCAAGGCTTCAACAATCGCGAGACGAGACTTCCGAAACTACGACGTCCATTGCTGCAGGTTGTCCTTCAGAATCGGTGTTGTTTACGACAAAGGACGACAAGTCGTGATTGTTGTAAAAGAGAAGGGATTGGAGGTGGGTGACTGAAGAAGAGAATGATTGGTGTTGGGTTGCTGGCAACGATCTCTCCTTTTCTCTCCTCGCCTTCTTCGGGAGGATATCGTCTGCTGTCAATCATGAAGAAATGGGGGAAACATAGCATAGCTGAGATATCCATAACGAACAAAGGCTTGATGTTAAAAAAATTATTCTCATACTATTATACATGATTAGTTCACCAATTAGCCTTGATCACTTTTATTTTCAACAAACTTCATATATCTAATTTGAGAGATAGAAAATAGATCTTAGTCTAATACTATTCTTTCTCATATCCTTAATTCTTGTTAGTACTAATTCTCACCATGAGTTTATAATCCAATTTGTGAATAAAGGGGGATGTTATTTGGACACATAAAATTCACATTTTGTTGATACATTCTTTAATACATGTACGTCTCTTCATGTAGGATCTATCACTATTAAAAATTGCATTTGTGTGTCCAACCTAATTAATCCAAAGTGAATCAAGTGCAAGTAATTCATTTATGTTTATATTTGGGAAATTAAAATATGTATGGACAACGAAAATTAACTTGGAATTCGGGCAAAAATCAGAATTTATAAATTGACTCAATTTTTTTGTTTGGATTCATAAAAACATAAATTTAGAATTTTTGTATGGAAAAATAAAAGAATTTTGGACCTTCAGTTTCTAAGTTTAAATTCTATGTAAATAGTTGTCATTTCCAAATTTTCATGAGAGACAGTTTAAAAACAAAAACTACAAAAAGCTTACCCATGAGTGACCATTACCATCACATGCCACCATCACGTACCCTTGTCATTGTTGCCGCCACCACCACCTACCTTACTCACCACCACCACCACCTACCATTATCACCACCATCACCTACCATCATCACCACCACACCATCACAACCATAATCAACGTCGTTGTCACCACCATATACTGTTGTCACTATCATCACCACCCGCCGTCATCAGCACCGCCACCGGCCGTAATCACCACTGCCACCACCACCCACCATCATCACTGCAGTTGCCACCAACATTACTAGCACATCTTGTAACTACAGTATCTCATTTATATATGAATGCCTCTATATACATATTAAATTTTCTATTTAGCCACACAATAAAATTCACAAATCAAAAATAAAATTCTCTCTCTCAATTTCTATTTAGTAATTGAATTTGTACACGGCAGATGGCGCTCTACCGTATTGGCGAAAAGTAAGCATGCGTCCACACCAATCCTCAATTCACACCATTAAGGTTTTAGTCAAAGAGTGTTAGGGACTAGGAACCACATCCAAAGTATCCCCTAATAATTTAACCACACATGTTGGAGAAGAGAATTCCAAATCGGTTATATGAAAAAATAATATACAATTAATATATGGCAATTTCCACCCCTAATATATCGATGCATTTTGTAATAAAATTGAATAGTTAGTAATAAGTGGTTAAGTTAGAAAAATATCAATGATATTAGTAATAGACCATGCTTAGGCATGCAAACTTCATCATAACGCTATCGTTTGTCAAAAAACAAAAAAATTGTGCCCCTTAAGTTTGTCCTCACTTGCACATTTTTAGGTAAAGAACACATAAAACCTAACAACAATGGACGTGAATTATTGTAATATTGGGCCAAAGAAAAGTCATTTCCATTTATGTTTTCACCCCCTCAAGAAATCGGAAATCGGAAATTGATATTGACAGCATTGGCGTGCCGTGGCAGTTGAATTTCCAAAACCCAGAAATCCAGACACGCATCTTCACAGGGTCTCTCTCTGATATACATCCATCGAAAAACGTGTCCCAAGCAACAGAAAGTGACACGTAAACGAAAAAAGAAGCCCACGCAAGCAAAAGCGAGCGGCAGCGGCAGGCGAACATCGATTCCTAACGGTCCTCTCGTTGAACCCGAACACCGTCTCACTCCAATCCTCTCGTTCTCATTGCAACCAAACAGACACCAATTCCTCAACCCCCTCCTTGGTCGTCCTCGTGATGCAGTTCAATCGATTTGATTCGTTCTGGGCGTTGAAGCCGATCGTCATTGTGATCCGCCGGACTAGGATTGGTTAATCGCGGGATTGGATTTGGGGTATCCTGGGTTTGATTGTAAATGAGCACGCAGAGGCAGCATGTGGCCGTCCGGGACCTCGTTGAGGAAGCCAAGAAGCGGATTGTGTTTCTCGCCATTTGCGTTGTTGGCTTGTCATACCTTATGTCCCGTAAGCTCTTCTTTTTCTTCTTCTTCTGCTGTCCTTTCTTTTGGCTTTTTGGTTTTAAAGTTTATGATTTAATTTCATTTCTAATCAAGTTTTAGATTGATTTTCATTGTGAATTCATTGTCCATGTGATAATTACTGTGTCAATGTGCATTATATGGAATCTAATTTCTTATTCTCCTTTTAATTTTGTGGGAAATGTTTTGAGTAAAAAATACTTTCAATTCGAATAAGAAAGTGATCGCCTTTTCCTTGTGCATTTAATGATTTATCAAAAATAGTATTACCCATTTAATGATTTATCCAGTTTCTTCGGTTAAACGAGTGGAGGTTACATTATCGATCCCGGAAATCTGGTGTTCTGGTTCATTATAATTGTAGACTGCATGCTTAGCTGCGTATTGTTTGACTGTTTAAGGGCATGCTTTGAAATTTTGATTATTGGTGTTAGAAGCCAGTTTGACTACTCGAGGTGCGGCCTATTATTGTTTTAATTTCAGTGACGAGCTCCTCTGTCTGGGTGAACTTGCCTGCTGCCGCCTCGTTGATTGTCATCGTTCGTTATTTGTCACTAGATTATGACATGCGAAGAAAAGCTGCATCATACAACAGCAAGCCACCATCAGCAAATACTACTTCTCAAAACAAACCTATTAAATGGCCTAAAACTAGTCAAAAGTCTGAGTGGAGAAGGAAAGTTAATTCTCCTGTTGTCGAGGAAGCTATTGATCACTTCACCTGGCATCTAGTTTCTGAGTTTGTTACCGATCTCTGGTATTCTCGTCTAACACCGGATAGACAAGGTCCAGAAGAACTCGCGTGCATCATGAATGGTGTTCTTGGGGAAATTTCAGCACGCATGAGGAATATAAATCTAATTGATCTTCTCACAAGGTTCTTTTTATAAACATGCACAACAGGGTGCTATAAAAGACTAACTAAATGATTACTGAAGATCTATTGTTTATGATGCTGCAGGGATCTTTTTAATCTCATATGCTCTCACTTGGAGCTTTTCCGCATAGCTCAAGCAAAGATTCAAAAGCAACAATCGGGATGCCTGACAGTTGAAAAACGAGATATGGAAATAAGACTTATCTTGTCTGCTGAAAACAAATTGCACCCTGCTTTATTTTCTGCTGAATCTGAGCACAAGGTTTTTTTTTTCCTTCCTTTCTGATACTTAGCTTAGTTAATCTGTAATTTTACCTGAAGGACTGAGGTATGGTCGTGCATAATGTGCTTTCTCAATTGTGGTGACCATGTTTTCTTTACCATTCATCTGCAGGTCTTGCAGCATTTGATGGATGGCCTGATCTCATTCTCATTCAGGCCTGAAGATCTGCAATGCACTCTCTTCCGTTATATTGTCAGAGAACTACTTGCTTGTGCAGTAATGCGACCTGTCCTAAACTTGGCTAGTCCCAGGTATTCAATGTTTTAGTTTGAGTTATGTTTACTTACGAACTACTGTCGTTATCATTTCTCTTCAATTTTTTGGTGACAGGTTTATTAATGAAAGAATTGAATTGTTGGTCATTAAAATGACCGAGCCTAAAGGTGTTATTGCGGTACAAGAGGCATCTCGGTCCAAACCAGAGGGGCCCTCAAAGTTATCATCTGATCACTTTTCTAGGTTCTTAGATACTTCTGTTACTGGTGTTGAACTTGTGCAATTAAAAAATGGTCAGTCCAGAACTGCTGTGGAGACATCTGCAAATGTAAATGGATCAAAAGATCCATTGCTCTTGGTTGATACTCAATCTTCCCGTTCGTGGAGCTCAGTGCGAATGAACTCCCACACTAGCAATGAAAGGGGTGTAGAACAGAACCACTCGGGAGGAGAATGGGGAGATATGTTAGATCTGATGTCACGCAGAAAGACTCAAGCCCTTACTCCTGAAAATTTTGAAAACATGTGGGCTAAAGGGAGGAATTTTAGAAAGAAAGAAGGTGAAATAAATGAGCATTCTTCTGGTGGGAAGTCAGTTACAGTAGATCATTTTATGGAAAAATCTAGGCCCAAAGATAAGGAAAATGTTTCGAAGTTCAATATTTCTGATAGAGGCATTTCTCAAAACAATTTCCACCCTGGAGCTCAAAACATACCAAGTTACTCTCGAGGTTCTTCATATCAGGATGATGATGAACACAACCACATGCGGTTGGACGAGTTTGAATCAGGAAGCAGTACTGCTTATACTTCGGAAGATGAAGAAACAGACAGTGTTACAGGTCTTGATTCTCCTGGAACTAAAGTTTGGGATGGTAGAAGTAATAGAAATATGGCAATTTCTCACATTCATCACCCACTTGAAAATTCTGAACGCCATATTAGGAAATGGACTGGTAAAGGGAATCTTCACTTTAACAGATTGTCTAAAACCCAGTCTTTCCAGAAAAGATCTAGACCAAGCAACAAGAAAGTGCCTGTTTGGCAAGAGGTAGAGAGAAAACGCTTCTTGTCTGGAGATGGACAGGACATACTTAAATCTCCAAATCGAGATGCAAATATTGAGGACTCTAGCGATGATTCTGACGTTGAAAGTTTGGGTAGAATTAACAGTGGGGCAGCCACTTCTTCATCTGCAACTTTATCTTTTGCAGATAGTCACAGCCTGAATTTTAATTCCCTGAAAAATTCTCTAGCAGTGGATTCTTTTTTCAAGTTGAAATGTGAGGTACTTACCTTAAATCTTAATAGGTTGGCTTTGGTTGGCACGCTCAATGTTGTTTTCTGGTATGTTGATAGATAAAGAAAAATGTAAACTCATTTTTTATTGCAGGTATTGGGTGCAAATATTGTGAAGAGTGGCTCAAAAACATTTGCCGTTTACTCCATATCTGTTACGGATGTAAATAATAATAGTTGGTCAATCAAAAGAAGGTGCTAAGATTGTTCTCTAATTTTTCTCTTTCATCCTTCAATTGTAAATGTAATTTTTCTAACAATATAAGAAAATGAGGCATACTTCTCCCTTGTACCTTTGCTTTGGTAACTCATAATTATTGTGCTTCTCCCTACAGGTTTAGTCATTTTGAGGAGCTACATCGGCGTCTAAAAGAGTTTCCTGAGTACAACCTACACTTGCCACCAAAGCATTTTCTGTCAACTGGTTTGGATTTAGCTGTCATTCAGGAACGATGTAAATCACTTGACAAATATGTAAAGGTTAACAACTCAATCCTGCTCTTGGTCATTTTTGTTTTTCATAAATTATTTGATTTTGAACATGTTTGTCAACTTTATGATCTAAATGTAAAATTAAAATTTGAATATTCAACCTTACTGTAATTAAGATTCTGTGCGGCCCTTCTATATTCCTATTGTGATGCTAATGTTCTTTCAGTGCTTGGCCACGAACTTCTAGGTCACCTTTAGCTGATTAAAACTCATTCAGCTGTACTTTGAGTGGATTGAGAACATGCACATGTACATGAGTGTTTATTGACTGGAACATTGATTTGTATTGGGTTCCGGAGGTAGGATCAAAGTAGAAGATTTTCGGGAAAAAGATAGTTCCCAGAGGTTTTGGAATTTCAAAAGACATTTAAATTCCAATTTTAAAGTTAAGCTTCCATTTCCAGAATTTTGGAAAATTCTTTAGGATCCTAATATTTTTTGGAAGTGTTGGAATTTATGAAGAATCAATGGAAAATTCTTGGTATTGTTATAAGTTGGAACCACTCTGACAAAGACATTAAACAACTCTCAACCGTACTCTAGAAAATTATAACAAAAATGAGAGAAGCGACTCAATTATGACAAAAATACAACTCATAATTGTCAACTAGAGAAAGTGACTTACTTCACACAATAAAAAGTGAGAGAAAGAACTGGTAATGTAACCAAAACATTATTTCATACTAATTATTGAAAAAAAAAAAGCAAACCATTAGAAGAATAAACACTCAAACACGGGCAGGAACAAAGTTGAGACATTGAGACTTAGATGAGATAGGAAAAGTCCCCGTACTTCTTGAATATAAGGATCAGGGATGATTGGGTGTGTTAAAGTTGTTAAAACATGCGCGTGAAATGAGGACATATGGAGTAAACATGTTACACATGAAGAATGTTTTGAAGTTCTCAGACCGAGGGTGTTTGGAATTACAAGTTTTGAGTTTCATTTTGTGATGGCAAATTGGAAATTTAGGACTGATTGTGGTTTGAATCAAAATGTTCAATCCGGATTTGTGGAATAATTCCACTCTATTTAGCAACCTTGTTCCTTTTTTCTCTGGATAAAAATATTCATGCCTTAAGCTTTTATTTGCTCATAAACTCTCATCTGGTGTTCTCAGAAACTTATGCAGCTTCCAAGAGTTTCAGGATCCATTGAAGTTTGGGACTTTCTAAGTGTTGACTCCCAGGTTCAGTAATCTTTTTACTGATTTTGATAACAGGGGAGGCAGTTATGATCTTTAAAAATTTACGAGAAATACTTATCCTTTTTTATCTTTCAAATGCAGACTTATCTATTTACAAATTCCTTTTCTATAATCGAAACACTGTCAGGTAAATCAGTTATATGCATAAGTTTGAATTCGTTTGTTCTTGTTTCCTTTTTCTTTCTCACTCTGGTAGTCCTTGTTCATTTGGGAATTATCTAGTTGACCTAGATGATAAACCATCTGAAAAGAGCAAAAGGGTTTCAAATATGGATGGGCTGGTGACTGATCCGTTCTTGACGAGGGAACATACGGGCAATGGAGTTAAGGGTTCTGCTTTACAACTGAAGAATAATGATGGGTTAAGAGTGAACACAAAAGTTTCTGATTCCCAGGTAAAAAGTCCTGGTAAAGAAATTGGAAAGTCACTCATTAATTCTGGCACTGATTCAGATGCTAGAGCAAAAAAAGATTTATCTTCTGTCAAAAACTTGGGTAAGACCATAAAAGGAAGAGAGGAACAAGAATCTGAATCGTTTCTTGATACTGATACAGTCCCTACACTTCCTACAGAGGTAAAACTCTAAGCGCAATTTGTTTTATCATGTTTTCCTTTCCTGACATCTAGTGAGTTTACAATTTGAAACCCTTATGTAGCTGTACTCTTAGAATAATTCTACCGAATGATGTGTCTTTTTTTATGCAGTGGGTACCTCCAAATTTAAGTGTTCCCATATTAGATTTGGTAGATGTCATTTTTCAGCTCCAAGATGGTGGATGGATCAGGTATTTTGTAAATATGATTGCAGAATCATGCCCTCTTGTCTTATTGTGGTATTAAGTTGAACAAGCACAAGTGGTAATATCACTTATATCTTCTGAAATGATAGGCGAAAAGCTTTTTGGGTGGCCAAACAAATACTACAGCTAGGGATGGGTGATGCCTTCGATGACTGGTTAATGGAGAAAATTCAACTTCTGCGCAAGGGATTGGTGGTTGCTTCAGGGATCAAGCGTGTTGAGCAGGTACTTTTTGACGTCATTTGCTTCCAATGAGTTTTCGAAAGCTCACATCAGAGATCTATTAAATTTACTCAATTTCTTCATCGTGTACTTTATAAAAACTCTGATAGATTGAGATTTGGTGTTTTGGAAGGTTTACAATATTTTAGATTTTGTGACTTTATTCAGTTTGCAGTTATTATCATGGTGATGGTTAAAAAAAATTGCTTAGGACCAACGTAGTTCAAATGCAAAGCAGTTGGTGACAGCATTTGTTGTGTGGCCAACATTACAGAATTTGTCATTTGCTTTAGGAGTAATATGAGATTTGTTGAATATACCATGCAGAGTGATTATGTAGGCTTACATTAAATATTTGGTAGATTGAGATTTGGTTCTTTAGAAGGTTTACAATACTTTTGCATTTGCGACTTTATTCAGTTTTCAGTTATTATCATGGTGACCGTAAAAAAGTTGCTTAGGACCTAAGTAGTTCAGCAGTTGGTGACGGCGTTTGTGTGTAGCCAACATTACAGAATTTTTCATTTTCTTTAGGAATGAGATGAGATTTGTTGAATATACAATGCTTACTGATTATGTAGGCTCACATCAAACCTTAGGGTTCTTTCAACAACATTTTTTCTTCTTATATTCAACAACAACAACAACAACAACAAAGCCTTTTCCCACTAAGTGGGGTCGGCTATATGAATCCTAGAACGCCATTGCGCTCGGTTTTGTGTCATGTCCTCCGTTAGATCCAAGTACTCAAGTCTTTTCCTAGGGTCTCTTCCAAAGTTTTCCTAGGTCTTCCTCTACCCCTTCGGCCCTGAACCTCTGTCCCGTAGTCATATTTTCGAACCGGAGCGTCAGTAGGCCTTCTTTGCACATGTCCAAACCACCGGAACCGATTTTCTCTCATATTTCCTTCAATTTTGGCTATTCCTACTTTACCTCGGATATCCTCATTCCCAATCTTATCCTTTCTCGTGTGCGCATACATCCCACGAAGCATCCTCATCTCCGCTACACCCATTTTGTGTACGTGTTGATGCTTCACCGCCCAACATTCTGTGCCATACAACATCGCGGCCTTATTGCCGTCCTATAAAATTTTCCCTTGAGCTTCAGTGGCCTACGACGGTCACACAACACGCCGGATGCACTCTTACACTTCATCCATCCAGCTTGTATTCTATGGTTGAGATCTCCATCTAAGTCTCCGTTCTCTTGCAAGATAGATCCTAGGTAGCGAAAACGGTCACTTTTTGTGATCTTCGCTAGATTGCTCCGGTCATTAGTGTGGATAAGTATATAAATGGATAGAGATAGGAAAGCAAACACAAGATGTACGTGGTTCACCCAGATTGGCTACGTCCACGGAATAGAGAAGTTCTCATTAATTGTGAAGGGTTTACACAAGTATATAGGTTCAAGCTCTCCTTTAGTGAGTACAAGTGAATGATTTAGTACAAATGACATTAGGAAATATTGTGGGAGAATGATCTCGTAACCACGAAACTTCTAAGTACCGGAGTGTGGTATCGTCTTGACTTGCCTTATCTGTCTCATAGGTAGATGTGGCATCTTCTCTGGAAGTACTCTTCCTCCATCCAGGGGTGGTATCTGTAACTGGTGGAGATGCACAAGGTAATGTATCAATTTCACTTGAAGCTTACTTGTAGTTTCAGGCTTGGTCAAGCGCGATACAAACCATGTAGTAGGAGTCCCCCAAGTCGCCGAGCTAGGGGATCTGCTGAAAGAGGTGACAGACAAGGTAAGCAATCAGAGCTCCGGCTGATTGTTCACATTCTCCCTATCTTGCAGGCAGCATGAAGGATAAAGAGAAGAAAAATGAGAAGAGATGATATGGGATACTTTTGCTTTTGAAGAAGTAACTTTCCACAGGCTTATTCTTGAACTGGGCTGGAGGGTTTTCTGGTTTCCTCCAGAGTATAAGGCCGACTGAAGAATTTGAGGGTCAAAACAAGTCCATCAAATCCAGAGTACGTTCGACCCTGCTGATATGGGATACTTTTGCTTTTGACAGGGTAGTGGATGTATCGGCACGTGTGCTGTTACGCTTGTCTCCACATGCTTCCTTGTATCCTTCTCACTTGCCCTATCTGTTCCTCAGGCAGATGCGGTATCTTCCCTGGAAGCATAAGATGTTGAAGATGAGTACTCGAGAGCAAAGCCAGGTAAGTAATCAGGTAAGGGGTTCCAGGCAGTCAGTTCCTGGCTGGAAGCTTGATTCCAAGTGCTGACTGATTGCTCTCTTTCTCCTTGTCTTGCAGGTAAGAACAAGGCCAAAGGAAAAGACAGGGAAAAAGCATGATATGGGATACTCTTGCTTTTAATCCTGATGATATGAGATATTCTTGCTCTAGTATAGCTTGTTTACAGAGGTGTTATCGGGGGGAAAGAAAGCTGAATATTTCGAAAGGCTTCGTTGGGAGTGCCCTCTCAGATAAGAGGAAGGGTTGAGCATTTTTGCAGGTCTGCCTGTCCGTTGGGGATGGAGGTCGACATATATAGGAGTCTCCCTAACATCAAGTAATAATGCTATTCCTTTACCCTGCTTGGTCATAGCACGGTAGTGGGAGCTGCCAGCTTCACATGTTTTAACTCTGTCATAGCACTTTGAAAAAGTGGTCTGTAGTATCTGGAAAGCTGATGTTGCGTGTGAAGATTAAAGACAAGCTTTATCCAAGGAGATCCAGCTCTTGAAGTTGGGAAAGTGGTGCCTCTTCGGTTTTTGAACAAGCAATCCTGTCGGGGATCTGGCTCTCGAGATTCGGAGAACGATGCCTCTTCGATTTTTGAGAAAGCAATCTTGCTGGGGGTCTGGCTCTCGAGATTCGGAGAGCAGTGTCTCTTCGATTTTTGAGAAAGTAATCATGTTGGGAGTCTGGCTCTCAAGATTCGGAGGGCGGTGCCTCTTCGATTTTGGAGCAAGCAATCTTGTTGGGAGTGTTTTCTCGAATGTGAGTAAAGGTTGGGCATGTTTGCTAGTCTACCTTGCCACGAAGCACAGAGGTTGACACACAGGGACTTTCCAATTATCCAGCAGTGGTACTGTTCCTTTACCCTCTCTTCGATTTTTGAGAAAGTAATCATGTTGGGAGTCTGGCTCTCGAGATTCGGAGGGCGGTGCCTCTTCGATTTTGGAGCAAGCAATCTTGTTGGGAGTGTTTTCTCGAATGTGACTAAAGGTTGGGCATGTTTGCTAGTCTACCTTGCCACGAAGCACCGAGGTTGACACACCGGGACTTTCCAATTATCCAGCAGTGGTACTGTTCCTTTACCTTTGTGGGTAATAATATGGTAGCTAGACCTTCAAAATTTATGTGTCTAAACTTTGTTAGTGTTGTTTCTTTGCTATTCTTTTACCCTTCTTGGTCAGAGCGATGTAGTGGGAGCTGCAAGCTTCACGTGTCTCAACTTTGTCAGAGAACTTTGGCAAAGTTATCTGTGGTACCCATGAGCTACTGTTGCGTGTGGGAAGTGGGTGATTGAACAGTACGATTCATGTGCTTTCTACTTCGCCAGAAATCTTTGACAGAATTCCCATAATTTCCGCAAAGCTGAGTGTGCGTGTGACACGTGCTGACAAGGCTGGAAAAGTAGGTGCCTCTTCGATTTCTGAGATCGACCCTCGTGGCCTCTGAGCAGCCCAGCTTTTGAGAAAGCAAGCCTCTTCAATTTCTGAGATCGGCCTTCGTGGTCTTTGAGCAGCCCAGCTTTTGAGAAAGCAAACGCCTCTTCGATTTCTGAGATCAACCCTCGTGGTCTCTGAGCAACCCAGTTTTTGAGAAAGCAAACGCCTCTTCGATTTCTGAGCAGGCGCCTCTTCGATTTCTGAGCAGGCGCCTCTTCGATTTCTGATGTTGCGTGTAAAGATTACAGACAAGCTTTATCCAAGGAGATCCAGCTCTTGAAGTTGGGAAAGTGGTGCCTCTTCGGTTTTCGAACAAGCAATCCTGTCGGGGATCTGGCTCTCAAGATTCGGAGAACGATGCCTCTTCGATTTTTGAGAAAGCAATCCTGCTGGTCTACCTTACCACGAAGCACAGAGGTTGACACACAGGGACTTTCCAATTATCCAGCAGTGATACTGTTCCTTTACCCTCTCTTCGATTTTTGAGAAAGTAATCATGTTGGGAGTCTGGCTCTCGAGATTCGGAGAGCGGTGCCTCTTCGATTTTGGAGCAAGCAATCTTGTTGGGAGTGTTTTCTCGAATGTGAGTAAAGGTTGGGCATGTTTGCTAGTCTACCTTGCCACGAAGCACAGAGGTTGACACACAGGGACTTTCCAATTATCCAGCAGTGGTACTGTTCCTTTACCCTCTCTTCGATTTTTGAGAAAGTAATCATGTTGGGAGTCTGGCTCTCGAGACTTGGAGGGCGGTGCCTCTTTGATTTTGGAGCAAGCAATCTTGTTGGGAGTGTTTTCTCGAATGTGACTAAAGGTTGGGCATGTTTGCTAGTCTACCTTGCCACAAAGCACAGAGGTTGACACACCGGGACTTTCCAATTATCCAGCAGTGGTACTGTCCCTTTACCCTTGTGGGTAATAATATGGTAGCTAGACCTTCAAAATTTATGTGTCTAAACTTTGTTAGTGTTGTTTCTTTGCTATTCTTTTACCCTTCTTGGTCAGAGCGATGTAGTGGGAGCTGCAAGCTTCACGTGTCTCAACTTTGTCAGAGAACTTTGGCAAAGTTATCTGTGGTACCCATGAGCTACTGTTGCGTGTGGGAAGTGGGTGATTGAACAGTACGATTCATGTGCTTTCTACTTCGCCAGAAATATTCGACAGAATGCCCATAATTTCCGCAAAGTTGAGTGTGCGTGTGACAGGTGCTGACAAGGCTGGAAAAGTAGGTGCCTCTTCGATTTCTGAGATCGGCCCTCATGGTCTCTGAGCAGCCCATCTTTTGAGAAAGCAAGCCTCTTCAATTTCTGAGATCGGCCTTCGTGGTCTTTGAGCAGCCCAGCTTTTGAGAAAGCAAACGCCTCTTCGATTTCTGAGATCGACCCTCGTGGTCTCTGAGCAGCCCAGCTTTTGAGAAAGCAAACGCCTTTTCGATTTCTGAGCAGGCGCCTCTTCGATTTCTGAAGCTTCGTCGAGTGCAGATTTTTATAGGGGCTGACATTAAGTTCCAAAGCACACTTGAATATCCACCAGTAGAAGCTCCATTCTTGCACTTCTAAGATCTTGATTTGTCCGACCTCTTCTCTCTTCAACACCTTTGAAAATGTCTGGCCCCTCCGACCGTCGTTTTGACTTGAACCTTGTTGAAGAGGCAGCCCCGCCTTCTCCAGACAACATATGGCGCCCATCCTTCGTCTCCCCTACTGGTCCTCTTACCGTTGGGGATTCCGTGATGAAGAATGATATGACCGCTGCGGTAGTGGCCATGAACCTTCTCACTCCCAAAGATAACAGACTACTTTTCAAACGGTCTGATGAATTGGCTGTTAAGGATTCTCTGGCTCTTAGTGTTCAGTGTGCAGGTTCTGTGTCTAATATGGCCCAACGCCTATTTGCTCGAACCCGCCAAGTTGAATCATTGGCGGCTGAAGTGATGAGTCTCAAACAGGAGATTAGAGGGCTCAAGCATGAGAATAAACAGTTGCACCGGCTCGCACATGACTGCTACAAACATGAAGAGGAAGCTTGACCAGATGAAGGAATCTGATGGTCAGGTTTTACTTGATCATCAGAGATTTGTGGGTTTGTTCCAAAGGCATTTATTGCCTTCGTCTTCTGGGGCTGTACCGCGTAATGAAGCTCCAAATGATCAACCTCTGATGCCTCCTCCTTCTAGGGTTCTGTCCAGTACTGAGGTTCCGAATGATCCCCCTCCGGTGCCTTCTCTTTCTGGGGCTCTACCGACTGCTGAGACTTCTCCTAAGCAACCTTTGTGAAGGCTCCCTCTTGTTTGTTTATTTTGACTCAAGTATATGTACATATTTGTAACTTATTGGGGATATCAATAAATAAGCTTTCCTTCATTTCAACGTATTGTGTTAAATATACCAAAGCTTTCTTCGCTAAGTTCTTTGAATTTTCTTTTGTTGAAGCTTGAATGTTGAAGCTTTGTGAGTGGAGCATGTAGGTTGAGGTAGTGTTCCCTTAATTTCCCGAGTAAGGAAAACTTCTTGGTTGGATACTTGGAAAATCCAAGTCACTGAGTGGGATCGGCTATATGAATCTTAGAACGCCATTGTGTTCTGTCCTGTGTCATGTCCTCCGTTAGATCCAAGTACTCTAAGTCTTTTCTTAGGGTCTCTTCCAAAGTTTTCCTAGGTCTTCCTCTACCCCTTCGGCCCTGAACCTCTGTCCCATAGTCGCATCTTCTAATCGGAGCGTCAGTAGGCCTTCTTTGCACATGTCCAAACCACCGTAACCGATTTTCTCTCATCTTTCCTTCAATTTCGGCTACTCCTACTTTACCCCGGATATCCTCATTCCTAATCTTATCCTTTCTCGTGTGCCCACACATCCAACGAAGCATCCTCATCTCCGCTACACCCATTTTGTGTACGTGTTGATGCTTCACCGCCCAACATTCTATGCCATACAGCATCGCCGGCCTTATTGCCGTCCTATAAAATTTTCCCTTAAGCTTCAGTGGCATACGGCGGTCACACAACACGCCAGATGCACTCTTCCACTTCATCCATCCAGCTTGTATTTTATGGTTGAGATCTCCATCTAATTCTCCGTTCTTTTGCAAGATAGATCCTAGGTAACGAAAACGGTCGCTCTTTGGTATTTCTTGATCTCCGATCCTCACCCCTAACTCGTTTTGGCCTCCATTTGCACTGAACTTGCACTCCATATATTCTGTCTTTGATCGGCTTAGGCGAAGACCTTTAGGGGGCGTTTGTTTGACCGGATTAAGGGGGACAGGACTAGATTAGACTATAGTCCCTTGTTTGGTCTGAACAAGGATTAAGTTTAATGGGACTAAAGGGGACTCGCCCCGACTGAACGGTTCGCTAAACGTTCTTAAGGAGACCCCTCAATTTCAAGTGGACTGGTAGTCCCGTTCTCTCCCCCGCCGCTGATCCCTCATCGTCTCCCTTCGCCTTCGCCCTCTCCCTTCTGATTCGCACCTTCGCCCACTCCATTGAGCCTTTACTATCCCACCCAAACGCCTACACCCAGAAAAACAATCCACTGATTCCCTTCATTTCTTCTTCGTTCAATTCACTCTCTTTCTCAGCAAAATCGTCATGGTTGCAACCACCAGACGACCATCACCAGAACCTCGCCGTCGATCTCCGCGTTCGTGCGCGACCCAGATGCAAGTCGGGACTGAAAGCGTACCAAATGCCCAAGTACCAGTTGGGGTTTTCGTTTATGGTGGGGAAGAAGCTGAGAAACTTGTGAAATTTAGTAGAAATTTGTGAAATTTGGTATTTGAATTTTGTGATCTGTGAGAAACTTGTAAAATTTGGGCCTTAAGTTTTGTGATTCATGAGAAGCAGAGGTGGGGTTTGACGGGAAAAGAGGTAGATGGAGAAGGAAGAGAGGTTTGACGGGATGGAGAAGTGGGGTGAAAAATGGTTACAGACATTGTAGAAGTAAGAAGAAGAGAATTCTAAAAAAAAATTGGAAAAAGATAAAGTAATAGTAATATATAATAAAATTTTAATTATATATATATATTAATTTAATATAAAATAATATAATATTGCAGTTCTGCTTCTTAGTCCGACGCTACACCAAACACTTCACTAAATCAGTCCAGCTTAGTCTAGTCTAAGCCAGTCTATCTTAGTCCCTGCAGCTAGTCCAATCCAAGACAGTCCGGTGCAACAAACGCACCCTTAGATTCCAACACTCCCTACTATCAAGAGTAGCAAGGGAAAAAATGAAACAACCTGACTGATGCGGGAGCCAAGTCCAAAGAATGATAAGTATCCCCATCCACGTATCAAGCAGCACATAATTGAGAGTATAGTTTTCGTGTACAATTTTTTCTTTTTTTTATGAACGGAGACCTATAGTTAATAAAATTTAATCATGTATTTGAAGTCTCAGAGCCTTATGTTCATTGTCTTTGGATCTTTTTACGTCACCTGATATATGTCTTCAAGTTTTTGCTTTTAGAATCTTTATTAGTTTAGCTCTTTCGATGTTTCGTTTATGTATGAGCCCTAAAAAGGGTACTCTATAGTAAAGTGAACAATAGATGACATTAAAAGTTCTTCTGAGTCCACGACACCTTTGGTGCTAGGCCATAATTTCTCGTCCCGGACTGGTTCCAAGAAACCATAGGTGCAATGTCTGAGTTCAATGCGAGATCTCTCCCTCTCTCCTTTTGCATAATCTTTGTCCCAAGTTATTCAAAATCTTTGCAGCTTCAGTTAGTTTTTCTTTTGACAATAATTTTTAAAATGGAGGACTTCAATGCTGGTGTTAATTTACTGTTAACATGATTTTAACAGATATTGTGGCCTGATGGAATATTTATAACCAAGCATCCAAATAGAAAACCGCCACAGCCTACCAACTTATCGCAAAATTCACCTCAGGGTCAGAAACCTACAGAAATTTCATCACCTAGACTTGACGAGCACCAGCAACAGGAGGCAGATCGACGCGCAAAGTTTGTCTATGAACTAATGATTGGTATTATTTTTCGTCCAGAAAATCTCCTAATTATTTTCTGCACTTGCCCTCACTATATTACATCTCGTGTATAATATTGGAAATGTCGATGGCATGCTCTAATTTTCTGGTTTTAAATGTAGATAATGCACCCTCTGCTATTGTTGGTCTCGTTGGTAGTAAGGAGTATGAAAAATGTGCTAAGGATCTCTATTACTTTCTTCAGGTAATTATTGTTTTGAGAAAGTTAACAATGCTCGCATCTTTCTTCTTTCCACCTGGTTTTGTCGTGTCTGGATTCTTTTAGACAGTTCTAACATTTCTGTTTTCCTTGCACAGTCATCTGTTTGTTTGAAGCAACTGGCTTTTGACCTTCTTGAGCTGCTGCTTCTGACGGCATTTCCGGAGATGGAGTACGTATTAAAGCAGTTGCATGAAGAAAAACATCGATTTGGCGAGTTTAAAGCGCAATAGTGGGTCGTCCTATTTGAAGGTAAGTTTAGAGATAGACTTTTCCTCCTGAGGAACGTACTGGCAACATGATTCTGTTGCCTGCTTCGGGTTTTTCGCAACCGATATTCATTCATTGTATTGGCGGCAAGGGAATCAAGTCATTTTCTTGCCCGAATTGTGTACAGTAACTTTTTAGTCAGAAACTTGAGGAAACTCAATGTAAATCTTGAGATTAGTGCAAATTTACAATACACCTCAACTCTTTCTTTTGAAAAACAATCCGATTATCGACCAGCCAAATGGAGTTTTTGTACATTGAAATCGAGTATTAAGCACCACTTAAGCACCCTGGTAGCGGTGCTGAAAACCTACTTCGATTCTTGTATTTTGCCATTTTACTGATATGGTATGGTTTACTCAATGTTGGGATATAAGAAGAATGCATTAGTTTTTAAAAATTCAAACGATGAGTTCATTTGTCAAAATTTTCAACCAACATTTTACGGAAGGGTTATTAGCTTTAAGCTTATTCTTAGCTACGCCCTCCGCAACTTGATTGTAATCTCATTTTGCTTTTTTGTAACTCAAAATGCTTTACTCTCTAAAACTCATAGTTTGCTTCAGTTTGCCCCTTGACTCTTGATTTTGATCTTATTTTGCCTCCTAAAACTTGAAACTCATCTTTACAAAACTCAAAATTTGCTCCACATTGTCTTAGGTCTATTAATTTTTTATGTGAGTTTCGTTTGAGTGCGCTAGACTAGTCAGTTTTTTATTTTTTTTTCATCTCTTCAAATTTTTCTTGAACTTAATATTCTCTAATTGTTGAATGTTAACACGAAATGAAGATTTATAATCAAATTTATTGCACATGTGACATAATTTTATTGAGTGTTGATCTCGCATACGTTTCAGAAGATGACCTATAAGTTTTTGGGAGAAATAAGAGTTCACAAGTCAAAGTAGAACGAATTTTGAATTTCAAAAAGTAAAATGATGAGTTTTCTAGTTACATGAGATAAAAGTGAGATAAAAATGAAATTTCAGACAGTGTAACAAAAAATAAGCCTCTTTTTAACTACAGCAATGGGTTGTTGCAGGGGCTGGGAGGTGAAATTTCGAGTGGATTTAATCAACAAAAGCTGTATCATCGACAAAACTCGAAAACATTTGACTAATCCTCATGCAAACATAAATGACAAATTACACTTTGCATTCCCCAAATAATCTCGGTTTAGGATGTTGATCTACGTAGCAAAAGCAATAACATGTTGATTCTATATTAACCACGAGCATCAGCAACATAAAAGCAGACAGGGGAGAAAATAGTTCACGAAGCCGGTGGAGTACTAAAACCCTTCGCCGGAAACCTAATAGGAACACTAGATTGCCTACATATGAAAAAAAAATGGGTGCAAAACCTACCATCTGAATCATATTCAATCCCTATCGGTGATTAGAACAGACTAATATCACGTCAATGCCATGCCCCAATCTCGATCGCATTCAGGCTCACCAGAGGGACTGGAACAAATGACCAGCATTTCAGACACAACCCAACCCAAAATGGAAAATGCAGTTAGATTATCCCATCATACAAAATGAACTCAGATCCTAACTCTCTCAGCGCAACATCGCTGATCAAGCATATACCTAAAAACCCCAAAACACAACAAATTCAAAGACATTGCACATCATCAAAACATTACGTGATTATGAAACGCAAGTGACATTAGTCTCATCCATTCTCGTCCACCACAAAAAGCAACTAATATTTAAAGAGAAGATCACAACTAAGGCGACATCCATCAAAAACAATAACAGCGTTCATATAGAACTTGTCCAGAATCATAAAAGCTTTCTAAAGAGTACCCCAAGTTGCAATCAAAATGACCGCTGAGAAGACTTAAGCATTTGCGGCTGCTCCCTTCTTACGTGGTGCAGCTTCGGTACCTGTTCAAAACAAAATTCCCAATATGAAAACGAATTCAAGCACGAAACTCAAACCAAGGAAAACAAATGAAGAACAAACAAACAGAGCTAGACCATAAAAATCCCACAAAAAATGATCTGATTAATACCTTCTCTGAAGCCGCTCTTGAATCTGCGAGGCACATTGCGCAGATACCTCATCCTTCCAGTTCCAGTGGTCTTCCTTCGGATCGCCTTTTCACTCCAATTGTCTATTTTTAAACATACAAAAACCACAAAAATTAAACCGCAAAACAAATAATCCTAAACAACATCCTTCTGCTGAAATGACCATCAAAATCCAAAATTCATTTTCTGGGTAATCATAAATCTTAACAAAAATGTGAACTACAACTCCAAATCATTGATCCAGATTCATAGCAAGACCAACAGATATCGATATATATATATATATATATATGTATGTGTATATATATCGAGAGAGAGCGAGAGAGGTGAGAATACGTACACTTCCTCTTGCGGGCAGCAGGGAAAGCACAAGCAGAGCACCTACTCTTCTGTAGATGGAAGCTGCGGCGGCCACACCGGACGCAGAGGGTGTGGGTCTTGTTCCTCCTCTTACCGAAACTCCCAGTTCCCTTCCCCTGTTTTCGTATTATGCACACAGAAAAACAAACGCAATCAGTTCGGTGTTACACATGGAGCGAGATCTACCATAACGGACTACACAGAGACTATGAGAGAGAGAAAGAGATGGAGGTACCATGGCTGTGCGGAGAGAGAAACCCTAGCTGGTGAAGTGGAGGTCTTCAAGCCAAAGAAGTGAGCGGCGGAACGAGGAACCTGCGCACGTGAAAGATAACTAGGGTTTTAGGGTAGCTGGTGGAGTGGTCAGCCTGGGCCGGCGTGTCTTTAACAGCCCATCTGTGTTCGGTTTTGTCTATCTTGGGCTTTGGCTTCACAAATTTCCAACTTTACCCTCATTCGTTGTATGCATTTTTCAAGTGTTTATATAGATGACAAGTTCGATGCTAGAATATAAGAATACAGTTAGACATATTGTATACCTCAAAATTCCTTCTTAGAGTAAAATATCATTGTAGGAAAAAAAAAAAAAAAAAAAAAAAAAAAAAAAAAAAAAAAACCGAAAGGATGTCATGTATTAACTAGTTAGGTATTAAAGGAAAACTTTAGTACACACAGACGAGTTTCAAAAGGAAAATATTTAATTTCTCGGGCCAGCGTTTAGGTGGGTTCCTAGATGGATTAGGCGGATTTAAACAAATCTGTTATATTTCGTATAAATAAGTGTCTGTTTATACTTAAAATATATATAATTACATCATAAATTACAAAATTGAATGATATATATATATATATTTTGAAGTATTGAAACATAACGAAAACATATGGAACAAGCATATAATTTGTGTTCATTTTAGTATTCAACAAGTTTCTTACAGTTTCTAAAAAAACATACAAAATGAAGGTTATCTATTTTCTATCTAAGTGAGTCGCAATCTAGGCGGGTGTCTAGGTGCGTCTGGACGGGTTAGACAGGTGCCTCAACAGGTCTAGGCAATCTTTCTAAATTTTCAAACGTCTATGTATTAATCTGGAAATAGCCAACAGCCTAGCGCCTATGCGGCGTTAAGTGGGAATTTTTAGAACAACGCATATAAAATGTAATTACTTCTTAGAGGTAAACCACATTTTGAATGTGTACATGAATTTTTACTTTTTGTAATTTTAATGATTTGCTTTTGAATAGGTGTCATGCAGTTTTAAAAACAAGAATTGCTCCTTAATCATTAATATTATACAATTTGAAATTGAGAACTCATCTAGTAAAAATTGAAAGACACTAAAGCAATATAAAATAAAAAGAAAACTAATGAAAATAGTTTGAAAACTTTAAGTTTTAACGATAATGACAAAATAAAGGGTAAAATAAATAGTACCATGATTGATTTTTTAGTGTAAAAATGTAATTTTTTATTAAAGTGAATAGTACATTGAGCTTTTTGTTAAAGTTCCCTAAAATAAAAGCTAAAAAAGCTGTTATGCACTTCAAAAATACATCATGCACAGCTCCCAAGTTATAAAAATAAAAAAAAAGAGTGCATCAGGACTATTTTAAAGTGTTTGAAAAAAAAATTAGGGTGATAATTTCCAATAAAAAATACAAATTAATTGAGCTGTCAAATAGGTTTGTACTTGACACACCCCGACCGAGATCAAGGTGACACACCCCGATCCTAGAATCAAGGCGTGCTGGGCGTCACGTGAGCGTGACGTAGCCAAAAGTGCGACACGGAAGCAAAAGATATGAGAAATAAGAAGGAATTTAAACCAACCACTAGCAGTAATATCCTACTAGCATAAAAGAGTGAGTTATAAAGTAAAACACACGAATTCAGAGCGCAGATACTAGGTGCAGTCAAGTAGGACTATAATTAAGAGTACAACACCCGCAGGTGAGTCCTACATGCAGGACGTCTGTCAGAACGCCGAAAAGAACCTCGTGAGCCACCAACTGCTAGCTAGAACCTGGAGGGGCACAAAACAAAGTTGAGTGGGTCAGTAAAACCAAAGATTTCCCAAAACATTTTATTTAAAACATTTCTAAACCCTCACTGTAAAACCTGTATATTTTCCCAGAAAATAACATAATAGCATAATATTTACTCAAATTGCTCAAGCATCAATTTTATCAAAAACCAGTAATTATGCCAACAATAATGTCAATGATTAAAAATATGGATGCATCAACATGACAGGCGATATAATGAAATAACCGGAGACCCTACAGTGGTCATGTACGGCTAATTCCAGCTCAAAATCCAACCCAGCCGGAGTTACCACGGTGACCTGTACGACACTACTCTGCACGTCACTCGGAACTACGTAAGGTAGTCTGTACGATGAAAAGGTGTAAGAATACGCTCTAGTGCTTCTCTCATCAATCATCGGCGCGTATAAACTAAGGTCACCCACTAGTCGGAATCACCTCTAGCAATCTATACGACTAGCATGTCGGAACCCTCACATGGTCTGTACGGCATTCACCTACTTGGATCCAAGGCGAGCGTGCGATGCGGTGAATAATATAAGCACTAACACCAAGGGTGCAGGTTATGAGCTTTCAATGCAATTCACATAATCAATTATCAATTCAAATATCTCATAATATGCATGCATGGCATTTTAAAACATATTTTCATATAAATCCAATTTCTGGGAAATTAATAGTATATAGGTATATACGAAAACAAAAACTGCCCACTCACTGGTAAGTCGATGGGTCGTAACCCCCGTGACGTCCCTGGATGCGCTCGTCCTCGGGATAGGTGTCACCTATATGCGAAACAACTATAGAAACGTTAATTAAAACACATAACCAACAATTTGAAATAACTTCTCATACGGTGCTCAATTTGGGTATGTGAATATACCACATTGACCTACTCGACGTCACGGACGTCGACAATTTTTTAGAAAAAATTTTGGGTCTGCCACGCGCCCCCACGCGCCTTGGGTGGCACGGACCTACGCGCCCCCACGCGCCCTTCTTCTTCCCCGTGTCACTGGAGCCGGAAACCTGCAACTTGACCTTTCTCCCTCGTTTCTTCATCATTTTTCATGAAATTTTCACCTACGAGTTCTAAATTAAGAGGGGAAGGGATCTATACCTTCAAAAATCCTTAAAAACCTCTGAAATTTCATCGGGAAAATCCTCCAATTCGGCCAACTTCGAACCCGATGATCCTGACGTCCCAAACCTTCAAACGAAGCACTCCAAGCTTCCTTGGGACCTCAATAAGCTTACTATGAGCTTAGAATTTCCTGAAATGCAAGATTTTACGTGTGCATGAACAGTGCACCATTTCGGGGTTAGGCTTTCACGATGATTCAGAGGGTTTCACTTCCTAAAACTAGTACCATTCAACTCAGAACGTCAAAAGGATGAAGAACCATACCTCATTAGCTTCGATCCGTGATGTTTAGAGGGTCTTTGGGTGTGGCCGTAGAATTCGAGAGGGAGAGAGTGAGAGAGAGCCGTGAGGGGGGAGAGAGAGAGAGACACGAGGTGAGTGAAGGAGAAGGAAGTGTGTGAGTGTGGTCCACACTAACCTTAACCACACGAATAACAGGTATTAAATTAATAAAATTTTCCAAACTTAGGAAAATAAACATTATGAATATAGTATATCACACACCCACCTTAGTAACATCAAGGGCAGCATCGTCATTTCACGTCCTCGTTATATATTCTCGGAATGAGCTGTGACAATCTCCCCTCCTTATAGAATTTCGTCCTCGAAATTCATACGACCGACTAATCCGCTTAATACCCGAAGAATAACCTTGGGTACATCTCTCTCATTCGATCTTCTGTTTCCCAGGTAGCTTCTTCTACTGAATGGTTCCTCCACAATACCTTCACCAAGCTCACTGTCTTATTCCTTAGAACCTTGTCTTTCCAATCCAAGATAGTCACTGGTTCTTCATCATACGTCAAATCCGGATTAATCTCCAGTGGTTGAGGAGGAATCACATGTGAAGGGTCAGAAACATAATGTCGAAGCATCGAGACATGGAACACATTATGAACCTTAGATAACTCCGGAGGCAACTCCAACCTGTAGGCAACTTCACCAATCCTTTCAGTGATCTCATAAGGTCCTATGTACCTAGGACTTAACTTTCCTCTCTTCCTAAATCGTACCGCACCTTTCCAAGGTGACAATTTCAAGAATACCAAATCACCCACATCATAAACTCGATCAGTAGCATGTCTATCTGCTAAACTCTTTTATCGATCCTGAGCTGCTTTCAGGTTAGACTTAATCACCTGAATATTTTGAGTAGTCTCATCCACAATCTTCGGGCCTTCCAATACTCTTTCACCAACCTCAGACCAACACAATGGTGTACGACAAGCTCTACCATAAAGTGCCTCAAATGGTGACATACCAATGCTCGAATGAAAACTATTATTGTAGGCAAATTCCATTAAGTCTAGGCGATCATGCCAAGAATCACCAAACTGTAACACTGAAGATCTCAACATATCTTCCAACGTCTGAATAGTCCTCTCTGATTGCCCATCAGTTTGAGGATGATAAGCAGTGCTATAAAGCAATTTCGTACCAAGAGCTTCCTGAAAAGCTACCCAAAATTTAGAAGTAAATCTTGGGTCTTGATCAGAAATAATATTCACTGGAACTCCATGATACTTCACAATCTTCGTGATGAACAACTTAGCCAATTTATTCAGATGACACTTTTCCCTCACTGGAATGAAGTGCGTTGACTTGGTAAGTCGATCTACAATCACCCAAACACCATCGAATCCATTTCGTGTACGAGGAAGCTTATACACGAAATCCATGGTTATATTTTCCCATTTCCACTGAGGAACGGGAAATGGCTGCATTCGCCCAAAAGGCTTCTTTCTTTCCACTTTGACTTGCTGGCAAACAATACATCTACTTACATATTCTGCAATTTCCCTTTTCATACCCGGCCAATAATAAAATGGTCGAATGGTATGATACATCTTAGTTCCTCCTGGGTGCATCGCATAAGTTGAACAATGCGCTTCATCCAAAATTTCCTTCTTTAATTCCTCATTATTCGGCACATACATTCTGTTCTCCTGCATAAGCATGCCATCCGATTCTCGAATCCTGATGTCTTTCTTTTTCCCTTCATTTCTTAATTGAACCATTTCTTGAATTTCTTCATCCACCGACTGAGCTTCGAGTATACGATCAACCAAAACTGGCCTGACTTGAAAACTAGCAAGAAAAGCTTCTCTTCGATCTTCTAACTCCAACTTTACTCCAGTAGCTCTCAGTTCAGCAAGAAGAGGAACATGGCAAGCATATAAAGCATTGAGTTGACCTTGAGGTTTCCTACTCAGTGCATTAGCTACCACATTAGCACGACTCGGATGATACTCAATAGTGCAGTCATAATCACTTAGTAATTCCATCCACCTTCGCTGCCGAAGATTAAGATCATGTTGAGTAAATAGACACTGAAGACTCTTGTGATCAGTGAAGATCTTACACTTCTCACCATATAGATAATGCCTCCAAATCTTCAAAGCAAAGACAATGGCTGCCAATTCAAGATCGTGAGTAGGATAATTTCTTTCATGAATCTTCAACTATCGAGAAGCATAGGTGATCACCCTATTATGTTGCATCAAAACACATCCCAAACCATTCAAGGATGCGTCGTTGTAAATCTCAAAGTTACCGCTATCATCAGGAAGTACCAATACTGGGGCATGAGTGAGGCAATATTTCAATTGCTGGAAATTCCGCTCACAATTCTCATCCCACTCAAACTTCACATCCTTCCTGGTTAACTTCGTTAACGGCAAAGCAATCATAGAAAAATCCTGAACAAACCGTCGATAATAACCTGCTAAACCAAGAAAACTTCGTACCTCAGTGACGGTTCGAGGTTGTTCCCAATTCTCCACTGCTACTATCTTTTGAGGATCTACTTGAATTCCTTGTGCCAATACAACATGCCCCAAAAATGCCATTTCAGTCAACCAAAACTGGCATTTACTGAACTTGGCATACAATTGATGTTCCCTCAATTTCTTTAATACCAAGTTAAGATGTCGAATATGATCTGCTTTAGACTTAGAGTATACCAGAATATCATCGATAAAAACAATGACAAATTTGTCAAGATATTGCTGGAATACCTCGTTCATTAACCTCATGAAAGCTGCAGGCGCATTAGTCAATCCAAATGGCATCACCAGAAATTCATAATGTCCGTAACGAGTCCTGAAAGCCGTCTTAGGTACATCTTCATCTTAAATCTTCAACTGATAATAACCCGACCTCAAATCAATCTTAGAGAACACACACGCACCTTTCAGCTGATCAAACAAATCATCGATGCGAGGCAATGGATAACGGTTTTTAATCGTTACCCGGTTCAAATGCCTATAATCAATGCATAATCTTAAAGTTCCATCTTTCTTTCTCACAAATAATACTGGAGCTCCCCAAGGTGACAAACTAGGTTGGATGAAACCTTTATCAAGTAATTCTTGTAACTGAATTTTCAATTCCCTCAACTCAGCTGGAGCCATTCTATATGGAGTTAAAGATATATGATATGTACCTGGAAGCAAATCGATAGAGAATTCCACATCTCTGTCTGGCGGCAATCCCGGCAAATCATCAGGAAATACATCAGGATAATGCCTGACCACACCAACTTCTTCCACACTGCTAGGAACAACATCATTTAACACCACATGTGTTAAGTATCCTTGGCAACCCTTCGATAATAATTTCCTTGCTCTTATGGCAGAAATAACGCCATGTCTCACCCCACTTCTTTCGCCCACAAAAGTAACCTCGGGTAGTCCAGGGCGATAAAAAGTAACTGATTTCCCGTAACAATCAATATGGGCACGATGATAATGCAACCAATCTGCCCCAAGAATCACATCAAAATCCACAATATCTAATGGAATAAGATTAGCTGGCATAACTACGCCCTCTACCATCACTGGACACCCAAGATACACACTATCAACATAACACTTGTCCCCTCTAGGCATGGCAAACTCTAAATCAAATCCTAGAGGTGAAGGGTGAGGTTAAGTCATTTGAGCAAACGTATGAGAAATCACAGAATGCGTAGCACCACAATCAATCAAAACTCTAGCAAAATGACCAAGAACATTTAACGTACCCATGATCAAATCTGGATGGTTCTGAGCATCTTGCAGTGATATGTGGTTAACACGTCCTGAGCTTGCTGTCGTCCACCACAACCTCTGTTGCCTTGATTACCTCGCCCCTAAGAAGTACGTCCCTGACCTGACTGATTAGACTGCCTAGATGATCCTGCACCACTAGTAGCAACCTCTCCATTACTGGGCTGACCTCCTTGATGCCACTGAGATCCACCAGCTGGCATGGAAGAATAAGAAGAATAACCCCCAAGGTCTTGGGAATACCCAGTCTGAGAATAAGGATCCTGGGGATACTGATACGGTCCGGAAGCATAAGGAGCAGCATCACCCTGGTAGTGGTAAGCACCACCACGACCCGACTGACCATAACTGCCTAAACCAAAGCTCTGCTGAATCGGCGCTGGAGGTGGCATAGTGGTCTGCTGAGGTCTCTGCTGACCTTAGGGACACTGAGAAGCCCGATGTCCCATTTGTCCACAAGTATAACAAGCATCACCACTTCTCCTGCACTCACCATGATGACGGAAATTACAACGACGGCACCACGGAGTACCAGACCCACCAGCACCACCGAAATCCCTCTGCCTCTAAAATCTGGGTCTACCAGAAAATCTTCCACCACCTCTCCTCGGGCCGGTGATACTAAATCCTCCACTGGAAGAACTCGAACTCGCTCCACTTTTCTTAAAATTTTACGTCTTACAGGGTCCCGGAATGGAGATACCCTTGCCCTTATCCTCTTTCTTCTGACCATCATTCTTGTCCTCGTCATCCTCACTGTCATTAAGAAGATTGTCGGAGTCCTCCATCCGAACCAAAATCTCAAAAAACTCATGATAATCGGCGTAAGGAAGTGCACTGGCAAAAGTCCGCCATTTCCTCTTAGTTCCCAACTTAAAACGTCGAAGCATCTCTACCTGATTACCAGCTGTATCAGGGTCATAACGAGACAAGTCAGTAAACTTCCTGTAGTACTCATGCGCTGACATATTCTTTTGTTTCAATCGAGTAAACTCCTGCTTCTTGCGATCAATGTACTCCGGAGGGACACATCTTTTCTTGAAATTCTCTTTAAATACTTCCCAATCAGCTGCCATTTCTGGGGACATAAACTGAGTTTGATTCCTCCACCAACCTGCCGGCTTTCGTCCCCAAAACCAAGTAGTGGTCTCAACCCACCTATTAGCAGGAAAGTTCCCTTGACTTTGCATCACCTGAAACGTCTTCTCAATATGGTCTAGCCACTTTTTTGCCCCCTCGTGACCCTCATTACCCATAAAACGATCCAATTTCAGATTGTACATAGTCTCCAGGGGTGTCCTCTGAGGAGAGGGAGGAGGACGAATTGCATTCTGAAAAACCTGAGCCATTGCTTCCCCTAACTGAGTGATATCAGGGAAATTAGGTTCAGAAGTACGGCGAGATTCCCTACGAGGCGGCATAATTCTGACAGAAAACATCAAAAGATCATTAGAGCATTAACAATTTATACAAGACTACAACCTAGGCTCTGATACCAAACTGACACACCCCGATCCTAGAATCAAGGCGTGCTGGGCGTCACGTGAGCGTGACGTAGCCAAAAGTGCGACACGGAAGCAAAAGATATGAGAAATAAGAAGGAATTTAAACCAACCACTAGCAGTAATATCTTACTAGCATAAAAGAGTGAGTTATAAAGTAAAACACACGAATTCAGAGCGCAGAAACTAGGTGCAGTCAAGTAGGACTATAATTAAGAGTACAACACCCGCAGGTGAGTCCTACATGCAGAACGTCTGTCAGAACGCCGAAAAGAACCTCGTGAGCCACCAACTGCTAACTAGAACCTAGAGGGGCGCAAAACAAAGTTGAGTGGGTCAGTAAAACCAAAGATTTCCCAAAACATTTCATTTAAAACATTTATAACCCCTCACTGTAAAACCTGTATACTTTCCCAGAAAATAACATAATAGCATAATATTTACTCAAATTGCTCAAGCATCAATTTTATCAAAAACCAGTAATTATGCCAGCAATAATGTCAATGATTAAAAATATGGATGCATTAACATGATAGGCGATATAATGAAATAACCGGAGACCCTACAGTGGTCCTGTACGGCTAATTCCAGCTCAAAATCCAACCCAGCCGGAGTCACCACGGTGACCTGTACGACACTACTCTGCACGTCACTCGGAACTACGTAAGGTAATCTGTACAATGAAAAGGTGTAAGAATACGCTCTAGTGCTTCTCTCATCAATCATCGGCGCGCATAAACTAAGGTCACCCACTAGTCGGAATCACCTCTAGCGATCTATACGACTAGCATGTCGGAACCCTCACATGGTCTGTACGACATTCACCTACTTGGATCCAAGGCGAGCGTGCGGTGCGGTGAATAATATAAGCACTAACACCAAGGGTGCAGGTTATGAGCTTTCAATGCAATTCACATAAAATAAATCGTATGAATAACGTAAAACTCACATGTGCATCCACAGCATCAATTCATATATATGCATCAATTATCAATTCAAATATTTCATAATATGCATGCATGGCATTTTAAAACATATTTTCATATAAATCCAATTTCTGGGAAATTAATAGTATATAGGTATATACGAAAACAAAAACTGCTCACTCACTGGTAAGTCGATGGGTCGTAACCCCCGTGACGTCCCTGGATGCGCTCGTCCTCGGGATAGGTGTCACCTATATGCGAAACAACTATAGAAACGTTAATTAAAACACATAACTAACAATTCGAAATAACTTCTCATACGGTGCTCAATTTGGGTATGTGAATATACCACATCGACCTACTCGACTTCACGGACGTCGACAATTTTTTAGAAAAAATTTTGGGTCTGCCACGCGCCCCCATGCGCCGTGGGTGGCACGGACCTACGCACCCCCACGCTCGCTTCTTCTTCCCCGCGTCGCCGGCACAGTGTCGCCGGCGTCGGAAACCTGCAACTCGACCTTTCTCCCTCGTTTCTTCATCATTTTTCATGAAATTTTCACCTACGAGTTCTAAGTTAAGAGGGGAATGGATCTATACCTTGAAAAATCATTAAAAACCTCTGAAATTTCGTCAGGAAAATCCTCCAATTCGGCCAACTTCGAACCCGACGATCCTGATGTCCCAAACCTTCAAACGAAGCACTCCAAGCTTCCTTGTGACCTCACTAAGCTTACTATGAGCTTAGAATTTCCTGAAATGCAAGATTTTACGTGTGCATGAACAGTGCACCATTTCGGGGTTAGGCATTCACGATGATTCAGAGGGTTTCACTTCCTAAAACTAGTACCATTCAACTCAGAACGTCAAAAGGATGAAGAACCATACCTCATTAGCTTCGATCCGTGATGTTTAGAGGGTCCTTGGGTGTGGCCGTACAATTCGAGAGGGAGAGAGTGAGAGAGAGCCGTGAGGGATGAGAGAGAGAGACACGAGGTGAGTGAGGGAGAAGGAAGTGTGTGTGTGTGGTCCACCCTAACCTTAACCACACGAATAACAGCCATTAAATTAATAAAATTTTCCAAACTTAGGAAAATAAACATTATGAATATAGTATATCACACACCCTTCTTAGTAACATCGAGGGCAGCATCGTCATTTCACGTCCTCGTTATATATTCCCGGAACGGGTTATGACACAAGGCATGTTGGCCGTCACGTGAGAGTGACGTAGCCATGTGCATAGTGCGAAAGCAATAAAGATAAGAAATGTACGAATAGTTAAAAACCAAATTACTAGAGTGCACTACTAAACAGAAAGTTATAGAAGTTAGTTACAACAGTGAACACTCCTATTCAGAGCATAAAGTCTAGGTGCAGTCCAGTAGGACAAGTACTAGTGATACAATACTAGAAATGTCCTACTATTATTTAGATAAGTCAGAACTGCCGACATCCTTAAGCCACCAATATCAAGCTTACTTAAAACCTGGAGGGGCGCAAAACAGAAAACCTGAGTGGGCAAAAACAAATGTTTTACAAAATCATTTTCTTTATCGACATATCTAACCCCTCGCTGTAAAACATGTATAATTTTTCCCAGAATCAGAATATAAGCATATACATAATATATATATATATATATATATATATATATATATATATATATATATGAAATCATATCAATTCAATTCATGCTTCACATAATTATTTTCAAATATATGCCATGCCAATATATAACAGAGTAAGCAATTCAGGTAAGAATAATTTCATAGAAATATGATATGTTAGCCGGAACCCCTGAGGTGGTTTGTACGGCTGAATTCATAGCTCAAAAGTCAATATAGCCGGAGTCACTACAATGACCTATACAACAATATACTACACATAAGTCGGAACCACTAAGAAGGGTCTGTACAACAAGATTAGGTGAAATATAATTATGCTCAACTCTATTCTCTCATAATAGCCGGGCGATAAATCGCTAGTCACCTACGAGTCGGAACCATGAATAAGGTTTGTATGACAAGACTGTGCACTTAGGTTGGATCCAATATGAGCATATAGTGCGGGAGGTGACGTATATACACAAGTCTATACCTTATATCTCTGGCTAAATCTCAATCACCCTAGGTGCAGTTTTAATGAGCTCAACATTATTCAATCACATATCATATCATCGATGATTCATATGACCAAACATAATTTACCTGAATTTACCTGTACCTCCACAGCACCACACACACACACACACACACACACACACACACACACACATATATATATATATATATATGCGACTATGAAATGCATATTCATAATATAAAAGTATTTGACATATTATTTCAAAGCATACTTTCCTAAAAATACATTTCTGGGAAATATATCAAGTATATAAGTATATACTGAAAACAAAAGCCCACTCACTGATATGTCGGCGGGTCGTAACCCCCGAGTTGCCTGTGGATACGCTCATCCTCGAGATAGGCCTCACCTATATGAGAATTAACTATAAAAACGTTATTTTAAAGCACATAGACAAAACTAGCTAATAACTTCTCATACATTGCTCAATTTGGGTATATGAATATACCACAGTGATCTACACAACCTCACGAACATCGTAATATTTTTAGAAAAAAAATTCTATGGCTCATGCGCCCTCACACGCATCACCTTCAACCTCCAGACGCTGGAACTGTGTCACTGGCGCCGGATTATGGGGCAAACATGCAACTGCCTATTTCTCGCTCGTTTTTGCACCATTTTTCACGTAATTTATACCAAAATGAAGCTCTTAACTTGTAGAACACAATCATACTAATTTAAAGTGCTAAAAGTCACGAAATCTCACCAGAGAATTCCAAGAAAACCGGCCAAACTTCGTCCACACGATTCCAACGTCCAAAATCTTCAAACAAAGCACTCTGAGCTTCCTTGGGACTTCACTAAGCTTCCTACAATCTTCAAATTCCCAAAAACATCCATAATTATGTGTGCATGAACAGTGCACAATCGGGGGTTATGAAAAACTAGGGTTTTCGAAGGTATCCTTATCTGAAATGGGTACCAATAGACTCGTTTGAGCTTCACGAACACAATGGTGCCAACTTTGACCATGATCCGTGAAGTTTTGATGGTTTTGGGGGGTTTGTCCGTACGATTTCGAATGAGAGAGAGAGAGTCTGAGAGATGAGAGAGAGGGCACGGGAATGAGAGAGAGAGAAGGGTATGGATGTGTGTGGTCCAAAAATACACACCAATCAAATTGTTTAATCCTTTTGGTCTAATTAGGTCCAATTAGTTAGGAATATAACTAATTGACCCAATTCCTTAACCCAAACACAAACACACGTCCAACGCTCAAGGGTAAATCCGTCTTTTCACAACCACGATAATTAATTCTCGGGACATGGAGCTTTTCGTTAAAGTTTCCTAAAATAAAAGCTGAAAAAGTTGTTATGCACTTCAAAAATACATCATGCATAGTTCCCAAGTTATGAAAATAAAAAAAGAGCGCATCAGGACTATTTTGAAGTGTTTGAAAAAAAAAATTAGGGTGATAATTTCCAATAAAGAATACAAATTAATTGAGCTGTCAAATAGGTTTGTACCCCTTGGAGATGTGGGTGCCAAATTGATGTTGAGATAAGTTGTTCACTTTTAACAAATGGTTTAATATCACTTAGTATTATGATCTGGTAGTATTTTCCTTTACTTGTAAGTGAGAGGTTTTATATTCGATTCTTACTAAAAGTGAATTTGAATCATATTATTGCTAGCACATTGTGAGGTTTAGCATACTCTCCCACCACTTAATATATATATAAATGTCGTTTGTTTGAAAAAAAAAAAGAAAAAAAGACAAACAAAAACAAATGGCCCAATTTAAAGCCCACGGTTGGAGCCCGCGGGAGTGAAGCGAAAGCGCGGGAAACAGAGAGGGGTGCCAAAGCTAAATCACAAACTCCAAGTCGAAGAAGCAAACCAGAGAGGATGAAAAGGGAAGAGGAAACAGAAGAGGAGGCGGAGTCCCCAAAATTCCCAGCATTTCCGTACAAACCCTACGACATACAGATCGATTTCATGAAGGCCCTCTATCACTCTCTCAACAAAGGAGGCCTTTCCATGCTCGAAAGCCCCACCGGCAAGTCATCACTCTTCTGCGGATACTTCTGCTTTCATTTCTCTGATTTTTATGCTTCTCCGTTTCGAAAATTGAACCGTTCGAGTTCGATTGAAAACCCCATTTGTTATATGGCTGCATTTTAGGCATCCGTAACTTAATCAATTTTATTTTTCTGGGTGTTTTTGTGAATTTTCGTTTTGGGTTTTGTTATGGGAATGGATGAATCAAGATTCTTACTTTATCAACTAACAATAATATATTTTCTCAGTCATTCCCCCAAATGCAATTTTAAAGTGGTTTTGTTTTTGGGGGTAGAAAGAACTAGCATCTGGTTGATTTTAGTGTTATTCACATATACTTACTCATATATATATATATATATATATGCGTGTATATCAATGTATGTATAAGTATATTGATAAACTTCAATTGAAATTTTGTCCTCATTTTGTACTGTTTTGTTAAAATATCCCAACATTTTACAATTTTTATTGGGCTTGATTTGAGATCTTTATGTTTCAATAGGGACTGGGAAAACTCTAAGTATCATTTGTAGTGCTTTGCAATGGGTGGTTGATAGGAGGGAACAACAGAAATCTGAAAATTGTGTTGAATCTGATCTTAGTAGTGCTAAAGATGGTCGAGTTGACTCGGATGATGAGCCTGACTGGATGAGAAATGTTGTTATTAACAAAGACAAGCAGAGTGAGGAGAAGAAGTCTAATAAGAAGGAGAAATTTGGGGTTGGGTTTCGAAGGGCCAATAAGAGAGGGAGCCATGGAAATTGTAGAGATTTGTTCTCGCAGAGTGTTGAGGAGGAGCCTTCCGCAAAGAAAGAGGAAAAGGATTTGCTAATGAGCAATGATGCTGTGGAGTTAAGTGATGAGGAGTTTTTGGTGGAAGATTATGAAAGCGAAGAGGAAGGGGATCTGGGTGGTGGGAAGTCAAAGAGGAAGCTCTCTGGGGTTTCTTTTAGTTCGTCAAGCGAGGAAGATGAAGAAGATGGGTCTGGTGACGATGAATTTGAGGATGAGAAGGTGCAGGTTTATTTTTGTAGCCGGACACATTCACAGCTTTCACAGTTCATAAAGGAATTAAGGAAGACGATCTTTGCTAATATGATGAAGGTGGTGTCTTTGGGCTCAAGGAAGAATTGCTGCATCAATGAAGGTATGAAACTCATCACTGAATTAGTAGATTATAGTTTGTGTATTGTTACATTCTTCTGGGGAATGGTTTCAGAGGTATTGAAACTTGGAAACTCAACTCGCATCAATGAACGCTGTTTGGAACTTCAAAAGAACAAGAATAAGGATGTTTCCAAAATCAAGGTAACAAATATGTCCATTTAAGATCCTATCAGCCATATCTCATGCACTTGATTGAATTTGTTTTACTGGCCTCTGACATTTTTTCCAACTTAGAGAATTGGATTTCCCTGGACAAATGATAGTGTTTAATTTTCATATCGAATACATTGGTGTTTAATGCATTTTAATCAATTTGTTATGGTTTGCCTATCTGATTTCCTTTATCAGATTTTTTTGTCTGCTACGTGGGAGCAGCCTCTCCATAAATGGGGGTAAGGCTAGCCGACATTCACCTCTCCCAGACCCTGCGTAAAGTGGGAGCTTTGTGCACTGGGTACGACCTTTTACGTGGGAGCTTATAGGTCTAGTGATTAAGAGCATTTATCCCTACACGACCTGGCTACTTGAGGTCCTGTGTTTGAATCCTCCTCCCAACAATATATTTTGGTAAAAACCGTAACTGTTTGTCTGGTGCAGGCCCTTCAGTTTTTGTTTCACCCTTGCATTCTGTGCTTTCTTAATATAGTTTGTATAGGTATTCATGAGGAAAATATACCACACTTTAACTCATGTAGGTTCCTCGTCGAGTGGTCTTGGACTCTTGGATGCATACTATTATTAGATACCACGATCTTGTTCTAGCTCTTTAATCCGGCATCTGGGCTCCTTGGATGCTCAATACTAAACCCGAACTTTGTCCCAAGGATAAGCTGGCATGTAGGCCAAGTAGCAAATGGTGCTCATAAATAGCATTGATAAGAAGTGCATATCTATGAGTTGTTGGTCTAGCGGTCAGGTCCTTGGTTTGCTCCCAAATGGTCTGGGGTTCGACTCTCTCCCACGGCACCCACCTAGCAAATGCTAGAGTTTCTTGCTCTCCAAATGTTGTTGGGTCAGGCGGGGCCTAGTGATTGGTCGGATACACTAGTTTAAAAAAAAAAAAAAAAAAAAAGAAAAGAAAAAGAAGAAGAAGTGCATGGTCGTATATTGATTTCATAAGAAATGTGTAGTCATATATCATTTGATAAGAAATGCATGATATAATCCTGAGGACCCGTTTCACCCTGCGCTGCTTTATGCCAATGCCAGAACAGACACATGATCTAATTGTGCACCATTTTGTTGAACCAATTGCTTAAGAATATAGCTCTTGGTTCAGAATTAATTGGAAGGAGTTAAGCAATAAGGGTCGGTAGATCTACCCGGTCTACTGTTCTGTTTTATATGACATGAAGGCAGATCATTTCTTCCTGATTCAAAGGTCACTAACCATCATGCACAATACGATCTACAAAATTCTCTTCTCATTCTTCTTAGGGGTTTCTCTTGGCTGATGATAGTATTGATCTGCAGAACTTAGGTGCCGGAGTCAGGATTCGCAGGAACAATGCTTCTTGTGGATGCCCGATGCTTAGAAAACATAAACTACAAAAAGAATTCAGGAGCATGATGTCTCAACATGGTGCCTTGGATATTGAAGATCTTGTTGATCTTGGAAAAAGCATGAGGACTTGTCCATATTATGGCTCCCGAAGCATGGTTCCTGTTGCTGATCTGGTGGTTCTACCGTATCAGTCTCTTCTTTCTAAAGCATCTCGTGAGTCTCTTGGTCTCAAGTTAAAGAATAATATTGTTATTATAGACGAGGCTCACAATCTAGCTGACTCCTTGATCAGCATGTATGACTCAAGAATCACTTTTTCGCAGGTATTTAAATTCTGAAATTTTATTTATCTAGTATGACTGGAAGCTAGTTGATAATCTTTCTATTTCATTTGTGTAACTGGTTTGGGTGCTCATCGACTGCTTGTCTAAATTGATCATATTATCTAATCCAATGATAGAATAGTAGGCAATGTCAATAGTTTTGTAGTCTTCACTTAGAAGTTAGAACCTAAATTTTTCATCACAATGTAAGCTTTCAGTGTTGACATTATATATTTTCAGTGAAAATTGTACTATCTCTTAGCAGTTCTCCTGACCTTTTTTACAGCTGGAGGATGTGCACGGGCACATTGAGAAGTACTTTGCAAGATTTTGCAATGTATTGGGACCTGGTAATCGTAGATATATTCAAACTCTCATGGTGCTCACTCGGGCTTTCCTCCAAGTGTTTCTAAGAGAGGATACGGGCTGCGGAAATTCTTGTCATGATACTGAAAAGGCTTCTGGAGCAAATGGAACGCCTACTTCCTCTATGGCCATTAATGACTTTTTATTTTCCCTCAATATAGACAACATCAACTTGGTCAAATTGCTTCAGTATATAAAGGAAAGCAACATCATGCGCAAGGTGAATCCTTATTCCCATTATATAGTGTTAATTGGAGCTATTTTTCCCCTCTTTCCATGTTCAAGAGGTTACAATGTACTTGGTTTGCCAGGTCTGTGGTTATGGCGATAAAGTAGGCATTCAAAAGAGTTTGGCACTTAATGGCGGTGAAGAGAGAAGCACTTTGTCCAGTTTCCAAGCATTAGCAAATTTTTTGCTATCACTGACAAATAAAGATGGACATGGGAGGATTATAATCTCAAAGACTAGTCCAACATGCCCTGGAGAGGAAGGAGGATATATAAAATATGTTATGCTGACTGGGGATAATATTTTTTCAGAGGTTCGCCAAAAATTCTTAATTCTGGAGTAACTTGTTTTCATAATATAGTATTCATGTCCAAGTTATGAAACATTAACTCTGAACTTCACAGATTGTGGATCAAGCGCATGCTGTTGTACTGGCTGGGGGAACTCTCCAACCTATAGAAGAAACAAGGGAGAGACTCTTCCCTTGGTTACCACTGAACCAGTTGCAATTCTTTTCATGCAGCCACATTGTTCCCCCAGAGAGCATTCTGCCAGTTGCAGTTTCCCGTGGTCCTTCTGGTCACACTTTTGACTTCAGCTACAGCTCCAGGAGGTCATCAATCATGGCAAGTAGATTTCAATCTTCTTTTAAATAATTATAGAAAGTCAAAATTTCTCTCTTTTTAGTGCATCTGTAATTTATTGATTTTAGCTACTGTGTCAATATTTTTTCTCCGATTTTGCTTTAAAACTTTTAAAACGCAGTTCATTCCCAGGGGAAAAATCACTTCTGCTGTCGATTACAGTAGCACCTTTTTCTGCTTATTACTTCTTTTTTGGGATTCGTACTGGGTATTGGCTGACTATTTATGTTGATGAGCTTGAGTTTACAGATACAGGAGCTAGGGCGTTTGGTTTGCAATTTGGTGACCGCAGTTCCTGAGGGAATCGTTGTCTTCTTCTCTTCATTTGACTATGAAGGACAAGTTTATGATGCCTGGGAAGCTTCAGGTATCCTTGAAAGGATTAAGAAGAAGAAGCGTCTATTTAGAGAACCTAGGAAGAGTACACACGTAGAATCTGTTCTCAAGGAATATAAGGAAACAATTGAAACATTGTCTTCTGGAGAGGGGAAAGAAAATCCTTCTCAGAGTGGTGCAATACTTCTTGCTGTCGTCGGTGGTAAGATATCAGAAGGCATCAACTTAAGCGATGGGATGGGCCGGTGTATAGTCATGGTTGGACTGCCCTATGCTAGCCCTTCCGATGTTGAGTTGATGGAGAGGGTGAAGTACATAGAAGGGTTGGGAAACTCAAATTCCACACAGCTGCCAAATCTTTCACTTAGTAATGAACTTCACGGTGGAGAAGTACGTGCAGGGTTTGACATCCTCAGAAGTTGCAGACGCCGAGGAAAAGATTATTACGAGAATCTTTGCATGAAAGCTGTAAATCAGTCCATCGGTATGTCGTATTACAAGTTCAGTTCTTACATACTTCAGAAACATAGAAATCGGACCACTCATTTGTTAGCAGTGTAAACATATTGAAGTTTTTCTTTGCCTGTAACAGGTAGAGCAATCCGACACATAAATGACTACGCAGCAATTTTACTGGTCGATACGCGGTACGCAACTGATTCCTCAAAACGGAATTCTTCCCATCCAACTAACAAGCTTCCAAAGTGGATAAAGGATCGCTTCGTTGCTTCAGCTGATTACGGTGAAGTTCATAGGATGTTACATCAGTTCTTTAAACATAACAAGAAGAAATGGCTTCAGCAGTAAGTTTCTGGTACTGAGAAGTGAAAAAACAAGGGTTTACTCAGTAAATCTTACAAAATTAAAGTTTTCACTTAATTGTATGATGCAGCAATTATTGTAGAGCCATCATAGAGCAACTATAGGGAGTGAAGAATTATGTCAAATTATACCTCAGTTAGTTATGAGCATTTATCTTTGAACCTGAAATCCCACGTTCGATTCTCCAATCCCAAATATCGCTTTTGTATCAAAAAGAAATATAATCGCATGCCTTTATGACTTTGAAGCTAGGAAGGTGCGCACATTAATGAGGGGACCTAACTCGTCATTTTGAAGTCACAAACTTATGCGTTTTTTTTTCTTTGACGAGAATCGAATCTAAGACCTCTCACTTGCTAGTGAAGAGGAATACCACAAGGCCATAGTGTTAAGTGGCACATTGCGTTTAGCTTGTAAAAAAAGGCCAACACCCTTTACCATTTCCAAACTCAAAGAGGGGAGGTTTTGGCTTTAAAGCATTGCAACTGTGAGAAAGTCACTTGAGTCTGCATAATTCCAAATGCCATCTTATCTTCATATCACCAAAACATGATACCAACTTACAAATGGGACCATGCATCACCTCATGCTTATATATTTGGAACAAGGATTACTCCAAATTATTATGCTTTCAAGGTACACCTAATCTTGGATTAACTTGCTAATGACAAGTAATCGACTCTTGAATCTTAATCTAGAAGACATGCTAGGATCAGCTGCGCATGTGCACATACATTGATCTTAGTCATTTGTGTTTGTGGAATCCACAAAGCAAGAACGGCTAGGACTAGTCTATGTGCACGTACTACTGATCGAAGTCTTGATTACATTTATATATAATACAGTATTGAATTTAATAGCTGAACATAAAATGAAGAATTTCCCCGAATAAACAGATTTGATTAATGTATAGTAGGAGTAATGGTAGTGTTTGGCACCAATGCCATATATGTTATGAGTGTGGGACACACCTATGTGATGATCGACAAGGACCACTTGGTCTATGGGGCCATATCACACATGGGTTAAAAAAAGAAGAAGAAATCTAAATTTGGGTAACTGACTAAGCCTATTTAAAATATGCTTTAACCTTATTAAATAACAGCAACTCTAACTTTAGGCTTTACACTTTAGCCTTTGCATCTTAATGAATGCCACTGCACTTTATAGAACAAGGAGTCAAAAATCATGATGTTTTTGGACCCCAAAGTCTCCATTCTGGTAATCCCACTTTTTTTTTATAACTTGAATCAGTCTTCTAACCATCATGGGATGACTCCGTGGTCGGAGACGAATTCCAGACCCGTATTTCACATGACACGTTTTGAGTTCAATTCCTGATGCTGGTGTATCGCAAGATGGTGGCTTGGAAGGGGCTGAAATAACTCTGTGAGTTTTTTCGACCCCTGAAATTGTGGACTAGTCGTGGCAAAGCTACCAGATGGTCCCTTTTTTGGAAAAAAAAAAAGTCTTCATTAATGAACCTATTTATTTATCCATCACCAACTAAATTGCCAAACTTCAACTTTTTCAATCTCTAAATAAGCAGGACCCTTCTCATCTGTGATCTTACACATTCAGTTAATCAATAATTTTAGGGAGAGAGAGAGAGAGAGAGAGAGAGATGAAGGCAAAAGAGATTGGAGTTTTGTCTGTCTTTGTAGACATGAGGGAGTGAGGCAAAGAGAAGAACAAGCATTTTTGTACTTCAGCAGAGCCAGAAATGGTGCTAGAAAACACCATTGCCAAAAGCAAAAAACTCATTCGAAAAACTCTCGGGAACCTCAAGTCCTTCTTCTGTGGAGGGTACAAGAAACTGCCCAAAACCATTTCCTTCAATCCCTTCTATTGTGGGAGAGACCTGAAGTATCAGCACCCAACAGATAACTTGTACGCCGATTTTTATGATGAGTGGGAGTCCACTCTGGGTAATGTGACGAAGATAGATAGCGCGCCAGAAGAACCAACAAAGGAAGAAGACCAATGTAGCCCTAAGAAGATCAAACAAGAAGGGGGATTAATGCAGATGAAGCAGACTGGGAGTTCTCATCTACAAAAAGGAGAAGCTCGGGCATCTTCACAGAACGCAAATGCAGAAAGCTATACTTTAGCAAGAAGGATGAAGGAGTTTGAAATGGTGGATTCAGGTGATGTGGAACAAGTGCTGGATGTAGAAGAGGCGCTTCACTACTACTCCCGCCTCAAAAGTCCGGCCTACCTTGACATTGTGGACAAGTTCTTCTTGGATATGTACGCAGACTTCTCCATTCCACCAGCGCCTATCAGCGTCAACAATTCAAAGCGGAGACTGGGCTCGCAGAGACTTGGCTCGATGAGGTTGTAGACGAATGTGTTAGTGAGTTTTTTGTTGTGCAGATAGATCTGTTGTTCTTTCCCACATTTTGTTTTCATTTCCACTTTGTGTGTATTCAGTTTTCGTTTTCACTATTTTCAGCCTTAAACACTTCTTTGTACCCAATACTGGTTGTTTGATAATCTCTTATCAATGAATGCGGCTTAGTTAATCGGAATTTTCTTAGTCTGGAAGCACAAACAATGAGCAAACAAGAAAAACAAATCAAGTATATTACAATTGGAACATGTCTTATCATACCGCTTTTGAACAATTGAGCCGGATCTGACCCATTGGTGTTGTCAAGACTTGGAGGTCCGACAGCTTCATCATTGCCATGGCAAAATCACGACGGAACAAGTAGGCATCAAAAGCATATGCTGTAACCCAATTGCAAGTTTCTGCCCTAATCGTCAGCTGCTGATCAGCATAGAGGATTCCTTTGCCTTGCAAAAGATTCCGGTAGTACACGGTGCCAAAAGCTGATCTAGGTCCCTCATATTCCATTGCCATTCCTGCCTCCTCAGATGAGGGTTGCTGCGAGTTTATGTGGAATTGGGATGGTGCTCTCGTTGATGACACAAATCCGTAAAAAGGAGGGTTTTGTGCTGGAGCAGGTACCGAGTGACTGTTGTTGCATCTTGATCTCATGAGGCGAAGGAATTCAACATCCAAAGATGGGTCCGGCTTATGAGTACCACTGAAATTGTAGAGACGGTTTTCGAAGAATTGGCACTGGATCATTCCAATGCTGTGAGCACCTGAAACCAAACAGAGGAAACAAAGTCTTGATATCTTAAGCGGCAGCTGTTAGTTTTGAAATGGAAGAAGAGAAACAACCACGGTATGACAAGAAAAATGCCAATTCCTACAACTGAACTAGATAACAGCGAAGAAATGAGCAAATACAACTAAGGCAGATACATAAAACAGTAAAACCGATCAACGAAATAGTCATAACCGGTACAGAAAAGCGAAAGAAGGATGAATACCGAAGAGGCTGACAGTTTCTCTTTCATCAAATCCCCTTGATGCAAAGGATGCAAGCGTCTGCGGCAGATCATCTTCCGGATAAGGAAGCTCATATGTTGCAAGGTCACGGAAAGAAAGAGTGCTCTTTCCTTCCAGTATGCAAAGGATAGAAGGGGCCACCAGCCTGAAATTCATTAACTCAGTAAACCACATTTAATCCATGTCTGTATGTATGTGTGCATGAACGCACGTGCATGTTTGAGAGAGAGAGAGAGAGAGAGAGAGAGAGAGTCACCAATGCAACACAATCTCTTGCTGCCAGAACAAGAATATCAGCACAACAAACAACTCCAGGACATACTTTTTCAAGCTCTCACTTGATCGTGTCGATTACATCGAAAATCTTTCTCAGCAAGCATTTCTTCAGTAGAATCCAATAAAACAGAGGCATCACATCCATTCACAAGATACAATCAGACACAAAAATCAAAGGAGAGAGAACAAAGATTCACAGGGATCTCCGAGAACACTAATTAATGTTGGATAATTACGAAAACCCAAATCAGATTTAGCAAGAAGCCGAACACCCATATGAAGATTCAAGAGAAAGAGCAAGAAGACTCACCTGGATGAAGCAGTCATGGAAGACAAGGCGCAGGAGAGCAGGGGCCACATCAGGCCTGGCTTGGAACAGTTTGTCAACCACTTCTCGTACAATTTTCTCGGCTTTTGGACACAATTTGCGGTAGAAATCGTATTGGAGTGCACGAGAAGTGTCTCAGCTATTGATCATCAGCTTCATCTGGTTCTTCGCTGACGAGCAAATAGGCTGAGATGGCAACTGGTCTGAGATACCAGAAGATGAATTTACCAAGGGAGGCCATCTAAAGAAGCTTAAACTTCTACTCTCCGTTTCAGCATTTGCAATCTTGAGAGAGACAAAAACGCAGAACCAGAGTATCAGAAATCAAAACCTCAATTTTCCCAGAAGATCCATATGAAAGAGTTGCAACTTGTAAACGGGGGAGGTTGTTGGTTGCAGGTTGCAATGGCCTGCAGCCTGCAGGGTTTTAAAAAGGAACAAAGTGGCGGGTAAAAATAAGGTGAAATGACGAGAATATCCTCAAGACTTTTTTTGTTAAATTGTTGGCTAAGAATGGCATAATCCCTTGTATGGTTGTCAAGTTAAGCCCCATGAGCATTGTCCCTTGCACCCGAGGTCCCGAGTTCAAATCCCCCTCTCATTATCACTTTGTGAAAGAAAAGGCAAAGCCCGATGAGGTCATTAGAAGCAAAGTCGGATTTCCGTCATCCCATGAATTACAAAACTAAAAGATGCGCAGAAATCTTGTATGTATACCAATCTGCTGAAGAACTCCAATAAGTAAAAAATGTAATGAAATTACAACACAATCCAGAACTTTACAGAAGCATGCCCATCCCATGTGGCATGGGAATGGGAATACCAAATTGCTGTAAAAATGGTATGTTTTAAAAGAAAATTGGACAGTAAATCCAAGGAAAACTCCAAGTCCCCTGAGGCCTGGTACAGTTTATCAAAGATTACATGAAGAATTACCCAATCTATTAACGCTATATTGAACACCATTTTGCGATCATACTTTCTTGCGCAGCGGCACTTGTTCTAACTAGTCTGCAGTTCCGCACAAAATCAGTACCCCGAAGAGGACACTATGACATTGTGTTCCTTTAACCGCTTCTGGAAATGAGCTAACCGATTTTGTAGTTGCAGGATGCCTGCAGCCTTCTGAGATAGAATGGCATTCAAACGAGAAACATAGTTGTCCAGCTGATTCCCGGGTTGATCTGCGTCTACCAACAGATTCATCTCCTGCAAATGCATTACAAAAGTCAAAACATCATACATGCATAATAAGGTCTTCCAAAACATATCTACAAAAGATGGCATTTAAAAACTCTACAAACGTCGTCCAGTTGCAGGCTCTTGCATGCTAAAATATGAACCATGAATTTTATACAATCGCAACACATACCTCTTTAACAATATTCATAGTGTCCTCAACTTGTTTCCGGTGAGCACTTACAAGATCTTCCTCCTCCTGGAAAATGCAACATACGATTTGCCTGTTAACTCTAGTTTATATAGTGGTTAATCCTATCTGTAGAAATTATAGGAAGCTCGTCTCACAAATATTCCAGGTGGTGGCTGTTACACCATGTTATCAAATTATTGCTTATCCCACAAATTTATTTGCCACACCATTTCTAAAACATTTCTGTTAAAAGTCTATGTCGTCAAGTCTCTTGTTGTTACCTGTAGCAGGGCATTCAAATCGTCATCTGAGTTTGAGTTCCTTGAATGAAACTTTGGCAGTTCTGATTTTGTCTGACCATTGGACTTACGTACTTTGTCCTCTGTAGCTGATACATTGTACTGCTCTAGCTTCCCATTTCTCTTCCATGATGTTTTGGCCTCGTAACAAGACTCTTCTGATGCATCAAATTCCTCCGTTTCAATTTGTTCAGTCCATGTATCATTTGTGTCAACTTCATAGGCCGAAGCAGTGGGCAAAGCTGAAGATAGGGGTATATTTGTTGATTCCTTGAAGTTTAGCGTTGAAGGTAACATATCCTTCTTGGGGTTGTTCCCTTTTGAAAGGCTTTTGACCCTAGAATGTGATTTTAATAGCAAGAAACATTAGATGGTGCACAAACGAGCAACATCTATACCAGAAAGTTTACTGGTACGAAAATGCATCTCACCTGTCAGCATATCTTAAAGTATTGAGAGTATGTTCACAGGATCCTGAGCTTGGTGATATGCATGATATCATCACAGTACGGGAGTCACCAACAAATGAGTCCCTAAGAACTTCAGTTAATTTACTTCCTCGGAAAGGAATATGACCCTGGTCATTGTCAAGAGCTCTAATGCATTCCTTCAATGCAAGTAAGCTCTTATTAATCTCAGCACCTTCCATTCTGCATTGTATTTTTTTTTTTTTAAACAGCAATGTTAGCTAGAAGTCCACTAATTATCGAGAAAAGAACATCTAAATCTTATGTGTGATTTATTCATAATAATAATAATAAAATTAAATGGAGGTAAGGCTAGCCGACATTCACCTCTCCCAGACCCTGCGTAAAGCGGGAGCCTTGTGCACTGGGTACGACCTTTATAATAATAATAAAATTAAAGATGAAAATCTTATACGTGAGTTGAGTTATGGTACTTTTCATGCACTGATGTGACGTGCCAAAAATATAAATATCTACCATCCCAAAATCATAAAAAAAAAAAAAAAAAAAGATAAAAAAAGGGGATTACAGATTTCATTTCTAACATATTAAATGGTGATTTCTAGTGCAGTATGCTACTATTTGACGTGCAAAAAGCAATGTCTTGGCTTTCCTCTGGGATAAAATAAATTGAAGACCTAATGAATTATACCTTGTCTGTTTATCATTATCTGTAGTATCTGCACCACGTTCACTTCCAGCAAGATCTATAAAGGACAGCTTGCCGACCAGACGGGGAGGTTTCTTTTCATTGCCATCAACTGACCTCTTAATAGCAAGCTGAAGTATTGCATGTGAACGAGAGGATTCTTCATTTGCACCAGTTGTACCTGTACTTCTTGTGGCACTTCCTCTCTCAATGAGCTCCTTAATGGTCTCCACATCTGACACTCTGTATTCTTGCAAACCCACAATACAAACCTGTTGTTTACCATCCTCTCTCATGCAAAGCTTTCTGTAAAATTTGAATTGTAAGTTTCAAGTTCTAGAAATCATAAACTCTAAAAAGAAATAACTAGAGGAAGGCTAGAATGGCTTACTTTCGATCATTGAGGAGATCAAAAAGTTTTCCCCCATATATTTCGAAGAAGCTCACAAACAACTGAAATCCCTGGCTACGGTATGTATGGTGCATCAACCTCAAGATGTCTCGTGATGCTTTAAGAGGCAATGGTTTCATGGTATATGTTTTTCCACTCCCTTTATGGAAAATTATTACAAGTTAAAATTATAAGCTTACATGTTAAAGTATAAAAAGGTTGTTCAACAAGTCTAACACAAACATAAAATTGAGAGGGCAACTAACCAGTTTGTCCATATGCAAAACAAGTTGCCTTCGTGCGTTGGAAAATTATTGGAACTATGGGCTCCACAGTCTCATGATATACCTAAAAGCACAGGACGAAAATTGGTATGCTAAGTAGCCTAAAACATATCAAGAGCCACAGTATTTATATTATCTTGTTCATTCAAATTTTGTAACTTGGTTTTATAATAGTAATTTAACAGAAATATACACATACTTCATCATTGGAGACTTCCTCGTTCAACACTGCATCAAACACAAATTCATGTTTTTCCATGTATTCTGTTAGGTCAACCTGCAGAACATCAGGAATGAAATCAAAGACATAAAAGCATTGGTACAGGAAGAATGATGAGCGAAGTATCAGGTTCACGAAGTAGAAAGGGAAAATATGAAACATCCTAAAAGATAACAGGTCATTGGTAAATATGGATGTCAAAATGTCCACACCACAACCATCACTAACAGCAAGTATGGCTACTTACAATATTTTTCTAATATCTGTTAGAAGCTTCATGTATCTAAAGGCATAAAGCATCATTCACATTTTCTTGCTTTAGTTTGATCATTATGCTTAGACAATTACCCTTGGCCAGAAAAGCGACAGGTCTTCATTATTTTTCTTTTTGGCCAGAAAACAGATATTTCTCTGGAAATCTCTAATTTTATTTTATTTTTCTTTTTTTTTATTCTTTTTAGAAGAAACAATAACAATTTACATCTACTGGCATTTCCAGAAAGCAGACATTTCTCTGGAAATCTCTAATGATGCCAACATTCACATCTAGTGGCATTTACCTTGAGCTTAGTCTCATGAACTGTCACGGAGTTTGAAAGTGTATCTATGATATCTTCCTCATTCTTTGCCAACTCCTTTTTATTAAGTGGTCTCTTGCGCACCTGCACATACCATCAGGAACCAAATTTAGAAAAAGACGAAAAAATGTAGCAGGCCTGATGCTACATGAAGTTCAAGCAATTCCTTCCTAACCAAATAAGGCCACTTCACATGTATGAGAATTGTAAATTTGGATTGGCAAATGCCTGGTGGCCTTATGGGCATAGCAACATTTAAGGTCAAAAGTGGAAATCACGAGCACTAATTATGATGTTATGACAGAACATACCACAACTTTGATCTTTGCTACAGAACTAGCTTTCTCTTTGTCTGCGGCAAAACTTTTTAGGAGGTTGTTTTCTGGTACCCGAGCCCTTTCTGTTTGTTTGTTATTAGAAATGTAGGGTTCAGAATCATCAAAGCTTCTTCCCCTTGAAGGATAATATAGAGAAGCTCCATCATGCAACCCAGAGGTTGGCATCTGTACGTGAGATACAGAAGAACTTAGCAGGACTATACACCAAAAGTCATTTTTACTAACAATGAAACTAAAATGAAGAAAAACGAATGTCAACAGAATAAAATGAACTAAACCTCAGCAAATCATTAGTAATGCGACAAATTCCAATTCATCAAAAGAAAGGAGGATAGTATAAACAAAGAAAATTTTCTTCTTCCACTAACTCACGGTCACATTACTGTAAATCCAAGTTTAAGATTTCCGATACAATAGGTGACGTGAATGAAACAGTTGATCCCAAGTTTGTAATAGGACGTTTTCAAGAAAATAATTACAATATTAAGATGCAAAAGCAACAATGCAGGGGCACAGACACATTTCCAAATACGGATCATAAAACCCAGAGCCGACAAATGCAATTCTTATTGAAATTCAGAAATGGAAAGAAACCCACATCAGGTATGAGCTCAGTATCAAAGGAATGCAGATCCAAGAGTCCAGGACTGAACTCATTGGGTGACTCCTCGTCGCTCTTCCTCCGGGAATTGAAGGGAGGTGTGGATGGAGCCTCCGCATAAAACTCATTGTACCCTCTCTGTGCGTTCCGGTACACTCTAGAAGCCGGTCCTCCTCCACCTCCACCATAGAAACCATAGTCCTGCTTTGGAATCAACCACAAAAGCCAAACAATCAAACAGCTTAGATACAAAACTGTTCCATCAGATCTAGAAAGATCAAAGCTTGAACTTTTTAATCAAAATCCCATCTGGGTCCGATCAAAACGTACCCAAAAAACCCAAAAAATTCAAGGGGGAAAACAACAAATGCTAATTACAATGCACCCAAATTTCAGATTTGGTACGACATTTTGATTAAATTCTGACGGGTTTGATTGGGGAAGCAAAAACAGACCTGAGGAGGAGGACCAGATGATGAGTTGGAAGAAGTCTGAAGGTGTTGAAGACCAGCTGACTGAAGCCACCTCCCATTGGACGAAGTCTCCAAGAAGTTATCAGAGTATTGCCGCTGGTGGTGCACCCCCGCCGCACCAGATCTCTGCCCTTGCCTCCCAACTCCGTTCATCTCTCTCACTCCGAATCGGATCCAAATCTCAAACGGACCGTCCGATCAAAAACCCAGATCGGAACCTCAACCCTCTCTCTCTCTGTCTTCAACCACACACAAAAATCTCGATGATTTATTACTGCAACGGAAGCTCCTTTTTTCACAGCTCGAAGCTTCTCTGCGAATATTTTCCAAGTTTTCTAATTTAAAAAAAAAAAAAAGAATTTTGAAAAATATCTGGTGTGCTGTATAAGCTGCACTTCTCTCAGTAAACCCAAAGATATAGGAGGACGAGAAATGCTTTGAATTTTTGAAGAAACACTGCGCCACGTGCGACTGGATATTTTAGCACGTGACGAGGATTTGGGTTCGGGTGGGACCCGCTTTCTGCGTTTGAATGCCTCGGGCCCGTCCTCACGTGGTGGGGCTTAATTGTTTTGTTGCGCGCTTTACTATCCTCGTTCAAATTCTGTGACTCGCGGCGCCACGTGGCGAGATACTGGGGGACTTTGGTTGGTGGGTCATCGAACGGCGGAGTTTGAATAGTACGGATATCACACCGGCGGTAAATGCTTGTGTGACGTTGGATTATGGGCCCTTACTGGGCTGTTCAGCGCAATTCTGCCCCTTCCTAGCTTTTTGTTTTTGGGTTTTGGGTTTGGACTCTTCACAGATCTTGTTTTATATAATTGGTTCAAGCCCGGCCCACAATTATCAACAAAATTTTAGTTTACTTGGTATTTTATTGAAACATGAATGGGATTAACACCAAGAACGAAAATCGTCACTAGAATTAAAAGGATATTAAAGGAGTATTTAATTGTGATTTTGAGAGATTTTAATGAATTTATGAATTTTTTTGGGAGATGTTAGATTTGAGAAGTGGATTGGGTGTTGAGTTTTTACTTATGTGTTTCGGTTCGAAACTTCCCTCTCCCCTTAATTACTATAATAGTTTCGAATCCTCCCTCTTATTTAATAATAGTAAGTTTTTCGCCAATTGGTTTTATGGTATAACCTCAACTTTCTTTATGGTAATAAAGCAAATTGTCTCATATGTGAAGCCCAAAGGCCACACGTACTCCACATCACTCTCTTTATGTTGGCCACTTAATAGTATGGTCTAGTGAATACAATTTCTAATTGAATACAACTAGAATGTTATAAACTCCTTTAAAATCATGATTGTATACACCTAGACTTTCAGAGAATCACTTCAAATCCTGATTGAATACTTTGAATTTCTAAAAAAAATTAAAATCAATGTATGCATTTGAAACGGGCAAACTCGAGTTGAAAAAAAATGTTTTAGTTTTAGACCAATTCAGTTTGCAAATTTGTCACTTTAAAGCTCAAAATTTTTTTTTTTTTTTTAGTGGAGCGATAATGTTAATAAGTTAAATTTTAGATTAGTCATTGACAAAGTTCAAACTCATACCGTCATGCAAGGGCACACGACATTTGCACGTAGGGCTGGGTTCGGTTTAAAACGGTTTGGTTTTTTGCCAAAACCGAAACCGAACCGAAATTTCGGTTCAATTCGGTTCGGTTCTTTTTTTTTTCGGTTTCGGTTTTTTCCGGTTCGGGTTTCGGTCTTTTCGGGGTTTTTTTTTTTTTTTTTCAAAAAATGATGTAAATAATGGAAGGAGCTTACCTATCAACCTCCCAATTCTCATATATCAGAGAATTGAGAGCCTCAAAATCCTGAATATATTCAAGCATTTCAACTACTTATGATCAAGCAAATACATAAACATATATACTTCAAGGAAATGTACAGGATTCGAAATTCTAAAACTTTAAAATTTGCAAAATCATGAAATAATTCAACAAATTAACTGATGCAGATCGAAACAAAAAAAAAAGCAAATGGGTTCGTCTAAATGCCATAATCGGACTCCAATATCACATGCCCAGTGCCCATATTCAAATTCATAGTCAAGTCCACAATAGATCTAGAAAATTCCAAAACATATTCAGAGAAAAATACAAACTTTTCCACCTTAAATTACATAAATTTCAAATGGGTAACCATAAAATTAAAAACCCATAAACTGAAAAATAAATAAAACCCACAACCCTTGCTGCAGCGATATCGCAGTGATCGTCGCAAGCTCTTACAATTCCTCTTTTCGTCGGGTCTCGAAAGGGGCGAGGGAAAATCATTGTTTGGAAGAAAGAATTCGCGAGGAGGACAAGAGAAGACTAGAGAGAGTGATTTGGAGGAAGAGAGGAAGGAGAGGGAGAGAGAGAGAGACTGAGGAAGCAAGCAGAGAGGAAGCAGCGGCGGGGAGAGAGAGCGAGTGTTTGAGTCTCAAACTTTGAGATTTGAAAATGAAATGGGAGTGGGACACTGAGACGGCTAGGGTTTTAAGCTTAAGAAATTTTATAAAGCATTCAATATAAGAAACCTATAAATAAAATACTGGTACAATTATAACAACACAAAGCCTATAGTCAAGTTGGCTTACAGCACCTAAACCCAACCTGCAGGTCAGGGGTTCAAACCCTGACGCTAACATATTTTTTAGTATTTATATATATATATATATATATATATATATTTTTTTTTTTTCGGTTCGGTTCGGTCCGGTTCGGTTTCCGAACCTCAAAAACCGAAACCGAACCAGCCAGATTCGGTTCGGTTTGGTTTGGCAGTTTCGGTTCGGTTTTTTTCGACCTCGGTTCGGTTTGGTTTTCGGTTATTTGAACCCACCCCTATTTGCACGTATCTCTTTCTTATTGAACATCCTAACATCATTCATTATGAGAAGCCTCCACCCATAATTTTCATGACTTTCTCTTTTTCTCTTTACGTCTTCTTCTCTTCTCCCTTTCCTCTCTTCATATCTTCTCTCTCCGAATCTTCCTCCCTTAGAACAAAATTACGAACCAATCGGTTATATCATTCGTTAGATATTTCGCTATGGGGATAAATAGAAAATCAGACCGTAATTGGATGTGGTCATATTTTCATATATTTTTATGATATATTTCCCTTGAATTTTGTGTGTTCAAATTGGTTAAATGCACTAAATTTAATTGTTTTAATATATAGGCTTCAATACCAAAGTTACAAAAGAAGTGGAAAATGGTGATTTCGGCTGTCTAGAGTAATTTTAGTAAGGTAAGAGTCTAACTAGCTGTGCGGAGATGTGCATTTACAACAAGAAGATGAGACTGCAACGGTTTTGGAAATCAAATGGACATGGGGACACTATTCATTGGATTTTAGGAGAGAACTTAACTACTAGTTTTATTATTTCCCTTTATTTTTCATTTTCTTTAATAAGGTTGTAAAGTCCATTCGTTAGAATGTTAGTGGGTTTTTAATTAGAATTTAGTAGGATTTATGTTTATGGAAACCTTTAAGGGAAGGGATCCCCATTTTTTTTATAAAAATGGGAATTGGTTGTGGGGTTCACATCACATCAAAATTTAATGATCCGACCATCTATTTTTCAAGTTGTACATCATAGATCATCCTTCTAAAATATTAGCCAAATCGGAAAGGTTTAAGATATCTAATGAAGTTCAAAGAAATTAACGAATATTTTGTTATGTAAGAAATATTGAAATTTTATCTTGATCATTAAATAGGCAAATAGTTTCGGATTGAATTAAATTTTTGCAAGGATGATCTATGAATCGAGGCTTAAAAAATAGAAGTTTTGGATCGTTGAAATTTGATGTGGAGTGGGCACCACACCTAATCCCCATTTTTTGAAAAAAATAGGGATCCCTTTGCATAAAGGGCTTGTTATGTTTATTGCCGTGGGTTACAAAAGGAGATTAAAACTCCTTGTGAAAAGGAGGAAGCCACCAAAAACCAAAAATCATCATATTGGAGGAAAAGGTTGCGGCAAGAAGGAAAAGAGAAAGAACTTTTCTATTTTTTTGCTAGGGCTACTGTAGACATCGAAATTTCGGTAAAATAAATGTTGATCAATAATTAAAATTTCAATGTTTATGTGTCACATAAATTTTACACATAGCATGTGACTAAACGAAAAATCAAAATAAATCGGAAAAGTCATCAAACAGGACACGTGTCAACACCTGGCAGAAATGATTTATTTCATCTAATTATTTAAATCCAAAAAATCAAGTTTTGGAATTCTATAAATAGGAGGCCAAGGCATTCATTTTGGGATACCAATTCATAACCAATTCACCTCACACCAAAACCTTGAAGCTTTGAAACTCCAAAGCTCCCAAGCAAATCCCAAAAGATCAAGAAAGCTCTCTTCGTTCTTCGTCAAATCCTCATTCGAAATCAAGCCCCAATGGCCCCTTGAAGAACTTCCACTAATTCAAGATCAAACCCCAACGGTCCTTGAAGAAAGTGTTCATCATCCATCATTCGTTCATCCCTATATCAAGCCCCGACGGCCCTTTGGATCAACGACGTCAACAAATCCGCACAACTGTTTATCCCAAGATCAAGCCCCGACGGCCCTTTGGATCAACAACATCAAATCTACCCATTACAAAGATAGAATCAGAGGCTAAATTTGTAGAAGAGATTGTAACCCCTAAATCATTAATACAAATATTATTTTGTACACGTGTTTCTTGTCTCGTTCATCGCAGGAATTTCCGTGTTTACAAATTTGGCACGCCCAGTGGGACCATCTCTACCTCTCATCTCTATCTTTGAATCCGCAAAAAGCACAAATGGCATCAAAGAAGGCTCAAGTTGTTCTCGCAGCCAATGCAAGGAACAAGAGCGTCATCACCGCAGGCGGTGTCACTTCGGGCATCACAACTTGAAGCAAGGCAAGAGCTCTTTCTGCCGCCTCTTCCACCCCTGCATCAACTCCGCCGAAGGAACAAGAGCACCTGAGGCATGAACCTGTGATCACCCTGGCTTTGCTAAAGGCGCCAAGGAAGGAAAGCCCAAGGAAGTACTCTGGTTTCATGCTTTCCGATGCCGATACAAGTGGCAACTCAGCCATGCAAGTCATAACTACTGGAGCGACTTCAATCGATGAGCAGCTGGCTCATATGAATGAAGCAATCGCAAGGCTAACACGGATTGTGGAAGAAAAAGACCAGCAAATCGCCGCACTCGTCAACCAACTAGATGTAAAGCCCCACGTGAAAATCGAGCAAGGGGATGGTTCAGTAAAGAAGGAAAACGACGAGGATGAAGAGCCTTCGGTGGAGAAAATCGATGTGAAGCCGGAGCCAGGCCAAGCAGAGGCACTCATGGGATCTCTCTCTATCCAACAACTGCAAGAGATGATCGCCAGCACCATCAAGGCACAATATGAAGGAAGTTCACATGACTCCGTACTATACTCAAAACCCTACTCCAAGAAAATTGACGCTTTGAAGATGCCAAGGGGTTATCAGCCACCAAAGTTTATGCAGTTCGATGGAAAGGGAAACCCGAAGCAACACGTCGCCCATTTCATTGAGACTTGCAACAACGCGGGGACGGAAGGAGATTACCTCACCAAGCAGTTTGTGCGCTCGTTAAAAGGAAACGCCTTTGAGTGGTACACAGACCTGGAGCCCGAATCCATCAACAGTTGGGAACAGTTGGAAAGGGAATTCCTCAACCGCTTCTACAGCACCCGCCGCACCGTGAGCATGCTAGAGCTGACAAGCACGAAGCAATGGAGGGATGAGCCAGTCGTGGACTACATCAACCGATGGCGCAATCTGAGCCTCGACTGCAAAGACAGGCTCTCAGAGATCTCTTCGATTGAGATGTGCGTCCAAGGCATGCAATGGGGGTTACACTATATCCTTCAAGGCATCAAACCACGTACATTTGAAGAGTTAGCCACCCGTGCCCACGACATGGAGCTAAGTATTGCCCATCACGGGAAGAAAGAGCCGATCACCGACTTCAAGAAGGATAAGGTGTTCTCCCTAAATGTAGACAAGACTGGGAAGAAACCCCCCAAGGAAGCGTTCACCGTCAGCACTGCGCCCGTCAAGACCGCCTCCGCGCCTATCAAGATCTCCTCCAAAACCAAAGCAAAGGAGATAAAGAAAAGTGAGCCTCCTCGCACCCAAGAAAGGTACAAAAGCACCTTGAGGGAATTGGAGCAGAAGGTATACCCTTTTCCTGACTCAGACATGGATGCAATGTTAGACGACTTGCTAGAAAAGAAGGTAATCGAGCTACCCGAATGCAAGCGGCCTGAAGAAATGAATCGCATAAACGATCTTAAATACTGCAAGTACCATCGAATCGTGAGCCATCCTGTGGGTAAATGCTTCGTCCTCAAAGAGCTCATCATGAAGCTAGCACAACAAGGGCGAATCGAGCTCAACCTCGAAGACACGGCCGCGACATATACTACTACAATTGCATTTGGATCTTTCGATCCCGTGCCTCTCCAAGCAGCACCTGACCATTCCTATCAATGCTCAAGTTACACGATACCTTCTGCGCAACCAACACCGGGGGCAAACGAACAAGATGCACATGCAGATGATGAAGAAGGATGGACATTGGTGACCTACAAAAAAACAAGGAAACCAAAACCACAAGCCATAAGACAAAAGGTGGAACACGTGAGAAAGCACCGTCGCCGCAACAGTAGGAAGCCTAAAAGAAACGTAAAAGTTGATAAGCCAATGTATGCTGGGGAACCTATAGAGCAAGAGCCACGCATTATTGTCTCATTGCATGAGTACTTCCCGAATGACTTCTTCCAACAGTGCACTATTGCTGCATGTCACATGGTCGAAGTAGAAATAGAAGAACCTTCAAAAGGCAAAGATATCACCACTAAGGGAGGAAAAATTCTCACGTTCGAAGAAGGTCTGCCAACACACTTTAGCATTGAGGAAGCGTTACGATTACCAAAGAAGATGCGAATAGCATTAGCAGCGGTCTTGGAAAGTCCCAATGACCACGAAGTGCAAGAAAGCAAGAACGAAGACTTCAAGCTTCGGCCACATGAATATGCCACATGCTATGCCATCGAGGACATAATCCATTTCATCGATGAAGACTTGCTGCTAGGATCCAATCCTCACAACCGTCCTCTCTTCGTCTCTGGGTACGTAAGGGAGCACAAAGTCAACCGCATGCTTGTGGATGGTGGATCAGCCATAAACATCATGCCAAAGTCAACAATGACTAAAATCGGCATCAAGGCGGATGAACTGTCCTTAAGTCGTTTACTAATCCAAGGTTTTAATCAAAGAGGACAAAAAGCGATGGGCATGATCCGAGTGGAGATGACTATTGGTGAGCTCAAGTCAAGCACGATATTCCACGTGATTGATGCAAGAACTTCCTACGGTTTGCTCTTAGGAAGGCCTTGGATCCATGCAAATGGAGTAGTACCGTCCACCCTTCACCAATGCTTGAAATTCTACCGAGAAGGAGTGAATGTGATCTATGACGACACCAAACCATTCACCGAAGCCGAATCACATTTCGCAGATGCCAAGTTCTACATGGATGAAGACATGGTGCTCGAAGCTCTTCCAAAAGAGATCAAATCCACGGGTAAAGCAACACCTAAAAAGCAGGAGTGACAAGCCATGCCCAAGAAGCAAGAAGAAGAAGCCATGTCGTCTTCAAGCAAGAACGATAATGAGCTTGCTAAACCTGCAACAACCAAAGGGAGTAGGACGCCTTCAAATGTACTAAACACACCCGTTTTCCGATACATCCCGATGTCAAGAAGAAAGAATGGTCAATCCCCATTCGAAACCAAAGCAAGCAAAGTCGATGCACAACGGTACATGGATAATGTAAAGTTGCTTAAAACGAATGCAGTGTTACCTCTGACACAGCTAAGCAACGCTAAGGTTGCAAGATTACCACAAGGCTTCGTAAAAGCTCTACCAAAAGGGGTGGAACCAAGCTTTCTCCCAACCAAGATGACCGAAGAAGGTTTTGATCCAAACACCTACAAACTCATGTCAAAAGCTGGGTACGACTTCGCTTCTTCTTCGAATCCTGGAAAAAAGGTTTCAAACACCGTCAACAATAAAGAACATGACCTCACTGAGACTCAAAAGAAGTTGAAGAAGCATGGTTACGGAATTAACAACAACAAAGCTGGACTTGGCTTCACACCAAATGCACCCGTGAAGATTTCAAGCAAAGCGAAAAATGCTAGCACTCAACACATTAGTGTGAGCATTGAACAAGATCGAGATGAGCCTAAATCCGCGCCTCAAACGCCAATCTTCGATAGGATGAAACGTTCAAGACCCAGAACGTCAGCCCTTGATCACATTGGTGGTCAAAACCGAACCTCCGTCTTCAAGAGGCTTAACAGGCCAACATCCCGAAGCTCTATTTTTGAAAGGTTGTCAAAACCTAATAAGCAAAGCAACACGGCTAGCTCTCCTCCTCGTCAGTCAGCTTTGGAAAGACTTGAAGACAACATGAAGTTTTCTAGAAATAGGGAAACAACGTCAAAGGAAGAAAAGCTCGACAGGCTAGCAGAAAAAGGCGATATTCGAAGCTTAATTCCTTCAAGGATGAAGCGTCAAACAATCTTAGAAGTTGACGCAAATGGACAACTGATAGTAAGAAGGCGCACCATCATCCATACTGGACAATCTGCATACCAACAAACCCAAGAGGACGACACTAAAGAGGAAGTCCAAGATGTCTTCCACATCACGATCCAAGAAGGCAAAGAAGACGAGACCCCTGAAGAAGATGTCACTGCTGCACCACCACAACTTGAGGATGAGGGGGCAAGCCACGGTTGACGATCTCAAGGAGCTCAACTTGGGCACAAAAGAGGAGCAAAAACCTATCTTTGTAAGTGCACTGCTAAGAGCAGACGAGATAGAGGAGTACTACCAACTGCTATCAGAGTACAAAGACGTCTTTGCCTGGAATTACAAAGAAATGCCCGACCTTGACCCTGTCATCGCTGTGCATCATCTTGCAGTCAAGCCTGGAACACGACCAATAAAGCAAACTCAAATGCGCTATCGATCCGAGCTCATTCCACAAATCGAGGTAGAGATTGACAAGCTAATCGAAGCAGGATTCATTCGAGAGGTGCAATACCCCAAGTGGATCTCCAACATCGTCATCGTCCTTAAGAAATCTGGACAAATACGTGTTTGCATAGACTTCCGGGACCTCAACGATGCTTGTCCGAAGGACGACTTCCCCTTGCCAATCATCGAAATCATGGTGGACGCAACCACTGGCCACGAGGCACTGTCATTCATGGACGGCTCTTCTGGATACAATCAAATTCGTATGGCTCTCGAAGACGAGGAACTAACAGCATTCCGCACTCCAAAAGATATCTACTGTTACAAGGTGATGCCCTTTGGTCTAAAGAACGCTGGAGCTACATATCAACAAGCAATGCAGAAAATCTTTAATGACATGCTACACAAGAACGTAGAATGTTATGTGGACGATGTGGTGGTCAAAACAAAGAAAAGATCAGATCGCTTGAAGGATTTACGAGTAGTGTTCGAAAGGCTGCAAAAATACAACCTCAAGATGAACCCGTTAAAATGTGCGTTTGGCGTCACCTCCGGAAAGTTCCTCGGCTTTATTGTCAAGCACCGTGGTATTGAAGTGGACCAATAAAAAATCAAGGCCATTCAAAGCATGCCTGAGCCAAGAAACCTGCATGAGCTGAAAAGTCTACAAGGACGGCTTGCCTTCATCAGACGCTTCATCTCTAACCTTGCAGGGCGTTGTCAACCGTTCAGCCGACTCATGAAGAAGGATGTTCCGTTTATATGGGACGAAGCATGCCACAATGCTTTTGAAAGCATAAAAAAGTATTTGTCAAGTCCACCTGTCTTGGGGGCGCCTATGCCCGGGAAACCACTCATATTGTACATCGCCGCTCAGGAAAGTTCAGTTGGAGTACTCTTGGCGCAAGAGAATGAATCCCAGAAAGAATGAGCGCTTTACTACCTCAGCCGAACCCTCATCGGCGCCGAGTTGAACTACTCCCCAATAGAAAAGATGTGCCTTACCTTGGTGTTCGCCATCCAGAAACTCAGACATTACATGCATGCTTACACCATCCACTTGGTTGCAAAAGCTGACCCGGTCAAATACGTCATGTCCAAACCTGTCTTGACAGGGCGACTCGCTAAATGGGCGCTGCTTCTTAACCAATATGAGATCATCTACGTCCCAGCTAAAGCCGTAAAGGGACAAGCGCTGGCAGACTTTCTTGCCGATCACCCAATCCCAGCTGATTGGAAAATCTTAGACGACTTGCCTGACGAGGAAGTGTTCTACATCGACATCTTCCCGACATGGACGATGTTCTTCGACGGATCTGCACGAGCAGACGGAGTAGGGGCATGAGTAGTATTCATGTCGCCGCAAAGGCATATATTACCTTATTCCTTTCAACTAAGCGAATTATGCTCTAACAATGTCGCTGAGCACCAAGCACTGATCATCGAACTCCAAATGGCGATCAATATGGGAATCACAGCCCTTGAGATATTTGGCGACTCCAAGCTCATAATCAATCAACTCTTAATTGAATATGAGGTGAAGAAAGACGATCTCATCCCATACTTTCGGCTGGCAACCCAACTGTTACAAGAGTTTGAGACTGTGACACTAGAGCATGTGCCAAGAAAAGAAAATCAAATGGCAGACGCTCTTGCCAACCTAGCCTCAAGCATGACATTAGGAGAAGATGAAGCTGCAGACGTGCCAGTCTGCCAAAGATGGGTGATCCCCCTCGTCACTGAAATTCTACTAGATGATACAAATGTCATCTCAGTACTTCCAGTCGATGTTGAAGAGTGGAGACAACCGCTGATCGATTACTTAGAGCATGGAAAACTTCCAGATGATCCTAAACACCACTCTGAAATACGTCGACGAGCACCTCGCTTCCTCTATTACAAAGAAACACTCTACCGACGCTCTTTCGAATGAGTACTTCTGAGATGCCTAGGTGAGGAAGAAGTTAATCAAGCCATGGAAAAAGCACACTCAGGCGTATGCGGAGCGCATCAATCTGGACCAAAGCTACATTTCCAGCTCAAAAGAATGGGTTACTACTGGCCAAGCATGGAGAAGGACTGCCTGGAACATGCCAAAAGGTGCCAAGCCTACCAATTCCACGCCAACTTCATACACCAACCACTTGAGCCATTACACCCTACAGCTGCTTCATGGCCATTCGATGCATGGGGATTGGACGTCGTAGGACCAATTACCCCGAAATCATCTGCATGAGAAGCTTACATCCTAGCTGCAACAGATTACTTCTCCAAGTGGGCTGAAGCCATACCCCTAAGGGAAGTAAAGAAGGAAACTGTCGTCCGTTTCATCAAGGAGCACATCATCCACCGATATGGGGTGCCTCGCTACATCATCACTGACAACGGAAAGCAATTCTCCAACCGACTCGTGGATGAGCTATGTGAGAAATACAAGTTCAAGCAGCACAAGTCTTCCATGTATTATGCCCCGGCCAACGGTCTTGCAGAAGCATTCAACAAAACATTGTGCAATCTCTTAAAGAATGTGATTGGTCGAACAAAGAGAGACTGGCATGAAAGAATAAGCGAAACACTTTGGGCATATCGGACGACACATAGGACTCCTACCCAAGCTACGCCTTATTCTCTTGTATATGGAGTGGAAGCTGTTCTACCGCTCGAAAGTCAAATCCCCTCACTGAGAATGGCTATACAAGAAGGTTTGACTGAGAAGGAGAATGCAAAGTTGCGCCTTCAAGAGTTGGAAGCACTCGACGAAAGAAGGCTCGAAGCTCAACAACACTTGGAATGCTACCAAGCACGGCTATCCAAGGCATTCAACAAAAAGGTCCGCCCAAGGTCTTTCCAAACTGGAGATCTCATCCTCGCATTGCGTAGGCCTATCATCACAACTCACAAGACGAAAAGCAAGTTCACATCAAAGTGGGATGGACCATACGTAATACAAGAGGTTTACACCAACGACGCCTACTTAATCATGGCAGAAGACGGCTTGAAGATTGGCCCTATCAATGGAAGATTCTTGAAGCGCTACTACCCCTAAAAGGCGACAACCAAAGCTCCTGGCCCGCAAGAGCATAAACTGTGTACGGCAAAATCATTAGAACAAAAAATGCATTTGAACTACGTTATGACATGATCTCTCCTCAACAGAGGGTACGTAGGCAACTTGAAACGTCAAAACTTCAAGTACAGTCACACAATCTAAAAAAAAAAAACACTTTAAAGAATGAAGAGCAAATTCAAGAATGTAAATACTTTATTTCTTTGAAAGAAGGAGTCGGCTTCAAAAGCCATATTACAAAAAAAAAAAAAAAAAAAAAAAAAGAAAAAAAAAGGAAAAAGATACTACTTGAAAACTATGTCCCCAAAACTACGAAGACGATCTTCAAGCAAGCTTTCCAAAGTCTTCAAAGTTTCTGCCTCGGTGGGAGACAAGATGGGCAACTCCATAGTCATGCATTTCTTTCGTTCTAGGCGTGAAATCTCCTCATGGTACTGAGAAAGTGTAGTTCCTTGCTCCGCGAGAACACTTTCAAGTTGCGATGCTTCGATTACCAACTGCTCTCTCTCTCTCGCCAACGTATCTAGGTGCACCTGGACATAAGATAAAGAAGTCTCTGTAACTTGATAATCTCCCGAAGCAGCTTGCTGAGAAGACTGGACTTGAGCCAGTGATAAGTTTATTATTGCTAGCTGATGAGCTCTAACATCTGGACTCAACTTCTCCAAGGAAATGGCACGCAAGGAAGAATACTCAGTCGAGGCGGCCATAAGCTCGGCAATCTTGATCTTCAAGGATGAAGAGTCAATGTTAAGGTTGTCAATAACAGAAACAAGCTTCGACAAATCCTCATTAAGCAACATAAGGTCTTCCAACGGGCACTTAGAAATCCTCTCCTCTATATGGCTCTTGACATCCATTGCTGCACTGAGACTGATGCGATGGATGACTTGCTCAGTACCGCTAAGGTTCGGCCCTCTCAAAGAGATCTCAGAGCTAGCTGGCAAAGGTGTTGGACACATGACGGGTTCTTGCATACCTTCACCTACACATGGCAAACTTGGGAAGTTCGGCGGATTTGGAACAAGCTCTGCACCAGGCGGATCCCCGATCTCCCTGTCTGTAGGTAGTTTGCCCGTAAATAGCATCTCCGTATAGGAATAAACACCTGCAGTTGCCAAATCAAAAGAACAAGAAGGCCCAACCTAAAGAAGACAAAGAAAGATGTTAGAAACGAAAGCAAAATAATGAAAGCATAAGAAATCACGAGAGGGAATGAAGTACATACATCTCTCTCAAATGGCACACAGTCATCGAGTAAAGGAGGTCTAAACACTTCTTTCTTCTTATGATGAAAATTGACATCGCTGTCAACCTGAGCATCCTCAAGTGGTCGCTTGTTTGAAACTTGTTGACACTGTTGCAAAATAAATCCATCTTCGTGTGAGTCAACTTCATCTCCCGCCTCTTCAGAAGCATCCGGATGTCGAGGAGACAAGCATGGGCGTTGAGGAGCTAAAGTTACAGGTCTATCTTGTAAGGGAGTCGCATTGGTGCAATCAAGAGCTACCGCTTGCATAGGAACCACATGACAGCCATCTCTCGACATATCATTACCCGAGTAAGAAGAATTGGTACCACTTGCCATCCCCAAGTTCTTATAATATACCTTTGACCACCAACGAGCATAAACACGGGTCACTGGATTACTCTTGAACTCGTCCTTGACTGGCAGCGTGATAACAACATTTGTACGTGCACGGGTACAAGACTCCCAATGCATATACACGGCCTGCAAGGATGCTGATTGGTTCTTTTCCTTCAGCTTGCCTGGTAAGTTTTGGACAAAACCAAATTGCCTGCTGAAACGGTGAGGACTATATGGCTGAACAATGCACCGGTCTTCTTGCCACAAAGAAACAAACCCCGAACGAAGACTTATAAGATAAGACAAGTCTGACGAGCGGAGGTGTGAATTGTCTACGATGCCTCGCCGCGCCGAGCCAACTCTCGCTAAGGGGTCAATCCTCAAATCTTCATAACTTTCAAATAGCACTCATGCCTGCAAATCATCAAGGCCTTTCGCGGAAAGCACGCCAGAATACTTTGTCATCAAAGGCCCCATCTTGGCTGCAGTCGATGAAGAAGGCCTTGACTTGTCTAGAGCCGTCAAAGAAAAGTGAGTGCCAAAATATTCACCCAACCAACCATACACATAGTGGTAAGGAAGCACCGCATCACGATTTTCAGTGCTTGCCGAGTTCGAAACAATGCTCAAGCCATTGTAAATATTGGCTAAAACCAGAATAGCAAGACTAAAAGACTCACCTGCAGCCATCTTGCTAGCAATTTTGAAAACTCCAGGACGAACTAAGTTGAAGTCACCTGTCGGAAAACAAACCTACAAAGCCAACAAGCTAAAAAAGCAGCTAGGTAAGACTCATCCACATGCTCTGATACTATGCCAAGATCCTCAAACGCTCTCAACTCGTCAGAAGAGCGACGCCTGGTTGAGCCAATAACACCGGACGGGTTTGAGTCTCCATTTGGCCTAGTGGTCTTGTTACGACAACTTTTCTTCGAATACCTTTTATACCTCATGGCCTCCCAGTACCAAAATCGGATCCATGAGGAAATCCTCACGCCTGATTTACCTTGAGCATCCTGGAAAAGCTTGTGATACGCCCAAAACAAATAGCGGCAACTCGCAGGTAATCCTCGGCTATTGCAAAGAGAAAGTCCATCCGCGCTGGGAACGTCCTCGTCATAAAACTTACCATGGATCGGCAAGCCTCCTATCCTGTGAAGATCCCATAGTGAAATTGACATCTCCCCTTGCGCCGTGTGAAACGTGTTGGTCCCTGAACACCAATGCTCAAAGAACGCTCGAAGGACGGAAGGATGACAATCATAACTAAACAAAGATGTGTACACAGCGTGGTAAAGGCCCACTTTAGTAAGCACATCTTTAGATCGGCTTAAGACATCTTCAAGCCACTCCCAATAAAGCTCATCAAAGACGGCTTCTCCAGTAGTCGACAGGGTACCATTCCAAGCCATGGCTCTGCTGCGAATGTGATCACCAAGAAGCTTAAACAAGGCCGGGTGATGGTCACGAGCATGATGCGAATGATTCAAAATAAGAACCCTCAATGTGCACGCCTTTTTCTTCGTAATTGGTTGAACAGTGTCTACCACCTCCCAAGATACTTCAGAAGACTATGACTTAATATGCATGGAATTGTCTTTCACGGGAAAAGCAAGCGCCTTAGGACCAGTTAGAGGCGGGTAAAGCTTCAACGTTGTTCCCTCATCTTGTGAATCGCCTTCCTTTGCAAGAATGGTGATGGTGTTGTTCCTAAAACATTTGAAAAATACCATGACCACAAATCAGGCACAAAACTTGAGCAGCACGACAAAGATGACAGCTACAGGATGGTCCTTCAAGGCACGTTACAGTGGCAAAAGAAACCAAAATGCTACGCAATCGCACTACGCAAACCCGCAGCGATTACGCAAGCAGTTTCTCGTACCACATGACAGCGCGCCACCGAGGGAAAACTGTGGTCAAAAGGCACTACACAGCGAAACCTCGTTGCAGTCTTTTACACAAGCACACCCACGGCCTGCTACCACGGCTCTAAAAGCTTTGCGAAGATCCTGGCGTCAAGCTCTGCCTTCTCAAGATTAAAGAAAATAAAAAAAAAATTCCTGACATTACAAACAAAGAAATCCATCAATGGGGACACACTCATTGTACGTTATATATATATAGACATATGTGTGCATGGTTTGGTGATGGGACAAGTGCACAAAATGGAGATGGTGACAAGACGATCAACCTCAACATATATATATAAGGACGCAAATGGTGATGGTGATGGGACAAATATATATATATATATATATATATATATATACATATATGCATGGCTCAAAAGATGGAAATGGTATCCACGGCTCAAAAGACATATATATATATACACACACACACATGTGACTCACCAAGTAAAAGGAGCATGAAGGAATTGCAAAGGGCAAAGCACATTATATTACATATGTATGCACGGTGATAAAGCAAACAGCAACGGTAATAAAGCAAACTGCAACAGCGATAAAGCAAACTACAACAGCAGCCTTCCGTATATATACACATATATATACTCAAGTGACTCACCAAGTAAAAGCAGCAGCGCAGGATTGCTGGACAATGGTGCAGTGGTGATGCAAGGCAACAAGCAACGCAGTGGCTGAAGCTGTGTAATGAGTGTACAAGCAAATGAGCAATCCCCCCCCCACACACACACACACATATATATATATATATATATAAAGGTCCCAGGAGAAGCAAATGAAATGCGGTGGCTATTCAAAACGCAGGTCCGTGACTGTGCAAACTGTGCAAATGACCACCCGTGCCTGGAAAAGAAAAACCAAAATGAGAGGTGATATGATGGTGCATTGGGAAAATATGATTGTGTACAAAAAAGAAAGTGCCAAGTGCATTGGGAAAATATGATTGTGTGGGAAAATATGATTGTGTACAAAAAAGAAAATGCCAAGTGCATTGGGAAAATATGATTGTGTACAAAAAAGAAAGTGCCAAGTGCATTGGGAAAATATGATCGTGTGGGAAAATATGATTGTGTACAAAAAAGAAAGTGCCAAGTGCATTGGGAAAATATGATCGTGTGGGAAAATATGATTGTGTACAAAAAAGAAAGTGCCAAGTGCATTGGGAAAATATGATTGTGTACAAAAAAAGAAAGTGCCAAGTGCATTGGGAAAATATGATTGTGTACAAAAAAGAAAGTGCCAAGTGCACTGGAAAAATATGATCGTGTGGGAAAATATGATTGTGTACAAAAAAAAAAGTGCCAAGTGCATTGGGAAAATACGATTGTGTACAAAAAAGAAAGTGCCAATATGATTGTGTACAAAAACGAAAGTGCCAAGTGCATTGGGAAAATAAGATTGTGTACAAAAAAGAAAGTGCCAAAAAAAAAAAAAAAAAAAGGTGAAAGAATAGTGCATTAGTCACCATCTAAAAGGAAATGGATGTGTCAAGCACCATCTAAAAAAAAAAAAAAAAAAGAAGAAAAAGAAGGAAGTAACGCATTTTAGTCAGATATACATTTTATTTGTATTTAGCACAACATACTGAATAAAATAAAGCATGTCCATTGATATCTCTAAAAAAAATTACAAGTGTGTAAAAAAAAAAAAAGTCAAATCAAATTTACAGGAAGGGATTTTTAAGGATGATCAGGTGACGCCTCATCACTCGGCGGAGCTCCAGAAAGACGAAGCACCAGAGATTGATTATCCGGAGCTTCAACACTTGGTGAAGCGCCAGAGGACGAAGGCAGAAGTTGCCGCTGGAGTAACGCCACAAACCTCTGATGATCACTCTGAATCCGAACTTCGGACTCCTGCAGCTGGTCAAGCTTCCTCTTCATGCTTGTTGAGTAATTAGTTGCGAGCATGTGCAACTCTTTATTCTCGTGCCTAAGCACCCTGACCTCTTGCCGAAGACTGGCCACCTCAGTCATCAACGACTCAACCTGACGAGATCGAGCAAGAAGGCGTTGGCCCATGTTTGAAACTGAACCTGCACATCGGACGCTGTAGGCTAGAGAGTCCTGAACAGCCAGCTCGTCGGACCGCCTGGAAAGTATCCTAGTGTCTCTAGGAGTGAGAAGATTTCTGGCCACCACCGAAGCGGTTGTATCGTTCATCATCATAGAATCCCCAACTGTAAGAGGACCATTGGGAGATACGAAGGACGGCTGCCAAATGTTGTTTGAAGAAGATATGTCACTATCTTCCCCGACATTCAAGTTAAGACGACAGTCAGAAGGGCAAGACATTTTCGAATGTGTGAAGAAAAAGAAGAGGTCGGACAAATCAAGTTTTTAGAAGTGCAAGTATGGAGCTTCTACAGGCGGAAAATTCAAGTGTGCTTTGGAATGTGATGCGTGCCTCTCTTTTAAAATCAGCACTCGACGGAGCTTCAGAAATCGAAGAGGCAAGCTCAGAGATCGAAAAGACGTCTGCTTTCTCAAAAGCTGGGCTGCTCAGAAACCACGGGCCGATCTCAGATATCGAAGAGGCGCCAGTCTTTTTTCAGCCTCGTCAGCACCTATCACATGCACACTCAGCTTTGCGAAAATCACGGATAATTTGTCGAAGCGCCGATCTCAGATATCGAAGAGGCGCCAGTCTTTTTCAGCCTCGTCAGTACCTGTCACATGTACACTTAGTTTTGCGGAAATTACGGGCAATTTGTCGAAGATTTCTGATAAAGAAGAAAGTGCGTGGAGCCATACTAATCAATCACTCAATGGTTGCCAACACGAGTGAAAGAATAGTACCTCTACAGGTATTAAAGAACTTCCTATAACTGTCCACCTACACCGTCCATAGCAAGGCAGACTTGCAAAAATGCCCAACCCTTCCTCATTTCCGAGAGTACACTCTCAGCAGAGCCTCTCGAAATACCCAGTTTTCTTCCTCTCCTGGAGTACCTCTGCAAACAAATGACACCAAAGCAAAAGTATCTCATATCACCAGGGTAGAAAGCAAGAGTATCTCATATCATGCTTTCTCCCTGTCCTTTCCTTTGTCCTTGTTCTTACCTGCAAAGACAAGGATAAAGAAAGCAATATGTCGGAACCTCCACTCAAACTCCGGGCAAGGAACCGACTACCGGGAACCTTTACCTGGTTGCTTACCTGGCTTTGCTCTTGAGTACTCGTCTTCAGTTGCTGATGTACTTCTGAAGAAGATGCCATATTTGCCCGGAGAACAGATAAGGCAAATGAAAATGATACCTTGAAGCATGTGGAGACAACGTGCTGATTTCCTTCAAGATCAAGTCTCCCATTCCTTGCACAATCAACCAACCCAGCAGAAGGAGTCTAAGTTGAATCCAATAGCTCGAGAAGTTTCAACAAATATATTGGCGGCACCATCGTCGAAGAACAAAGCCTCGCTGTGCAACGCTGTTAAATCGCCACCACTTTTTCGAAAGCAAGAGTATTTCATATCATGCTTTCTCCCTATTCTTTTCTTTGTCCTTGTTTTTACCTGCGGGACAAGGAGAAAGAAAGCAATCAGACAGCACTTGGTATCAAACTTCCGATCTGGAACCAACTACTTGGAACCCTTCCCTGATTGCTTACCTAGCACTGCTCTCAAAGTACCCATTGTTTCAACATCATATGCTTCTAGAGAAAATACCACATCTGCATGAAGAACAGATAAGGCAAGGGAAAATGATACATTGAAGCATGTAGAGACAAGCACAACAAAACACGAGTCGATGCATCCGTTACTTCTTCAAAATCAAAAGTATCTCATATCATTAGGGTTGCAATCACTCTGGGTTTGGTGGACCTGTTTCGACCCTCAAATTCTTGGGTCGACCCGCTAGACGTTGTGAGCTACACGTGCCGATTTACCACCTTTGAATCAAATCCTTAAAGATTAAGTCACCAACTGGAAGAAGCGCCCATCACTCTTGAAGATCATACCGTTGACCAAACTGCTCAGGGTTCATATGAAAATGCTGCGAACTTCCTTGATCTTTCAAAGCAGGCATGTCCTGAAACTGCTCGTGGTCATGTTTAAGTTCGAGATCAAGCCTTGACAGCCTTTAAAGAAATTACAAGTCCGATTCAAGATCAAGTGTCCATCACCCTTGAATCAAATCCAGCTCAAGATTAAGTCTGTGGAAAGTCCCTTGGGGGAAACTAGAAAATCCTCCAACCCAGTTCAAGAATAAGCCTGTGGAAAGTCAACAATTGGAGGAAACCAGAAAATCCTCCGAACCAGTTCAAGATCAAAGCTGTGGAAAGTCAATAAGCGCAACAAAATACGTGCCGATTCACCCATTACCAAAGCAAAAGATCATCTACCACATGAAGCTCCTTGTGGTCCAATTTCAACCTTCAAGATCAAGCCTCAACGGTCTTTGAAGAAATTTCAAACAAAGTTCAAGATCAAGCCCCAACGGCCCTTGAAGAAATCACCAACCCAGTTCAAGATCAAGCCTCAACGGCCCTTGGATCAACATCTGCAGTAAGGGACTTGAAAACGCATCTTCTACACGTGACAAGCACATGTATACGACGCGCCTTGAAGTGGGGGCATTTGTAGACATCGAAATTTCGGTAAAATAAATGTTGATCAATAATTAAAATTTCAATGTTTATGTGTCACATAAATTTTACACATAGCATGTGACTAAACGAAAAATCAAAATAAATCGGAAAAGTCATCAAACAGGACACGTGTCAACACTTGGCAGAAATGATTTATTTCATCTAATTATTTAAATCCAAAAAATCAAGTTTTGGAATTCTATAAATAGGAGGCCAAGACATTCATTTTGGGAGACCAATTCATAACCAATTCACCACACACCAAAACCTTGAAGCTTTGAAACTCCAAAGCTCCCAAGCAAATCCCGAAGGATCAAGAAAGCTCTCTTCGTTCTTCGTCAAATCCTCATTCAAAATCAAGCCCTAATGGCCCCTTGAAGAACTTCCACTAATTCAAGATCAAGCCCCAACAACCCTTGAAGAAAGCGTTCATCATCCATCATTCGTTCATCCCTATATCAAGCCCCGACGGCCCTTTGGATCAACGACGTCAACCAATCCGCACAACTGTTTATCCTAAGATCAAGCCCCGACGGCCCTTTGGATCAACAACATCAAATCTACCTATTACAAAGATAGAATCAGAGGCTAAATTTGTAGAAGAGATTGTAACCCCTAAATCATTAATACAAATATTATTTTGTACACGTGTTTCTTGTCTCGTTCATCGCAGGAATTTCCGTGTTTACAGCTACGATGTAGCCTAATTACAATATTTAATTGTCTTGTGGCATTGTTATTATCAAGTTTTTCTTCCTTATTGAGTATCTTTTGCTAATCATAATGCGCTCGATTTTTATTTAGATGCTTGATTTTTATTTAGATACTTGATCACCATCTAGGTTTCAATTAAGTTGATTTGATGCAAGTTAGAGTAGATGCCATACTTAACTTGGGTTTCGCTTCTTGAAATTGATACCATAAACACCTATTTGTAGATGCCATACAATTAGGGTTTGTGTGATTTTCCAACGATTTCTATAGAGCTTAATGGGTTCTTACTTGTTTAAATGCATCTAGATGCCATATAGGGTTAACATGTAAGGATATTTTTGATGCAACCAGATGCCATGGCCATTGAATAGTTTAGGGAAAATCGATCATTAATATTGGGGAACTACTCGAGCATAACATATTAAGGAAATTAAGTAGAATTAGTTATGGTGAATTTTGCCCTAGGTCTTCTCTTATGTTTTCATTTTATTATTTACATGCATTTTATTTCAAGCGTTATTTTATTTCAGTTTAATTCAAAATCTCCTATCTTTTTCGTTAAAGCTTCTCAATTGTAATTTGTTTCAATTTAGTTAGTAAGACTTTTAGAATCAATTCGATTTTCGTGGGACGATATTCGTGCTTATATACTATACAATCATCCGATTTGTATACTTACGAGTACTAAAATTTGAGACTTAATGAGGTTAATTTTGGTCATCTAATTTTCGCAACAAGTTTCTGGCGCTGTTGCTGGGGATCCAATTTGATTCTAATACTTATTGGATTGTTACATCTTTTAGTTGGTTTAGGTTTAACGTTAATTGTTAGTTTTTTTTTCAATAATAAATTATTTCCTAATTCTCTTGTTAGCTTACTCATGTGTTTAATGTCTTTGCAGAAAATTGGAGTCACTCAGCTTTAATGCCAATACAAAATCAAGTTTGGGGGTGAATTTCCATCTACATCTTCGTTTGCCGCTTCTTTAAAACTGGGAAGTTTTTTTGTCCAAGAGCTTTATTCATTTATATTTTTTTGTACCTTTGTGTCTAGTTTTAATATGCCTATTTTTAATTTTTTTTCATTCTTTTTGTTTTAGTTCTGAAAAAAAAATTACATAATTTTGAAAAATCCAAAAACATTTTATTTTTCTTTGAGTCTTGTTCTTATTGGCCACATCCCAATTCAGTGATGAGATTTGGTCTCTATTTACATAACTTTCAAGAAATTTAAGCTCAACATTAGTTCTTTACCTTATCTTTGTTTTAACCATATTCGTTTATGATCATGATATGGAAAACATATATGCACATAGCCTTGTTGATGTGAAACTAGAGCATGATTTAACGCTTCATAAGTGAATGTAGTGATCGTATGTAACCTTTGTGAGCTTTTGAGCCTATTATAGATTGAACCATTATGCATCAATCCCATTTATTCTTGTGTGTACTGACACACCCCATCCCGAAGGAGGGCATGCTTGCTGTCACGTGAGAGTAACGTAACCATTTACACAGTTTGGAAGCTTTAAAGACAGAATTACTAAGATGTAACACCCGAGGGTGAGTCCTACTTTTGTGAATTCTGTCAGAACACCGTTGGATTCCTCGTGTCCACCAAAGCTCTGCTATCTTGAACCTGGAGGGGCGCAAAACAAAGTTGAGTAGGTCAGTAAAACAAAGTTTTTCGAAAATCATCTCATTATCAAAACGCTAACCCCTCGCTGTAAAACTCGTATACTTTCCCAGATTTATGTAATACGTATACTTGTCTCAAAACCATACTCAGAAGTAGTGATATGTGAATTATATGCCATATAAGTAACTCATGCCAAACAATATGTCAACCGGATCCACCTATAGTGGCCTGTACGGCTGAATCTATAACTCATAATCAATCTCATCAATCTTATCTAGTCGGAGTCATCGCAAGTGACTTGTACGGTACTACACTGCACACGAGTCGGAACCCCTGAAAAGGTCTGTGCGACTGAACTGGGTGAAATATAGTTATGCTCACGCTATCCTCTCCGGATAGCTATGCGATAAATTGCTAGTCACCTACGAGTCGGAACCACCTCTAATGGTGTGTATGACATGTCAGAACCACCTCTAATGGTCTGTACAACATGCACCTAAATTGGATCCAATTGTGAGCATATGGTGCAGGGGTGACTATATATACATGCCTGAATCATCTCTACTAAATCACAATCACCCTAGTGCATGTTTATGAGCTTTCAATCATATCAACTCCACAATTACATAATTTAATTTATGAACTTACCTGGCACTTACCTGTGCGTCCGCAACACTAATCATGCATGTATGCAATTACTAATGCATAAATAATTAGGCATATATTTTGCATGGCATTTCATATCACATTTCACTTAAATTGATTTCCTGGGAAAATCTCATTTATATATGTATATACGGAAAACAAAACTGCCCACTCACCTGGAGTTCACCCTATAACTCCCTAGCACAACACATTAAGGTGTCATGACGATCAACGCCTAGAACAATCATCAAATCAAACCTCAGAGATCATATCGATAGAATATATAACTTATATAAAACACGTCACTACATAGTTTGATTCGGAAGATCTGCAACTCAGATTTCCAATCCATAACTTCCAGAGGTCTGCAATATACCTCTAGGACAACATCCTAAAATTTCATTACCATCCAACGGTCGGATCTCCGTCAATTGCCAAAACCAAGTGACGGTTAACATTCTATATTATGAACTTACAACTCCAATTTCGAAAGATCCGTAAATCAGATTCCCGATCCATAAGTTCCTATAATCCTCACTATGTATCAAAGTTTGGTGACGATCCGACAGTTGGATCGTCGATTCACCTTTTTGGCCTAATCATGAATCGTAACGAACTTAGGTTCAATTACTCAATTTACGTCAATCAATTATCAAAACTGAACCTAGAACATTAAACACATGCTAAGAATGACATTGGCGGGCCATTGGCCACGCGCCGCCGCACAGGCCACTGCGGGTGGCGGTCGGCCGGCCCGGCTCGCCGAAAAATCCAACTATTTCAAAAAATTACCAAAATTTACAGAAATGAAGATCTCAATGAGTAGAGTAAACTTTATACCTGCGGCCAAAGCCAATTTGGCCTGGAAAGGCTCCAATTCCATCAAACCCGTGAAGAACCCTAGAAATGGGTGTTTTCAATTCGACCTTTAAAATCACTCCGATGCTCCAAATAATGCTTGGGCTTTGTTCCAGGTCCTAAGGGAATGATAATGGTGTTAGTAATTGAAAGAAAACATTTCAAGATTTGAAGAATTTGTACACTAAGCCACCGCACACATCGTACGGTTTCAACCAATTTCAGGGGCCAAATTCTTTGATTTTTGGTGTGTAATAGGAAGAGGGAAGATCATGGAGGGTTTTCCAAGTGATGGTTTGAAGTAACTCACCGGAAAAATGAAGAAATTTTGACGGAAATGGGTGGAAAACCCATTGGGTCGCGCGGGTCATGGTTGAAAACCCATTTCTGTTCTTCTTCCTCCGCTTCTTGCCCTTTCTCCTTTCCTCCTTTCCCCTTCTCTGATTGGCCAGAAGCTTCTCTCTCTTCTCCCCATTCGCCCAGCTTCTCTCATTTCTCTCCCGGAGCTCCTGCTCTCTTCCTCTGGTTGGGCAGTTTTGCCCAATCTTCTCTTCTTCTTCTTCTTCACCAGTTACGCACACACACATACACACACAAAACCTTCCTTTTTATTTTTATTTTCTTTCCCTTACATCTGAGCCACCCATTTCAGATTTCCTTTAATCTGGGCCATCCAAATGGCACACCAAATTTTTATAATAAAATTCATAAAATGCCCAAACTTCAAATTTTAAAATCTTTTTCGTTATAACTCCAAATCACGAACCGTCTGCGCCCAAGCTTCCGTAACGACGAGTACTACGAATATATGACAAGAAAACAAATCTTAGATGGCACGACACAACGATTAATCTCGAATAATGCGCGTGCCTCAAAGGGCATTTTTGTAAAATCCTTTATTAAACTTAAAAAACTCTTAAAATCAGGGATGGGCTGTGACATGTACGATCTCATTTTAACAAGTATTTCTAGAACTTGCTTTATGCCTCTTGTTACATTCATCAATTCATGTAAATACTGAAAATGACATAGGCATTTTTTCTCTCTTTCCTTGAGTCTTTCTAGCCATCCCTTATGATTATTTTTCCTAGTTTAGCCATTTCGAGCCATTTTGTTCTTAAACCTAAATTTTCTCTACCTAACCTTGTAAAGAATTTCCTACCCGTCATAAAAGCTTGTAGAGTAATTTTTATTAAGAGGAGGGAATTCCAAGTATTGGAGCCTTAATATTGTAATAGAAAAGGAAGAAAAATGATGAGAAGAAAAAAATTGATAAGAAAAAAAAATGTTGTTTGTAGTAAAAAAAAAAAAAGTGAAAAAAAGGAAAATTTTGATGTTGTAAAGAAAAGAGCGTTTCAAGGTTAACTAAACGAATAAGGGAAAACTAATGAAAACAACAAAAAAAAATTTCATTTTAACCATTAGGACAAAACAATTTGATAATACCCAAATTGGGCATGGGAGAGAAGACAAGGGAGACAAACCTTTTCAGAAAGATCACATGTATGTTCAAAACAAAGGGCTCCTGAAGACAGCCATGTAGCAAGTTCACATGCATTTATCAAAAAAAAGCAAAAGAACATGCATTTATCAAAACAAAGCAAAAGAAGACAAATAAGTCGGACCATATTTCAAAAACAGTGCTAACAATTTCAACAACAGTAGAAGATGACAAGTACCAAGGAGATGACCATATCATTTTGTAAAGATTTTAATTTTTTTCTTTCGAAGTCTCCTCTTTTAGTCTATATAAGAGGAGTTCCATTCATTGTATAGACACCAGATACACACCATACTTCAATCTCTACACCTCTCTCAACATCTAAAAACACACCTTTAAACCTCCCAACCTCTCAACCTCAACATGAAACCTCTCAACATCTCAACACCTGAACACCATACTCTCACTCACACCATCTTCACCCGTAGCCTTCATAGCATCATTGTAAACACTTTCTTGTAAGCAATTATCTTTGTAAACATTTTATATATCAATAAAAGTTCAAGTGTACATATTTAAGCAATCTCCAAGTCTTAAGTAAGTTTTCTTTTCTTTCTTTAGTGTGTTTGTTTAATTAGACTTCTAGTCAAAAACAGGGAAACACTATTATATTATTAACCTGCTAAACTGACGATCATACTTTGTTTGAGCACTCTGTTATAGTTGAATGCTTGCCATACAAATAACTGGACATTAACCAGGGTACCTCTGAGTTCTTCATAGCTCTGAGTTCAGCTGTTAAGGCCTTATACTTGTATTGTGAGTGGCCATCATGCTGAAACATGTCGAGTTCCATGTGCAAGGTTTTATGACTAGTTGTTATAATGGCCATCCGACTATTTAACCGGGCCTTGCTTTTGCGAATCTGGTATCAGAGCCAAGTTTAGCATTTTAATAGTATAATTATAATAGTAAAGTACCTTGAGAATGGAAGTCATTAACACAACTGATATCACACTTGTTTATTTTGTATGAACAACATATATTATTGTCCTTGTAGACCTTTTCAACCACAACTACCAGACATTTATTGGGTGTCTAGGAACCCAACTATAAATAGCATAAAGAGAAGATTAACATATATATCCAAAAAAATTAGCAATACTTTGAAGAAGCAGAAGTTTTATCTTGGTTATCTTGAACATGCTTCATTTATTCGTAAATATAACAACACAAAAGTGCAGCATAAAGTTTTAGATGCAAAAAAAGCAACATATCAAGTTTTAGAGACCCTGAGAGAAGAAAGAGAGTTTCTAAGAAACCAGTTAGTCGTAACTCTAGAGAAAGGTAGACTGTAGTTTATGATAGATTACCTTAATTTAGAAATTAGTGAACCACAAAAAAAAAAAAAAAAAAAACCTTAGACCAAAAAGTTTAGTTTGTTATTTTCCATTGAGAAAACGTAATCATATTTTGCATAGTGAAGACAATCCACAAACCAATAGTATTATAGATCTTATTATTAGTCAAGCAGAAAATATAAAATTAGAAAATAATAAGCATAATCATTTGTTAAACCAGTTGTTAGAGCATTTTCAGAAAAATTCCATAAAAACAATTAGACAAAATTTAGACTATGTTACATCTCTGTTAGAAGATAATAATTAAAATATTCAAAGGTTTCCTAGCAAAAGAGAGATAAAAGAGTTTGCTGACCTTATAGATAGTAAGCCGAAGCAAGTAGAACTTAGATCATTAGAAGTAGTTGAGCAGTTAAAATTAGAAGTCCAAAAAATTCAATTAGTGCAAAAAGAGCTGAGTGAACAAGTAGATAAGTTGAATAATAAAATAGATAAATTATTAGTTTAATGACCGATTCTAGAACTAGCAGAAATTATATCCAAGCTTTGAAAGAAATTAGTAAGTTAGATAAAGAACTAGTAGGTTTAAAAGATTTTTCAACACAAGTAGCCAGTAGTAATATTCCCATTAGGCAAAATAATTTAATTATTCAATTAGTTTTAAGTTTGGTTGAAAAATTAGATCAAGTTGAAGAACAAATAGCAAAAATAAACCAAGTTTTACATAACGCATCTTCATCACTTCCACCATCTTTACTAGATAAATTAGAAAATTTAACTTTAAGTGCAAATAATAATATTAGAAGACCTAAGCTAAATTCTTTTGATAATAGAAAATGGAATTCTTTAGAAAAAAAAAAGGAAAACAAGTAGTTAGTGCTGAAGATATTTATCCAAATGAAGAAGAAACAGAAAAATTTATTTGAAGAGGTTTTGAGAGAATACAGAAAAATAAGTATAATTTGTATCAATTAGGTTTATTTGAAAATAGAAGCATAATTGTAAGTAGCATCAGTCAACATGAAGTTAGCTGTATTGATAAAGAAGTTACACTAATCCCACATCGCCCAGGGGTGAGGATCATGTAAGCCTTATATGTATATTCCTATCTCTACCTAGCACGAGGCCTTTTGGGAGCTCACTGGCTTTGGGTTCCGTAGGAACTCTAAAGTTAAGTGAATTCTTGCGAGAGCAATCCCAAGATGGGTGACCTATTGGGAAGTTCTCGTGTGAGCTCACAGAAACAAAACTGTGAGCACGTGTTCGGGGCCCAAAGCGGACAATATCATGCTACGGTGGAGTCGTGTCACAGCCCATCCCGAAATTCATTTATCAGTGATGTAAAATGACAGCTTTATCCTTGGACGGGAAAATGGTTGAGACTTAGAGTTTATTGTGTGGTTTTGGATTGGTGACCACGTGGATCACACACACACCACACCCATTCCCTCTCCCTTCCTTCCTGTGCCCTCATCTTTCTCGGACTCACTCTCTCTTTCTTCTTATACGGACAACACCAAGGACCTCTCAAAACTCACAGATTGAGGAAGAAAATTGTACCATTGTGTTCGTAAGGACCCTACGAGTTCAAAGGTACCAATTTCAGGTAAGGATTCCTTCGAAAACTCATGAACCCGAAATTCATTTTTCATGCACTATTCATGTGGACGTAAAACCTTGTGTTTCAGAAGATTTCAAGCTCACATGGAGCTTTAGGAGGTCCTAAGGAAGCTCGTGGTAGTTCGTTGGAAGAGTTTGGACGTCGGAGGGCCGAGATCAAAGGTTTTCAAAGTTGGCCGGATTATCGAGCTTCCTCAGGTAAAATCTAGTGGATTTCAAGGCTTAAAAATGGTATAACGTGATTCTACACGTTGCTAGCTTTCCAATGGTTCAAATTTCATAAGTTTTGGTTGAAAAACGAGTGAGAATAGTGAGTTTAAAGATTTTCCCAATTTTCGGCGACGACGATGATCGCCGGAGTCTGAGGTTGAAGACGACGGAATATTCCATCAATTCTGACGGAATATTCTGACGCATTCAGTTAAATGTAACGGGATCTATTAGACTTTAACGGAATATTCCCTAAAAGTGGTTAGGGAATCCGTCAGGCTTGGCTGCACGTGGGGGTGCGTTTTGTCGTGCCCTTGCTGGCGCGTGGGACCTCGAATTTTTTTTCTAAAAATTTGGGGATGATCCTGAGGTTGTGTAAGTCACTGTGGTATATTCATATACCCATTTTGAGCTATGTATGAAAAGTTATTAGCTAGTTTTGCCTATGTGCTTTAAAATAACGTTTTTATAGTTAATTCGCATATAGGTGAGGCTTATCCTGAGGACAAGCGTATCCACGGGCGACTCAGGGACAACGACCCTTCGACATATCAGTGAGTGGGCCTTTGTTTTCAGTATATACTTATATACTTGATATATTTCCCATAAATGCATATTTTTAAGGAAAGTATGCTTTGAAATAGTATGCCAAATGCTTTTATATTTTGAATATGCATTTCATGGTTGCATATATATATATATATAAATGTGGTGCTGTGGAGGCACAGGTAAGTACATGTAAGTTATGTTTGGTTAGAGCAAGTCCACCCCTGTAGACTTTGCGCCAGCACCCAGCGCATTTATCCACTCAAGTGAACAGTAATAGACTCCAATGAACAGTAATAGGCCAAGGCATCTCCACCCCTAAAAATTAAATAGCCTAGTCAATTTTATTAAAATATTATTAATTTTTATTATAAAATAATAATTTTTATGAAAGTACTCTCTGGACTCCATTCTTCTTTTTCTTCCCTGATTTTCCAACTGTGCTGTCAAGCACAGTTTCACCACTTTTTCTTCCATTCTTCTTTTTCTTCTCTTCAAACCGCCAAAACCCATGTGAGATTAGCCAAGTTCGGCCCTACCCCACGAGCCGCAACCACCAAACGAACCTGACGACCAGCAATCCCACCCAACCCTCCTCCCCGATCCCCTCACCCACTGGTGTGCCAACCAAAACTGCAAACCCTTCGCCGTCGATCCTCTCGATCCCTGGAGCTCCTCCGATTGCGACTAGTTCTCTGACGCCGCCTCCGATTCAGACCATGACGTCAGCTACTTCGTCACCGATCTATTCAATCGCTGCAGCTCCGAGCAACAGCCCAAGACCGAGAGGGAGGGTTTTGGATATGGAAGCTCGAGTTGGGGTGGTGGTGGAAGGAAAGCAGGGAGCTTCGAATTCAGCTCAAGGAGACGTGGCGGTATTGCCTGGCATCATGTAGGCCGGGCAAGGGCTCAGCACATTCTGAGCCGGCCTAGAGACCAGGTTGGGCTGGGTGCCAGCCTATCTGCTCGGCTGGAATGGATTGGCTGGGTGCCGGGCCAATAATTTGGCTGGGTGCTGGCCTAAAGGTTCCCCGGTGGAACTGTTCTTATGTGAATCATCGATGATGTGATATGTGATTGAATGATGTTGAGCTCATAAAACTGCACCTAGGGTGATTGTGATTTAGCTAGAGATGTGAAGTACAAGCCTGTTTATTTACGTCACCTCCCGCACTATATGCTCATATTGGATCCAACTTAAGTGCACAGTCTTGTCGTACTGACCTTATTTATGGTTTCGACTCGTAGGTGACTAGCGATTTATCGCCTGACTATTATGAGAGAATAGAATTGAGCATAATTATATTACACCCAATCTTGTCGTACATACCTCTTTTTAGTGGTTCCAATTCATGTGCAGTATGTTGCCGTATAGGTCATTGTAGTGACTCCGGCTAGAGTAACTTTGAGCTATGAATTCAGCCGTACAGACTACCACAGGGGTTCCGGCTAACATATCATATTTCTATGAATTTATTCTTACCTGAATTGCTTACTCTGTTATATATTGGCATGGCATATATTTGAAAATGATTATGTGAAGCATGAATTGAATTGATATGATTTTATATATATATATATATATATATATATATATATATATATATTATGTATATGCTTATATTCTGATTCTGGGAAAAATTATACATGTTTTACAGCGAGGGATTAGATATGTTGATAAAGAAAATGATTTTGCAAAACGTTTATTTTTGCCCACTCACGTTTTCTGTTTTGCACCCCTCCAGGTTTTAAGTAAGCTTGCTGTTGGTGGCTTGAGGATGCCGGTAGTTCTGACTTATCTAAATAATAGTAGGACATTCCTGGTACTGTATAACTAGTACTTGTCCTACTGGAGTGCACTCTAGTAAATGGTTTTCAATTATTCGTATAATTCTTATCATTATCGCTTCCGCACTATGCACATGGCTACGTCACTCTCACGTGACGGCCAACATGCCTTGATCTCGGTCGGGGTGTGTCAAGTTGAGCCTGGGATGTGGTGGGGGCCCGGGCCGAGATGTGACATAATTTAATTAGTAAGGAAGAAGTTATGCATTTGAGAAAATCACATTTTAGTCAAATTCATATAGGAGCAATATTAATTGGAATAGCAGGATTAACCAGAGCACAAGTAGGCACAAAATCATTAGTATACATATATGATGATAGATGAGATAATCACCAACAAGCATCAATAGCAACAGCTGAAGTAGATTTAAGTTCAAACTTAGCAGTCATAGGTTGTATTCCAAATTATGTTATGACAATTAATGAATTTAATAAATATATTAAAGTAAGCATAAGAACAAAAAATTATAAAATGAAAGGAGAATATAAAAATTTATGCATTAGCTTAATGTACATTGGTAAAATGTCTGATAAATATAATCATAAATTTAATTTAGAATTTCAAAATTTAGTTCAAACATTTGGTAGTAAACATGTAAATATGATAGAAGCAAAACCAGTAGATAATAGCTTTTTAGAAGGAACTCAGTGGACATTACCTAATTTACAAGTAGCAAGAAATAAACAACCATACAAATATATGAAACTAGTACAGGTCAAGCAACAATTAGATTTAGTAATTACAAGCAACTAGAAAAAATAGAAGAGGATGAAAGTGAAATCGAAAATGAGAGTATACATATGGTTTTTGATAATTTAGATATTAATTTAGTTGAGCAAAATTTTGATCATATTGTAGATAAGCTTATAGAAGATATTGATCATTTAGATGAAGAACAATATTTAGAAAAATATAAGACATATGATTTATGACTACATAGAATTTCAGATGAAGAGATGAAAAAAAATAATTTTAGAAATAGGAGTATAACATATTTTAGGATCAAAAGAATATAATAATTTATTAGAATTGAAAGAAGAATGTAATCCAGTAGAAGAAAGTAGTACATCTGAGTAGAAAATCTAGAACACGCAAGTAGAACTGATCAACAATTTTTTAGACCAACAAATGAACAATATAATGAAAAAGCAAAAGTAGATTACATAGAAGAAAGTATGATAAAACCATCTAGAAAAAATAGGATCCCATATTTGAGAGGGTTAGAACAAATTAATATAGCAGGAAATATATTAAATTTAGATAATATAGATCCACAAGATTGGGAGAGAACGATTGAGAGATGGGAAAAAGGTTGCATACATGCAACATTAATGTTAGATTTTAGCAATTCACAAAATATGTTAAATTATTTTGAGTATACTTTGGATGGTTTAGTTTTTTATTATTTCCAGTCATGGAAAGTCCAAAATTCAAAACATCATCAGGCAACTAAAACACATTTTAATATTGATGGTTTTGTTACTTTGATTTAAACAAGAGTTTTTAGATCATAATATGGTAGATGGCAGAAGCGAACAAGAACAAATAAGAGCAATTAGAAATTTAGAACAATTACAAATTTGTGATTTACAATATATAGCTGAGTATACTACATATTTCTTTAAATATTTAGGAAGAACATGTAGAATTAGTGATATTAATTTATTAGATACTTATATGACAAAAATAAAAGGACCAATACGAGAAAAGATTTGGAATGAATGGCAAAAGCATCCAAAGAAAAATGATATTGCAATATGATCTAGAATTCAACATGTATATGATATACTTAGATAGGAGTGAAGCCAAATAAAAGTTAAGAGACAAATTAGGATGCAATTTTATATTAGTTATAAAAATATAGATTTACCACAACAGTATAAGAAAAATAAGCATAAGAAAATATACAAAAAGAAATCTAAGTCATATAAACCATACAAACAACATAAGAATTTCAGCATAAGACCTTCAAGAACATAAAAGAAGAGAAAATATATTCCAAAACAATTTGGGAAAAGAAGTGGCAGACCTTGTATTAGAAAATATAAAGTACCAAAAGATAAGAGTAGTTGTAAATGTTATTCATGTGGAGAAGTTAGACACATCAAACCCAAATGTCCAAAATTAGGTAAACAGCTGAGAGAAAAAAAATAGAGTTATTTAAGTTAGAAGAAGATGAAGATATACAGTCAATATATAGTTTAGATGATTTAAGTGATAATGAGAGTATTTATAGTATAGAAAGTATAAATATGATAGATTCAAACTTAGAAGATTCAAGTAGCGAGCATGTGTGCATTCATAGAAAAACAACACGAAGAAGAGTATAAATACAATAATTTAGGTTGGCCAGAAAAATGTCATAAGTGTAGCAAGTTAGTTGCAAATAAATATTATAATATATATTCAATATTACGTGAAAAAGTGTTATATTAATAGGTTATTAGAAGTCAATTCAGCAGAATCACAAGAAAATACTAAAATATTAGGAAATACTGTTTATAGTATAGAAAGGCCAAAAAATAGTTCTTTAATTACCATAAATTGTGAAATAGAATTAGTAAAAGAACATAAGATACAAACAATAGCTATGATAGATATAAGGAGTATAAAGAGTGTCATAAGAGAAAAGTTAGTGCCAGAAAAATATAGACAAAAATTAGCAAAACCAGTGAGAATAACACAGTTTGATGAGAGACCAGTTTACTTAACACATTGCATTAATAATGAGTCTATTAAAGTAGAAAAACAACAATTTAATTTACCATTAACATTTATCTCACCAGTAGGATCATACCCATTCATTTGAGGTTTAATTTTTTTGAAAAGTTTGCAAGATTTTTTATTTATGAATCCTAGCATAACCTTTTTCAAAAGAGATATTACAATAACTGACCAAAGTAATACGGTAGAAGCATACAAAAGCATAAGTATAGAAGAGTTTAGTGGCCAAGATAGTTATTATTTAGAAAACTCAAAAGAAAATGATGAGCATAGAGAGTTTGATGAAGAAATATTTGAACATGAATATCCAATTATAGAAGAAAGAAATTGTATAGAAATATTACAGTTAGATAGACCAAAGAGTTTAGAAGAATTATTACAATTAGCAGAACAAACTAGAATTATAGGAGAAGACCCATAATTGCATTGGAGTAAAAATAAAATATTAGCAAAATTAGATATAATTAATCCAGATTTAACCATTAAGACAACTGATATGCCTTGTAGTTTATTAGATAAATAAGAGTTTGAGCAGCAAATAAAAGAGTTATTAAATTTAAAAGTAATTAGACCATCTAAGTCTAGACATAGATCATCAGCATTTATTGTGAGAAAACATTCAGAGCTTAAGAGAGGTAAGGCTAGAATAGTTTATAATTATAAGAGATTAAATGATAATACATATGAAAATAGCTATAAGTTACCAAATAAGTATGAGCTTATAAATAAAATTCAAAAGAGTAAATATTTTAGTAAATTTGATTGTAAATCAGGATTTTAGCAAATACAATTAGTAGAAGAATTAATTGAGTGGACAACTTTTACTTGTCCAGAAGGACATTGTGGGTGGCTTGTTATGCCATTTGGACTTAAAAATGCTCCATCGATCTTTCAAAGAAAGATTGACCAAATTTTCAAGAAATATGATAATTTTTGTATTGTTTATGTAGATGATATCTTAGTACATAGTAAAAATAGAAATGAACACATGAAACACTTAGAGATAGTTTTGCAAGAATTTATCAATAATGGAATTGTGATTAGCAAAAAGAATTTTGAGGAATGTATATCAAGTTAGGTACGATACAATTATAAGATCATATAGCTAAAAAGGTCTTACAATTTCCAGATAAGTTAGAAGACAAAAAACAGTTACAAGCATTTTTATGATTGTTAAATTATGCAAGGAATTTTATCCCTGATTTAGGAAGGAAAATAGTAGTATTACATAGTAAAACTAGCAAATTAGGACAAAAATATTTTAATAGTGAAGATATAAAATTAGTTCAAAATATAAAGCAAGAAATTACTAAACTTAAGTCATTAACCTTATCATTAGATAATAGTTACAAAATAGTTGAAATAGATTCTTCATCATTAGGATTGGCAGGTATACTATAACAGAAAAAGCATAAGGAGTCACCAAAGTCTGACGAATAAGTTTGTAGACATTCATTAGGAAAATTTAGTGATGTACAGTCAAAATTACCATCAACAGATTTATAAATTTTAGGGATAATTAATTCACTTGAAGCATTTTCTTTATTTTTACATAATGAAGTATTTACGATTAAAACAGATTGTCAAAATATAGTTTCTCATTATAACAAGATACATGCTAATAAACAGACAGCTCGAAGATGAGTTAATTTTGTTGATTTAATTACAGGAAATGGTTTTAAACCAATTTTTGAACATACAAAAGGTAATGACAACACATTAGCTGATATCTTATCAAGATTAATTTGTTGAATAGGAATGGAATATCGTGTACCATCATCCTTAAATAGCACCATACCACAAGGCAGAAAAGCACATTTCAATAGCGTAATGATGCATCATGGACCTCCACCATTCAATGGATTTCAAAATAGCATAAGCAAACCAACATCACCACTAGTACCTACTTTCAACTTTAATGGTAATATTGTTGAATGAATCAGAAATCGTACCCTAAGATATAGGTCAAGAGTACTAGGACTTTCTGATAGGCAACATGTTCTCTTAGATAATTTTTGGAATATCTAAATTAAACGGCCAAGCATGACGTTTGGTCATGAAAAATTAATTAGAGCATTAGAATAAGAGTTTGATAGCTTTAATTTTAATTTCCTTCAAAGTCAGCATCATATTCATTCTCTTGAGCACAACCTCCAAGTCATCTCTAGGGACCATGAGTCATTACTTAGTAAGTTTACCAAAATGAACCAAGACCTCCAATCTCTTAGAATGCAGCAGAAGACAAACGACACCCTGAAAAGAGAATTGAACATATGTTTGGAAACTGATCAGCATAAGAATAAAGGAAAATAGGTTATTGAACCCATAGAACAAGAGGGTAGTGAGCCCATAAAAGAAATTAAGATTGAGCTCTTAGATGAAGACATTGAAATGGAGCAGCATCAGCAACTGAATGACAAAGAAAAACAAGAAAAATATGAAAGTTTTCTTAGGAACATATCCTTGGACTTAATGATAGATGATATTTTATTAGAAGAAATTTCAAAAGCAAAATTAAGAATAATGTCACCAGATATGCAAAATGAGATCCTCAGCAGAACATTACAGTCCATGAAAGAGTTACAATTACAATTACAATGTTCTTTATATCATTCCATCTTTGATTCAAAACCAGGGATGGATATTATTACAAATATGTATCCACCATGTCTTTGTGATTGTACAGAGAATTGTATTTGTAAGCTGGAGGTTAGCATAGTTATAGCCAGGATAAACATGAGAGATTATAGACCATGACATTTAGTTATGAGCATTAGGAAAAGCATAATGTGGTAGAAGTTACCCCAGTTTTACTATTAGAGTTTGGCTATAAAATATTCATTAACCATATTTCTCAACTAGAATTATTTCCTGAAACTCTTATAAAAGTAGCAAAAGATTATCTAGAAAAGTGGAAAGAAATTTGCATAAATTTTATTAGTAGTCCTCCAGATTGGTATGTACATATGCATAAGGAGAAAGCTAGGCACATAGCCATGATTAATGAAGAGTCATTTAGACTATCCCCTATCTCCTCACATAGGTGGACTTCTTCATATAAAAATATTCTAAAATTTTGAGGGATCCAAATGTTTGCCTTAGATGAATTTGAAGATTTTAGGTATGATATGATATTAGTAGCAGAAGAAGAAGAAATGCATATTTACAGCAAGTCAAAAGCCCAAAATCAGCCATATTGGAAGCCTCAAAATTTCAAAGAAAAAACAGCAAGAATGTACTACAAAGTAAAAGAAGATAGAGAAAAAGAAGCAGAACTAGTAGAAGACGATGAACAGTACTGGAATAATTTGACAGAAGAAGAGCTGTATAACATTGACAACATGATGGAAACATGAGAAGCTGGCAGCAAATTAGCATAAGTTGTGTTGATGCACAAAATCAGCGAGGACTTTGGTACAACAGAAAGTGTTAAGTTTATGACCTTTGCTAGATTGCTCCGGTTACTAGTGTGGATAAGTATGTAAATGGATAGAGACAGGGAAGCAAACACAAGATGTACGTGGTTCACCCAGATTGGCTACATCCACGGAGTATAGTAGTTCTCATTAATTGTGAAGGGTTTACACAAGTACATAGGTTCAAGCTCTCATTTAGTGAGTACAAGTGAATGATTTAGTACAAATGACATTAGGAAATATTGTGAGAGAATGATCTCTATTTATAGAAGAGAGTTTCTAGTTTCATTCTGACATTGACATGTGTCGTGTTGTGATTGGCTTCTGATGTTAACACGTGTCGCTCTATGATTGGATTTTGATGTCGACACGTGTCGCTCTGTAATTGGCCTCCTGGTTGGAGGGAAACTCTTCTGGGTCCTTGACGGTATAACGTTGACTGGTGCTCAGTAGTTTCGAGATTGGTCAAGTATGGTACAAACAGTGCTCCCCTAAGTTCCAGAATGAGGGAAGCTCATTGGTTGGGGACTTGCAAGATCCAAGCCATTGAGTAATCATGAAACTTCTAAGTACCGAAGTGTGGTATCATTTTCACTTGCCTTATATGTCTCATACTTAGATGTGACATCTTCTCTGGAAGTACTTTTTTCTCCATCCAGGGGTGGGATCTTTAACCGATGAAGATGCACAAGGTAATGTATCAATTTCACTTGAAACTTACTTGTAGTTTCAGGCTTGGTTAAGTGCGATACAAAACCCTATAGTAGGAGTCCCCCAAGTCGCCGAGTTAGGAGATTTGCCGAAAGAGGTAACAGATAAGGTAAGCAATCAGATTTCCAAGCAAGCAACCTGGATCGGAGGTTCGACTTCGGCTTTCGGTTGATTGTTTTCCTTCTCCCTCTGTCGTAAATAGCAACAAGGATAAGGAGAAGCAAATGGAGAAGAGATGATATTAGATACTTTTGCTTTTGAAGAAGTAACTTTCCACAGACTTATTCTTAGGGCTGGAGGGTTTTCTGGTTTCCTCCAGAGTATAAGGCCGACTCAAGAATTTGAGGGTCAAAACAAGTCCATCAAATCAAGAGTGCGTTCGACCTTGATGATATGAGATACTTTTGCTGTTGACTAAGTAATAGATGAATCAGCATGTGTTATGTTGCGCTTGTCTCCACATGCTTCCTTGTATCTTTTTCACTTGCCCTATTTATTCCTCAGGCAGATGTGGTATCTTTTCTAAAAGCATAAGATGTTGAAGATGAGTACTCGAGAGCAATGCTAGGTAAGTAATCAGGCAAGGGGTTCAAGGCAATCAGTTCCTGACTGGAAGCTTGATTCCAAGTGTTGACTGATTGCTCTCTTTCTTCTTGTCTTGCAGGTAAGAACAAGGGCAAAGGAAAAGACCGGGAAAAAGCATGATATGGGATACTCATGTTTTTGACCCTGATGATATGAGATACTCTTGCTCTGGTGTGGCTGGTTTGCATAGGTATTATTGGGGGGAAGAAAGCTGAGTATTTCGAAGGCTTCGTTGGGAGTTCCCTCTCAGATATGAGGAAGGGTTGAGCATTTTTGCAGGTCTGCCTGTCTGTGGAGGATGGAGGTTGACATATATAGGAGTTTCCCTAACAACAAGTAGTAATACTATTCCTTTACCCTTCTTGATCATAGCAATGTAGTGGGAGCTACAAGCTTCACGTGTTTTAACTTTGTCAGAGCACTTTGAAAAAGTGGTATGTGGTATCTGGAAAGCTGATGTTGCGTGTGAAGATTGCAGACAAGCTTTATCCAAGGAATCTGGCTCTCGAAGTTCGGAGAGCAATGCTTCTTTAGTTTTCGAACAAGCAATCCTGTCGGGGATCTGTCTCTCGAGATTTGGAGAGCGGTGCCTCTTTGATTTTTGAGAAAGCAACCATGTTGGGAGTCTGGCTCTTGAGATTCGGAGAGCGGTTGATTTTTGAGAAAGTAATCATGTTGGGAGTCTGGCTCTCGAGATTTGGAGAGTGGTTCCTCTTCGATTTTTGAGCAAGCAATCTTGTTGGGAGTGTTTTCTCGAATGTGAGTAAAGGTTGGGCATTTTTGCCAGTCTGCCTTGCCACGGAGTACGGAGGTTGACACACATTAGGACTTTCTAGTTATCAAGCAGTGGTGCTGTTCCTTTACCCTTGTGGGTAATAGTAGGGTAGCTGGACCTTCAAAATTTATGTGTCTAAACTTTGTCAGAGATCTTTGGTAAAGTTATCTGTGGTACCCGATGAGCTAATGTTGCGTGTGGAAAGTGGTGCCTCTTCGAAATCGAGAGAGTGGTGCCTCTTCGGAATCCGAAGAGTGGTGCCTCTTCGATTTTTGAACCAACCTCCCTGTTGCCCTTTCTTTTATCAGGGCACCAATTTTGTGTAAGGAGTACATTCAGAGAGTTATTGCTTGTAGGAATTTTCCCATTACTTCAGAGATTTATTGCACCTCATTTCTCCTTCATCATTTATGAAAATGTTTGGCCCATCCGACCGTCGTTTCGACTTGAACTTTGGTGAAGAGGCAGCCATGCCTTTTCAAGACAACATATGGCGCCCATCCTTCTTATCCCCTACTGGTCCTCTTACCGTTGGGGACTTTGTGATGAAGAATGATATGACCGCTGCGGTGGTGGCCATGAACCTTCTCACTCCCAAAGATAACAGACTACTTTCCAAACGGTCTGATGAGTTAGCTGTTAAGGATTCTTTGGCTCTCAGTGTTCAGTGTGCAGGTTCTGTGTCTAATATGGCCCAACGCCTATTTGCTCAAACCCGCCAAGTTGAATCATTGGCGGTTGAAGTGATAAGTCTCAAACAGGAGATCAGAGGGCTCAAGCATGAGAATAAACAGTTGCACAAGCTCACACATGACTATGCTACAAACATGAAGAAGAAGCTCGACCAGCTGCAGGAATCTGATGGTCAGAATTTACTTGATCATTAGACGTTTGTGGGTTTGTTCCAAAGGCATTTATTGCCTTCATTTTCTGGGGCTGTATCGCGTAATGAAGCTCCAAATGATCAACCTTCGGTGCCTCCTCCTTCTGGGGTTCTGCCTAGTACTGAGGCTCCGAGTAATCACCCTCTGGTGCCTCCTCTTTCTGGGGCTCTGCTGACTGCTGAGACTTCTCCTGAGCAACCTTTGTGAAGGCTCCCCTTGTTTGTTTATTTTGATTCATGTATATGTACATATTTGTAACTTATCGGAGATATCAATAAACAAGCTTTGCTTCATTTCAACGTATTGTGTTAAATACACCAAAGCCTTCTTCACTAAGTTCTTTGAATTTTTCCTTTTGTTGAAGCTTGTATGTTGAAGCTTTATGAGTGAAGCATGTAGGTTGAGGTAGTGCTCCCTTAATTTCCTGAGTGAGGAAAACTTCTCGTTTGGAGACTTGAAAATTCTAAGTCACTAAGTGGTCATGAGACTTTCGAGTATCAAGGTGCAGTAGCATATGGTAGGAGTCCCCCAAGTCTCCGATCGAAGGAGTTGACGAATGAGGCATTTCCTTTCTAAATGGTAGCCCAAAACTCCTTCTTCATATATATTTGTTATGAAAGTTGTTAGACCTAAAGAAGAGGAGGCCTAGGCAATTTTTTTTTTTGAAATTTTTTTTTCGAATTTTCAAATTTTTGAATTTTTGAATTTTCGAATTTCCGAAAAAAATAAAAAAATATATATATATTTTAAAGCTTTGTAGGTGAAGCTTTGGTGTTGAAGCTTTGTAGGTGAAGCTTTGTTGGGCACCATGAATTGATTTTGCTTCACACTATCTTGATCAAGATAGTGTGAAGCTTTTGTAGGTGAAGCTTTTGTGTTGAAGCTTTGTAGGTCAAGCTTTTGTAGGTGAAGCTTTTGTGGGTCAAGCTTTTGTAGGTGAAGCTTTTGTGGGTCAAGCTTTTGTGGGTCAAGCCTTTGTTGGTCAAGCTTTTGTGGGTCTAGCTTTTGTGGGTGAAGCTTTTGTGGGTTAAGCTTTTGTGGGTTAAGCTTTTGTGGGTCAAGCTTTTGTGGGTCAAGCTTTTATGTTGAAGCTTTTGTGGGTGAAGCTTTTGCAAGTGAAGCTTTGGAGTTGAAGTTTGTAGGTGAAGCTTTGGAGTTGAACCTTTTGTTGGGTACCATGAATTGATTTTGCTTCACACTATCTTGATCAAGATAGTGTGAAGCTTTTGAGAATTTGTAGTTGTCCTCCATTGATGAAGCTTTTGTTGGTAAAGCTTTAGAGTTGAAGTTTTGTAGATAAAGCTTTGGAGTTGAAGCTTTGTAGGTGAAGCTTTGGAGTTGAAGCTTTTGTTGGGTACCATGAATTGATTTTGCTTCACACTATCTTGATCAAGATAGTGTGAAGCTTTTAAGAATTTGTAGTTGTCCTCCATTGATGAAGATTTTGTTGAATTTCCCAATTTTTTTTTTTTTTTAGGAAACTAGAAATTTGAAAATGTGGGAGAGGCAACATATACAAATTTTGCTTCCACAGTGTTGAGCAAGAGATTGTGATGCAAGCCACACCTTGTAGTAGTCGAAGGTTTAGATGAACCATATAAATTGAATTTGCTTCGAAGGTCTGAGAATTGATGAAGCTTTTGTTGGCACCATAAATTGGTTTTGCTTCACACTGTCTTGATCAGGAGTGTGTGAAGCTTTTGAGAATTGTGGTTGAACTCCTTTGATGAAGCTTTTGTTGGCACCATAAATTGGTTTTACTTCCCACTGTCTTGATTAAGAGTGTGTGAAGCTTTTGAGAATTGTGGTTGCCCTTTATTGATGAAGCTCTTGTTGGCACCATAAATTGGTTTTGCTTCACACTGTCTTGATCAAGAGTGTGTGAAGCTTTTGATAATTGTGGTTGAACTCCTTTGATGAAGCTCTTGTTGGCACCATAAATTGGTTTTGCTTCACACTGTCTTGATCAAGAGTGTGTGAAACTTTTGAGAATTGTGGTTGCCCTCCATTGATGAAGCTCTTGTTGTTAGCACCATAAATTGGTTTTGCTTCACACTGTCTTGATTAAGAGTGTGTGAAGCTTTTGAGAATTGTGGTTGCCCTATATTGATGAAGCTCTTGTTGGCACCATAAATTGGTTTTGCTTCACACTGTCTTGATCAAGAGTGTGTGAAGCTTTTGAGAATTGTGGTTGAACTCCTTTGATGAAGCTTTTGTTGGTACCATAAATTGGTTTTGCTTCACACTATCTTGATTAAGAGTGTGAAGCTTTTGAGAATTATGGTTGCCCTCCATTGATGAATGGTTTTGCTTCACATTGTTTTGATTAAGAGTGTGTGAAGCTTTTAAGAATTGTGGTTGCCCTCCATTGATGAAGCTCTTATTGGCACCATAAATTGGTTTTGCTTCACACTGTCTTGATCAAGAGTGTGTGAAGCTTTTGAGAATTGTGGTTGCCCTCCATTGATGAAGCTCATGTTAGTACCATAAATTGGTTTTGCTTTACACTGTCTTGATCAAGAGTGTGTGAAGCTTTTGAGAATTGTGGTTGAACTCCTTTGATGAAGCTCTTATTGGCACCATAAATTGGTTTTGCTTCACACTGTCTTGATCAAGAGTGTGTGAAGCTTTTGAGAATTGTGGTTGAACTCCTTTGATGAAGCTCTTATTGGCACCATAAATTGGTTTTGCTTCACACTGTCTTGATCAAGAGTGTGTGAACCTTTTGAGAATTGTGGTTGCCCTCCATTGATGAAGCTCTTGTTGGCACCATAAATTGGTTTTGCTTCACATTGTCTTGATCAAGAGTGTGTGAAGCTTTCTACGAGTTGTAGTGTTTGCATTGTTACAGAGGGGAAATGTTTGAAGCAGATGCAAGAGGGCTGAATAGCTTGATCTTCGTATGCCATACACTGAAGTTGTTGTTGGCTTGCAATAAGACTTTGTTGGTGACTATAACTCTTGTTGGGCATAAGTGCTCACCTAGTTGAGTTGTCAAGCTTGAGGGTTTTTGATTATTTGTGAATGCTAGGAGTTCACATGTACAAGTTGTACCACTCGTCTTCTAGTAGGTGGAATGAATGGTGAGTTGCTTTCATCACTTGGTTGGTGGTACGAAAGTGAGTTCATTCTTCCCTTGGTTGGTGGCATGTATGGCAAGTTGCCAAATGATATTAGAGTACGGGTTGTACATTTCATCACCTGGTTGGTGGCATGAAGATGAGTTCCTTCTTCACCTGGTTGGTGGCATGAGTGGCAAGTTTCCAAATGATATTAGAGTACGGGTTGTACATTTCATCACCTGGTTAGTGGCATGAAGGAGAGTACGGGTTGTACATTTCATCACTTGGTTGGTGGCATGAAGATGAGTTCCTTTTTCACATTTCATCACCTGGTTGGTGAGAATAAGGGCAAGGTGTCTAGGCACATTGTAGCAAGTGTTGAATGACACAAAATATGTTGAACCTTTTCAAAGCACAGTTGGCTTATGTATGAATGTGTTGGAATGTATGATTGAACGAATATACTGTGAAGCTGTTCGTTTATTTGTATAGTCTTGTTGACATATACTTAGACTTTGTTTCATGTTGGAAGCATTCATGTTGAAGCTTTAAACCCGAGTGTTTCATTTCTAGGAATGTAAGAGGATTAGGATCAAGTTGTCTAAATCACCTTTTTATTGAATTCATGCCAGATAGTCTTCGTTACATAGGATGTCGAACAGCTAAAGCTTAACACTTGTACAATGTGAGTTTACTTGTAATAGTACTTCAAGTGATCAGCGTTCCATGGATGGCCAATGGTCTTGCCATCGGAGCTTCTAAGCTTGTAGGAGCCAGGGCGACTGATGCCAACAACTTCAAACGGTCCATCCCAGTTTGGACTAAGTGTTCCTTCACTCGGGATTCTGTCGCAGAGTAATCTTTTCTTCAATACCCAGTCCCCCACTTTGAAAGAATAAGGTTTGACCCTTGAGTCATAGTAGTTGGAGATGCGCTGCTTGTAGGCAACATTCCTCAAGTGAGCCTGGTTTCTGTGTTCCTCGTCTAGATCTAAGTTGAGGGTAAGTTGTTTGTCATTTTCGCTTTGAACGTAGTTCTGGACTTGGAACGTTGCTTGCTCAAAGTCAACTAGGACAACTGCCTCTGTACCAAAGGTAAGTGAGAATGGGGTTTCTCCTGTTAATGTCCGATACGAAGTGCGGTATGACCAAAAAACTTGGGGTACAAATTCTGGCCAACAACCTTTAGCCTTGTCCAAGCTGGTTTTCAAAGTTCATTTGATTATTTTGTTGATGGCTTCAACTTGTCCATTAGACTGGGGATGAGCTGGGGAGGCAAAACATTAGTTGATGTTGAACTTAGAGTAGAATATACTGAACTTATTGTTGTCGAACTGTCGCCCATTATTAGTGACTATCGCATTGGGAATGCTGAATCTGCAAAGGATGTTCTTCCATACGAAGTCTTCTATTTTTGCCTCAGTAATGGTTGCCAAGGGTTCTACTTCGGCCCACTTTGTGAAGTAGTCAACTGCAACGATTGCATAGCGAACCTTGCCTATCCCTGCAGGAATTGGGCCGATCAAATCAAGTCCCCATTGGGCGAAGGGACAAGGGCCAAGGGCTAATCATAGGAGTGAGCGGCTCGGAAGGGGAGTGAGGAATAGTTGCATATCGTTGACACTTATCATATGAGCGAGATATTCTGATGGCATCTTGGTGGAGTGTTGGCCAGTAATATCCTTGACGAAAAGCCTTGTGTGCTAGGGATCAAGATCCAGCATGATCTCCGCAGACTCCTTCATGTATTTCCCGAAGGACAGTTTCCGCCTCTGCGGGCGTAAGGCATCTTAGGTATGGTAGGTTAAAACCCTGCTTGTAGAGTTGGTCATTAATGATCAAGTAACGAGTAGCCTTGTATCGAATCTGCTTAGCTTGGACTTTGTCATTTGGAAGGGTGCCATGAGCAAAGAATCTATAAATCGGGGTAATCTAACTATCTCCTTGTTGTAAGTTGCACATTTCCGCAGCCATGGTGCTTGGTGTTACCAACAATTCGACCTGAATTTTTCTCCCAATCTTGTCTTCCACCGCTGAGGCGAGACAAGCCAAAACATCTGCATGACTGTTTGCCGCTCGAAAAATTTGGGTGATCTGGTAGTGGAAGTGCTTGAGCAACAATTGTGTTTGTGCCAGATATACTGCCATGGAGTTATCCTTAGCGTCAAAGTTGTTGGTGACCTGGTTAACCACCAATTGGGAGTCACTGAAGACATCAATTCGTTTAACCCCAAGGTGTTTGGCCAAACGTAAGCCTGCTATGAGGGCTTCATATTCGGCCTTATTGTTCGACGCCTTGAATTTGAAACGAAGAGCATACTCCATCGCCACTTTGTCAGGGGTCGTAAGGACTAGTCCTGCTCCACAATCCTGTTGGTTGGACGAACCATCAACATATAGACTCCATGCTGGGGCTGTCGGTTCTATTTTCTGAGCTTCCGAGGGTAATGAAACCACTTCTTTAGGCGTAGAAACAATGTCAACAGGATATGTGAAGTCGACGATGAAGTCTGCCACTACTTGGCCCTTCTCAGCTGGCTTTGGTTGGTAGGAGCTGTCAAACTCACCCAATGTTATCGCCCATTTGATCATTCGCCCGGAAGTGTCAGGACTTTGGAGTATTTGTCGAAGAGGATGATTGGTAAGCACAATGATGGAGTGTGCTTGGAAGTAAGGGCAAAGTTTTCGAGCAGACATGACCAATGTTAGAGCCAATTTCTCAATGTTGGAGTATCATGTCTCTGCATCTTGTAAGGCCTTGCTAGCGTAGTAGACAGGCCGTTATACATTACCATCATTTCGAATGAGAACGGAACTTACTGCTGAAGCCGATACCGACAGATAGATAATGAGAGTGTCACCAACCTCAGGTTTGGAGAGCAAATGGGCTTTACTCATGTAGTCTTTGAGGTTTTTGAATGCCTCAGCACATTCATTAGTCCATGTAATGTACTTCTTACTTCCCTTAAGTGATTTGAAGAAATGAGCACATCTGTCTGTGGCCTTAGAGATGAACCTAGTTAAGGCTGCCACCTTGCCAGTAAGGCTCTGAATGTCTTTTGAAGTTACCGGTTCCTTCATGTCCAAGATTGCTTTGATCTTCTCAGGATTAGCCTTAATGCCTCGTTGGCTTATCATGAAGCCTAAGAGTTTGCCAGAGCCTACACCGAAGGCACATTTGTTGGGGTTCAACCTCATTCGATACCTCCTCAGAATGGTGAAAGTTTCAGATAGGTTGGTGATGTGTTAGTCAGCATGTTTGCTCTTCACTAGCATATCATCAACGTAAACTTCCATGCTCTTCCCAATCTGTTCGGCGAACATTGAATTGACTAGTCTCTAATAAGTCGCTCTTGCATTCTTTAGGCCGAAGGGCATGACTTTATAGCAATATAGTCCCCTGTCAGTAGTGAAGGCTGTGTGTTATTGGTCCGGAAGGTTCATGAAGATTTGGTTGTATCCTGAGTAAGCATCCATGAAGCTCATGAGTTCACACCCTGTCGTAGAGTCTATAAGTCTGTCTATGAGAGGAAGAGGAAAGCTATCCTTCGAGCATCCTTTGTTTAGGTCGGTGTAATCGACACACATTCTCCACAAGAGCTTTTGGAACAGGAGACTTTCCTTGGTCGGATTCTTCTTAACAAGGACAACATTTGCTACCCACGTTGGATAATTGACTTCACGGACGAAGCCTATGCCTTTGAGTATTTCAACTTCTGCCTTCATTGCCTCGTACCGTTCAACGTCATAAGATCTTCGCTTCTGTCTCACTGGCTTAGTCTTGGGGTCAATACTTAAGCGATGACAGATTATATCGAAAGAAATGTCTGGCATGTCCTCGTATGACCAGGCGAAGACCTCAGTGTTCTCTTGCAAAAAAGAGATCAATGCCAACCGAATGGGTGGTGACAAGGTGGTACCAATCTTTACTATGCGATCCGGATAATCTTTTGAGATAAAGACCTTCTCCAACTCTTCAGCGGTTTGTGTTTGCTGGGTGAAAGAGTCATCTTGAGAATCGTCAGGTTGATTGTTACCACCGTGAAGATCCAAGTTGGCTTTATCTTTGCTGGTCTTTATGACTTGGTCATGTATCGAAAGGGGTTCCTTGGGCATATGCAGGTGTTATTGCTTGATTGAAGTGTTGTAACATGATCGTGCACTAAGTTGATCTCCTATGATGTAACCATTGCCATAGGGGGTTGGAAATTTCATCAACAACATATGTGTGGATATCATGGCCTTGAGATCACTGATGCCTGTGCGTCCAAAGATGACATTGTATGCCGTTGGGCAATCAACCACCAGGAAGTTAGTGGTAATGGTAGCTGTGTAAGGGCATGTACCAATGGTGGAAGGTAAGTGTATGCTCCCCAAAGGTTGCACAATATCACCAGAGAAGCCTATCAGAGGGGAAATCGAGCGGTCAAGCAAATGTTCAGCTACATTAAGTGCCCTGAAAGCTTCAGCAAACATGATATTGACCGAAGCCTCAGTGTCTCCCAGGATTCATCATACTTCAAAGTTGGCTATGTGAGCTTCCACGATCAGTGGGTCGTTGTGAGGGTAAATAATACCTCTTTCTTCCTCAGGGTAAAAACATATTGGATCCCAGTTAGGCTTTTGATACTTACCTCCCCTGATGTCTTCCACGTGAAACACTTGGTGGCCAGACCTTAAAGCTCGTTCACTATTTTTCATGGCCCTGTTGGAAGATTTAGATATGGGTGTGCCACCACTTATGGAATATATCACATTTACCTGGCGTTGGTTACGGTTACCCCTTGGAGGGTAAAGGAGGAATTGATCAATTTTTCCTTCACGTGCCAAAGCTTCAATATGATCACGAATGGTGATACACTTCTCACCGTCATGGCCGTTATGCTCGTGGTAGCAGCAAAACGTGCCCGTGTTCTTCGTGGGCTTGTAATCTGGGTGCCTCGGCTTTGGCTTCGGTATCAAGTGTGTTATGCTGGGGTAAATGGCCACGCATGTGGCAATCAAATGTGTGTATGCCTCATACCCCGGGGTAGGGGCTGTCCTGACACGTGCTTGACCCATTGTGTTGACTGCCTGGGGTCGATTATTATCATGGCGATACCCTTGGTTATCGCGGTAGTTTCCCTTACTCCTTTTACTAAAATGAGACTGGTAAGGATGGAAATCTTTCCTTTTGCCTTGAGATTGATATGTCTGTTGACTTGGCAAAGTATTAAGTAAGGCAGGGGGAGGCACTGCTGCCGTTTGGAAGGTCAAGGTCTTCTCATTTGGTTGGATCTGGCTTCCACTCCCTACTTGCTGATAAGGGTTGGTTATGGGGGGTTTCCCTTGATATGTTCTTGCCTCGGCGGAGGCATGGTTGTAAGCCTGTGCCATCACCTCAGAGTAAGTCTTCCAAGTGTTAGCATTGATCATGTACTTGAAGAAACAATCATGTAGGCCTGCCGTAAAGGCCTTGAGAGCGGTCTTGTCATCTGCCTCAGCGCAGCGAGAATACTCATGGCTGAAACGACCAGCATACTTTTGTAGTGACTCGTCTGGCTTCTAGCGAATAGTGTACAAGTCATCTGCAGAATGCAAGTGATCGGTCTGGAAGATGTGTTAAGAGATAAACAGTTTCCTCAGTTCGTCAAATGAGTTTACTGTCTTAGGTGGAAGACAATAATACCAGTTTAGAGCTCCGCCAGAGAGGGTGGAGGGGAAAAGAAGACATCGCTCTTTGTCGGTGTGCATCCGATATGCCACGGTGGACTCAAAGAGGTTAAGGTGTTCAATTGGGTCATCCTTTCCAGCATAGAGTTGTAAACCAAGCTTTTGTTTTGTTTTCGCTTGAAGATGGGTGTCAAGGATCCTCCTTGTGAGAGGGCCAAGCCTGGGTTGGTTCCAGTCAGGTATCTCGGCCTGACGTTCGGCCTTCAACTTGTTTACTTCCTCAATGAGCTGTAGGACAATGGGGTCTTGAGTGGAGTCATGTACCACTGGGATTTTCTTTGGACTCGCCGTACTGACTTCTAGGAAGTAAGAAAGTTTAAGCAAGGGCGTGTGATTTTTCCATCGCCTCTTGGAAGTAGGAAAGTTTGAGCAAGGGCGTGTGATTTTTCCTTGGACTCGCCGTACTGACTTCTAGGGCGAGTCTATCGGAATACCTCAGAGTCCCCTGTACCTTCATGTTCCTCTAGGACATGTCGTTCTTTCCCTAGATTGGCAGCTGGCCTAGGTCGTGGGAGGGGACCGAGTCTTTCAGAAACCCTTGGGTCATTGATCTTCGAGCATATGTGGAGGAGATTTTCTTGACGTTGCTTTAAGAAGTCTCGGCAGTCACGATAAACGGCTTTCGATCTTTCCAACCCTTCTGCAATGAGATATCTTCCTCCACTTCTCCTGCTTCAAGTCTAAACAGCTGGGTTGAGAGAAGTCTCATGTTGATCAATGTTTTGATGATTAGCTCGCTCCTCATTAGGGATACCCATGTCGAAGGAAGGTGACCCTCCGTGTTGGTGGGGCACCGGATAATGGTTGATGTCCACAGGGCCAACAAGCTCGCATGGTTGAGTACGTATAGTTTCGTGGAATGTCTCAAAGAGCTTCTCATACTGCTCCTGGAGGACCTCATTCTTCATTGCTATCTTGTTGTTTTGAGCTTCTAGCTCATCGAATTTAGCTTGAAGAGCAACCCTCATTCCTTCATTCTTTCGTTGCTTCGCACTAGGTGCAAGATGGGTGTCATTCTGTGTGTTGTGGCTTCCTTCGCTCTCCATGTTGGAGAGGGATGCCTGGTCAAAAGAGAGTGTACGAATGGTGGAAACCAGCTTGACAAAGCTGAAGAGAGTGGGAATAAGTGTCGTTCCCACATACGGCGCCAAATGTTGATGCACAAAATCAGTAAGGACTTTGGTACAACAAAAAGTGTTAAGTTTATGAACTTCGCTAGATTGCTCTGGTCACTAGCGTGGATAAGTATGTAAATGGATAGAGACAGGGAAGCAAACACAAGATGTACGTGGTTCACTCAGATTGGCTACGTCCAGGGAGTATAGGAGTTCTCATTAATTGTAAAGGGTTTACACAAGTACATAGGTTCAAGCTCTCCTTTAGTGAGTACAAGTGAATGATTTAGTACAAATGACATTAGGAAATATTGTGAGAGAATGATATCTATTTATAGAAGAGAGTTTCTAGTTTCATTCTGACATTGACACATGTCGTGTTGTGATTGGCTTCTGATGTTAACACGTGTCGCGCTATGATTGGCTTCTGATGTTGACACGTGTCGCTCTGTGATTGGCCTCCTGGTTGGAGGGAAACTCTTCTGGGTCCTTGACGGTATAACGTTGACCGTTGCTCAGTAGTTTCGGGATTGGTCAAGTATGGTACAAACAAGTTGAATAACATCATGTAAAATAATGTATTTTGGTTAGACAGAAATGTCAACATCATTGTGGACCCCGCTATAATAATAAAAATGGCATAAGAGTAAATAAAGAAAAGAGCTTGATCCATTATGGACTTTTCATACACAAAATGTCATTTTGATTAAAAATGAATAGTGCCAAGCCCTTTTCGTTAAAACTCCCAATGAATAAAGTTCTATTTTTGTGCTCAAGTTCTTAAAGTGCTTTATGGGTTTAAAGCATTTCTATCTCTCCAATACAATTGTAATGCTCTACTAGTTAATTAGACTTTGTGTTTTTCATACCTTTTAATTGTTTAGCCAATTAACACTCAGCCTCATTACAACTCTATGAAAGACCTTTTGATTCAAGAAGTTACTTGATATTGATAGTGAGTTAGGTAGACAAGCAAGCATATGGCGGTATGTTTTGTGAGATCATTTGAATGAAACATATTAACCCACAAATATGAGTTAATGAGTGTATGCCTTGTGAGAAGCTCTTTGTATGCATATGATAATTTTAAGAAGCTTGGAATTGCATTGACATGACTATTACACACACTACACTCCAAGTTGGTTCAATTCAAATTTGGTTAACTCTTGGATAATGTCGTGAACTATTGTTTATTTCTTGAAAGTTATCTCACGGATGGGTTTTCACCAAGATTAAAATTTAGAGATTAGCTATTAATTTTTTTTTTGTCGAGTCCTTGTGTTTTCTTCTGTTATGCTTGAGGACTAGCAAAGTCTAAGTTTGGAGTTATTTGAAGCGGTAATATTTCATATATTTTTATCATATATTTCCTTTGGATTTTGTGTATTCAAATTGGTTAAATGCACTAAATCTAATTGTTTTTAATATATAGGCTTTAGTACCAAAGTTACGCAAAAAAGAAATGAAAAATGGTGATTTGGGGTATCTAGGGTAATTTCGGTGGTGCAAGAGTCGAACTAACTGCACGAAGACATGTGCATTACAACAAGAAGATGAGACTGCAATGGTTTTGGAAATCAAATCGACATGGGGACACTATTCATTGGATTTTAGGAAAGAACTTAACTACTAGTTGTATGATTTCCATTTAATTTTCCCTTTCTTTAATAAGGTCTTAAAGTCCATTAATTAGTTAGTGGGTTTTTAACAAAGTTCTAAAAGATACTAGGCGTTAGTTGGGCAACAGGTTGGGGCCTAGCGCCTAGGCAGATTAGGCAGATTTAAGTAAATCCATTATATTTCATGTAAATAAGTGTCAATTTATACTTAATATATATTTAATTTCATCATAAACTACAAGCATATAATGTGTTCTCATTTAAGTATTCAACAAGTCTCTTACAATTTATTGAAAAAATAAAATGCAAAGTGAAAGTTATCTATTTTCTATCTAAGTGAGTCGTAACTTAGGCGGGTGCCTAGGCGGGTCTGGGCGGGCTAAGCGGGTGCCTGGGCGGGCGCCTCAGCAGGTCTAGGCGCCATTTCTTAATTTTGAAACGCCTAGGCATTATCCGGGTGGTGGTCAACCACCTAACGCCTAGACGATGCCTAGGCGGCGCTAGGCGGAGACTTTTAGAAAAGTGGTTTTTAATTAGAATTTAGTATGATTTATGTTTATTGCCATGGGTTACAAAAAGAGATTAAAACTCCTTATGAAAAGGAGGAAGGCCACCAAAAACCAAAAATCATCATATTGGAGTAAAATGCTGCTGCAAGAAGGACAAGAGGAAGAACTTTTCATTTTTTATTTTGCTAGGGCTACGATGTAGCCTAATCATGAATATTTAATTGTATTGTGGCATTGTTATTATCAAGTTTTTCTTCCTTATTAAGTATCATTTGCTAATCATAATGCACTTGATTTTTATTTAGATGCTTGATTCCCGCCTAGGTTTCAATTAAGTTGATTTGATGCAAGTTAGAGTAGATGTCATACTTAACTTGGGTTTAGTTTCTTGTAATTGATACCATAAACACCTATTTGTAGATGCCATGCAATTAGGGTTTGTGTGATTGTCCAACGATTTCCATAGAGCTTAAGGAGTTCTTACTTGTTTAAATTCATCTAGATGTCATAGAGGGTTAACATGTAAGGATACTTTTGATGCAACTAGATGCCATGGGCATTGAATAATTTAGGAAAAATCGATGATCAATATTGGGGAACTACTTGAGCATAACATATTAAGGGAATTAAGTAAAATTGGTTATGGTGAATTCGAATGCCTTAGGTATTCTTTTCTTATGTTTTCATTTTATTATTTACATGCATTTTATTTCAAGCTTTATTTTATTTCAGTTTAATTCAAAATCTCCTATCTTTTTTGTTAAAACTTCTCAATCATAATTTGTTTCAATTTAGTTGGTAAGACTTTAGAATCAATTCAATTTCTGTGAAACGATATCCATGCTTATATGTTATACAATCATCCGATTTGTATACTTGTGAGGACTAAAATTCGAGACTTAATGAGGTTAATTTTGATTATCTAATTTAGTTTTGTGACTCACTGCACATTTTGTTAAAAAAAAAAGTCTTGATTTCAAATCTTACTAAAGTTAATTATTGAATAATATTTGTTTTTTCAAAAAGAGATCCCACATACGTTAGCACTTACTTTCTAAATGTTTCATATTTAGCAAGGGAATTGTTATTGGCATTCTAAAAATCTCATTTTACACTCCAAATTTTCTATATTTGGAAAGAAAAATACACTTGTGAGGAGTGTAGAATGAGATTTTTGGAGTCCCAATAACACTTCCCTTTAGCAAAACCTAAAATTATAAGGATGACCTCAAATCAACAAGGTTCTCCGTTTTGGGAAGGTCGGGAGAAGAACATATGTCGTATGTAGCATTAGTTTTGTTTTGTAAAGATGTTTCTACAACTTGAACCTGTGACCTTTTAGTTAAAGGAGTAACATTTTCATTTTGCCAAGTATAGTGGGATTTAAACATGAAATTGAATGTTCGTCTTTTTAGAAGCATGAATATATAAATGAGTGCTACTAGGGTGGGGTGAGCCCATGGTCTGGGTGTTGGGTAGGGGTGGAGGGTGTGATCGTCATGCCAAGGTGGTGGGGGGTGTGGGGGAAAATTTGTCAGCAATGGTAGAGAGGACAATTGATGCAATGATCATGATGGTGATGGTGAATTTGAAAATGAGAGTATTTAAATGAAATTTAAAGTTCAAATTTGTAACCTCCAAATACCAAGTTATATTTGACAGAGAATTTCAAAAAAAAAAAATTGTTTATAAATGCAAGCAATAAAATTACATATGTCAATTTAGAAATTCTCATATTTGTCAAAATTTAAGTTTCAAACCCTCCCCAAATCAAGCCAAATTCGCTTCGATTCGATTCGGTTCAGTTTAGGTTTGGCTAATTAAACCTAATCTCGAACGAAACATATAGATTTATCTTATATTTATTCTTATACACGTCTGGTTCTTAAAGGGTAATTTTGTTGTCATTGTATTGAACTAGTTATGAAGGTGTAGTTTGATGAATTTCATTCATTGTGAGAAGTACCTGTTCTTGAATGGAATCCGAGCCAATTGAAGAACAATTAAGTTTGGTTTAAGCTCACACCCAAAACCCTTGAAATTTTACAAAAAAATATCAAATGAGTGTGGCTCAAACCAAACTATTGTCTTTAAAAACTACCAAGCTTAATTGGTGCGCGGACTGAGAAATCAAGAGCTAACTACGTCCTTCTGGTGAATGCGGGCGTGCTAACTCATGACCGAGCTCGGTCGGCGAGTAGAATGAGTGTGATGGTGATGTCGAATGCGCTGCTGACTTTTGTACTCGAGTGATCACGATCGAGGAAGGAACATGTCTTGCCCTTAGATTTTAGAACCTAAAGGCAAGGTTACTAGTCACCGTGAAGTTCAAGATCTTTTGCACTAGGTTCAGCTACCTCAACTATATTCGTTAATATATAGGTGAGCGGACTTGGATCAAACTGTAAGGACACAAATACTCATACAAGATAAGTGTCTTGATGGTGAACATTGTTTGGTCGTCAAAATGCCAAACTCTGAAGTGCACCTGAGAATAACCAATCATAGAACACCGCTAGTGAAATGACCTCGTTTGGCAAAAGAATCGAAGACTCCTTACCGACTGAGACTTGGATAGATAATCAACTGAGCTTGAAGTAGTGTTGTTAATCCAAATTGAAGATACTTCTCGATTGCCTGATTCTATGTCTCCAATGCTGTTAATCCAAACTGAAGATGTTGTTGGTTGTCAACACAATGCTGTTACTCCAAGCTGAAAGGGTGATGACGAAGTTGTAAGAGTTGGTAATTTCTCAAAATGTGAGAGGGTTTTGAGTAGCGCGATTTTGTGCTGAGCGTTTGAAAAAAAAAATCCATTTATAAATCAATATATTTTTTGACTCTATTTAGTGTGTTGTGTTGAAGTTTCTTTTCACGTTGCAGACTCCTATTTATAGGAGCGAGTTTTGCAATGACCAAGTATGCCGAAGTAGAGTCCCACTAGAACTATACTCCCTCGATGTACTTTTGGATTATGATATTATCCCTTTATATGGAAAAACCAATTCGTACGTGGTCTTCGACCATTTTAACTAGAATTAGGATTCTAAACCCAGTCCACTTATGCATTAGAATCCCACTTCTGTTAGGATTCAGCCGAATTCCACTAAGAGCTGGATTTTGGACATCATTTGGCCTGAAAGATTACCACTAGGCCGGGAATTAAACCTTAATGCGAATTCCCACCTTTGACCCAAATCCAATATTTCATACCCAAACACAAACTAAGTATGAAAGTGAACTAAATCAAACCAAACTAGTTCCATTTTTCAAATTTGATTTTCGATTTCGAGAGAACTTGATTGAACCAAACCAGATGGTGCTTGCCTATAAAAAGGCAACAATAATGATCCAATACAAACAAGGGAGTGTTAACGAAAAGGGCTTGGGTTAACTTTTATTTAATGAAAAACAACCCTAAACTATTATTTAATAAAAAGGCTTAAATTTTAATTATAAGGACACAAAACTTATCTTTTAGGCCCTACAAAAACTAAAACACACGGGCTCAAAAAAAGCCCAAACCGGATAACAATTAATATTTCAAAATTGCCCCTAACGGAGCCTAATCCAGGCTCGTTAGCCAAACTAACGGTTACAATCCCAAAATCACTCCTCCATCCATCGCCATTACGATCGGCATACCTACCCCTTCAAACCGCACTAAAAAACCGAAACCTCCATTGCTCGAAACCTCAAGTTCTCAAACCAATTTCAACTTCGATTCAAGTTTTCAAACAATAATCTACACATCAAATCCGGAATTCCTCAACCCAAAAACTGCATTTGAAGACGAAAAACTGGAGAGTCCAAATTGGAGAAACAAAGCTATGAACCTAGAAATAAGTTGTGTCGGACCGATGGGAATTCTTGAACGATAGCTTTCGGATAGGCGAGAAGCGACTTCTCTACGAAATACAACGCCGAAAAATTAACCCTCCGCCGCCCCAGGTGGCGTCGATTTGGGCGGTTCCGACGGCAAAACCGATGATCTCCCCGTCGAACTCCGGTGACGAGCAGGTGATGTCTTCGAGTTCGTCGCCGATCAGAGCATCGTCGGAGATTATGGACGAGAACGAGAGGCTGAGGAAAGAGAACATGTAGCTCACCAAGGAGCTGGCGGAGGTGAAGTCCCTCTGCAACAACATCTTCACCATGGTATCGAATTATGCTTGCGCCCAATCGGAGAGCGGTTTCCCGGAGCTAAAACCGCTCGATTTGATGCCCAAGAAGTGTTTCTCTGGAAAGAGGGAGAACGAAGAGAAGGAAGAGGCGAGTCCGAAGCTTTTCGAGGTGGTGATTGGGGCCAAGCGTGCGAGAGAGGCCGGCGGCGACGGCGTAGAGAACGATGAGACCGACTTGCAGCTTCAGCAACCGAGCGTTAGCGAGGTTAAATCAAAGCTGTCTGATATTGGTCATAAGGAAACGCCGTGGCTGAAGCAGTGCCACATGGCTAATCAGAGGGTGTGTAATTGATCATCAGTTAGAAGCAATGGTATATATTAGATGGAGTTGTACTTGGAAGGACCAGGATTGAGGCACGTGTTAAAATGGGTTCACGTGCGTCATCAACCTCTAGGGGGCCCCATTCCCTTCAAGAAGTTTCTTAGACTTTCTTCTCTTTTTGCTTTATGAATTTTAGAAATAACACTTTTGTTTTGTCTTCTGCCTTTTGATTTTGCATGATATTCCGCATGGAATCTGATCAAATGTTCCCCACTTCCCACAAAGACAGAAAAAGAAAAAGGTGAAATAATAAATCTACTAGAAATCAAAGTTGGGAAAGACCATATCCAAAGCAACGAATAAATATGAAAGATTTAACGGCTCAAAATTCTTGTGTTCATCGGTAATATAAAATCCTTTTATTTTTTGTGTCACCTTATTTTTCAACCTTTCATTGACTATTTCTATAACTGAACACGATTATTATCATTATTTCTTAAACTGAACACTTATACTTTCACTATTTCTTAAACTGAATACTAACTATTTCGTAAACTGAATATTAACTATTTCGTAAACTGAACATTGACTATTTCTTAAATTGAACCGACTATTTCTTAAAGTGAACACTAGTACTATCACTATTTCTTATTTCGTAAACTGAACCGACTATTTCTTAAACTGAACCGACTATTTCTTAAACTGAACACTAGTACTATCACTATTTCTTAAATTAAACACTGATTATTTTTTAAACTGAACGCTGACTATTTCTATAACTGAACACGAGTATTATCATTATTTTTTAAACTGAACATTGGTACTATCACTATTTCTTAAACTGAATACTGACTATTTCGTAAACTGAACATTGACTATTTCGTAAACTGAATCGACTATTTCGTAAACTAAACATTGACTATTTCGTAAACTGAACCGACTATTTCTTAAACTGAACACTGACTATTTTTTAAACAGAACACCCACTATTTCTAAAATTGAACACGTGTATTATCATTATTTCTTAAATTGAACACTGGTACTATCACTATTTCATAAATTGAATATTGACTATTTCGTAAACTGAATTTTGACTATTTCTTAAATTAAATATTGACTATTTCTTAAATTGAACTGTGATACTACCAGGAAGGATATACATGATGGGAAGGGACGTCTTTTTCATAGGCTTGAGAAACCCATCGATTCCCACTTTCTTTTATTATATATATATATATATCCTTTCATTGAAAATTATTTCAATTTCATTCCCCTTCCTCTTTGAGCATGTGCTTCTCTTCCGCTATTTAGTTTGATAAATAGTTCAATTTGCTTTGGTAAAAAAATGTGATTTTCTAGTTTACTTTGATAAATAATTCAGTTTGCTTTAGTAAAAAAATGTGGTTTTCTAGTTTAGTTTGAGAAATAGTTCAGATTGTTTTGGTAACAAAGTATGGTTTTCTGGTTCACTTTGATAAATAGTTCATTTTGCTTTGGTAAAAAAGTGTGGTTTAGTTTGATAAATAGTTTAGTTTGCTTTGGTAAAAAAGTGTGGCTCAGTTTGATAAATAGTTCAGTTTCTTTTGGTAAAAAAATGTGGTTTAGTTTGATAAATAGTTCAGTTTGCTTTGGTAAAAAAATGTGGTTTTCTAGTTTACTTTGATAAATAGTTCAGTTTGATAAATAGTTCAGTTTGCTTTGGTGAAAAAGTGTGGTTTAGTTTAATAAATAGTTCAATTTGCTTTGGTAAAAAAGTATGGTTTTCTAATTCAGTTTGATAAATAGTTCAGTTTGCTTTGGTAAAAAAATGTGGTTTGGTTTGATAAATAGTTCACTTTAATAAATAGTTCAGTTTGCTTTGGTAAAAAAGTGTGGTTTAGTTCGATAAATAGTTCAGAATAGTTCAGTTTGCTTTGATAAAAAAATGTGGTTTGGTTTGATAAATAGTTCACTTTGATAAATAGTTCAGTTTGCTTTGGTAAAAAAGTGTGGTTTAGTTCGATAAATAGTTCAGTTTACTTTGGTAAAAAAATGTGGTTTGGTTTGATAAATAGTTCACTTTGATAAATAGTTCACTTTGCTTTTGGTAAAAAAATATGGTTTAGTTTGATAAATAGTTCAGTTTGATAAACCTAATGTATAAATTGTGACGCAATTCACTGAGACTCCCTGCAAACAAGAACAATCACCCTCCCATCCATCCTCCCTCCTATATCCTTGAACAGCCCGAAACCCTTGCACCTTCAGCAGCCTAAAATGGAACAAGATGAACAAGAAAATCCTTACACTACGCCAAACTATCCAAAAGAGCCATAACAGAGGAGCAATAAGAATGACTTACAGCAAGACCAACAGCTCCCAATCCAAAGATGGCAATAGATGAACCCTTTTTCGGTTTTGCAACATTCACAGTGGCGCCAAAACCTTCAAATACACCAACAGAAACAATAATTGATTACTCCAGAAAGAAAAGTTGGAAAATCCCTAATTTCTGATTCCAACTTTTTCACTGTCAAAATGGGAGAAGTCTTTCGAACCTGTGCATATTCCGCAACTAAGAACACAAACTTTGTCAAGGGGAGCAGCCGGGTTGATCTTAGCAACGGAACCAACATGACAAACAGTGTATTCACTGAAGGTAGAAGTACCTAAAAAGTGATAAATTGGTTTTCCATCCTTGGAGAACCTGGACTGGCCATCATTGATCATGGTACCCCTATCAGTATTGATCCTCAGCAGATCACACATGTTGCTTTCCTTCGACTTACAGTGCGCGCACTCCTTGCACTCCCCAGTGAACACAGGGAGGACGTGGTCACCCGGCTGGAGTTCAGTTACGCTCGCCTACGCTTTCCACAACTCTAAACACAAAATGTTAAGCAAACAAAATTTAGAAAAGTAAACAAACCGCGTAAAATGGAAGCAAATACTAAGTTAATTACAAATTATGTAGCTTTAATATTCAGAGATGTGTACATACCCTCCAGCTTCATGACCGAAAATGCGAGGAAACAGCGGTTGTTGTCCCTGGCACACAACATATATGTTTCAATTCCAACAGCTGACATTCTAAGCACGAAAATGCCTTGTATAGGATTTATCATCACATTAGACTTAGCACTCAAAATCATGCTTAACTTCACTAATCAATTGCAAGTTATGGACTAAGTACTATAAACATATGAAGAATCATGCTTAATGATGTAGTTATCGATACGCAGATATTAAAGTAGAAAATGGCATTCAAAGTTGAAGTTTTTACTTTGGCTTCCCAGAAGTAGACATCGGTGTGGCAAAGAGAGGTGAAGAGGATCTTCAAGCGAACTTCATGTTTCTGCGGTGGTGCCACCTCCACTTCCTCAATTGACAGTGGCTTCCCCGCTTCCCATGCCACCGCGGCTGCAACCAAAAAATCCGAATGCGATTAGCAACAAATACATCGATAAAATCAGTATTTTTACCACAATTACCGCAACAATATCAAGATTGACAAAATGTAATGAAATCTACAATTTATGGAAAAATAGAGACAAAAATTCATTACAGCAGAATATTCAATCCGCTGCCAAGTTAATTTCTTTTTAATCAATTTCGAAATTTTCGAAACTAAAATTTAACTTCTCATGAAATCCACGAAAACCAAATCCTCATCCTCATCATTACCAATTATAAACAATATTTAAAACAAAATAGAAAAATAAAACAGCAGTAGGATCATGTAAACAATATTTAAAACAAAATAGATCATTGGATTCATAGAAATCTCAAGCGTTCGAGAACTAATGATGTATGCAAAAGAAATTCAACTGCAAAGATTCAAAATCGTAAATTGAAAACAGGAATGAAACAGCAACATGCAAATTTTTGAAAACAAAAACCAGATCGAAAGAGAAAGGTAACGTGTTATACTGACAGGGGAACTCGAGCTCCAGAGAATCGATGCTGAGAAGGTCGCCCGTGCTTATCCGATTCGATCGATTCGATTGATTTGAAAAATTGTGGAACTCAAATTGAATTGAAAACAAAAATACATATTGGGTGGAGAGATCGAGAGAGAGGGAGAGAGATTCGATCGATTCGATTGAAAAATGGAGGAATTGGAATTGAACTTGGAAATAAAAGGATTCAGATGTGTTCTTCTTTCACTTCCTTCACTTCTCTTTCTCTCTTTAGATGTGTCAGGAAGAAATGGGGGAGACAGACCACAGCAGAGCAGAGAGACCCATAAAGGAAGAGAGATTAAACGGAGAAATGCTTTGCCGTCAGGGGCAAAATCGGACACTCACTGTTTGGGCCTTTTTATTTGGATTGATTTAGTGTTGGGCTTTGTCCTAACCATTAAATAAACTTACAACATGGTTTTTGGTTAAAACTCAAAGTTTCCAAGCCCTTTTGGTTAGTTTTCCTTACAAACAATGCTACATTTATCATATATTTGTATCATCTCTCTAATTAGAGATAGACTTACCAACACATGTCGATCTCATCTCTATTGAGAGATGGTACAAATATGTAGTAAGAGTAACATATTTGTGCAAAATATGACCCCAAAAAATGTACAATCTCAAATTATGCAATGCAAATAAAAACTCACCATCCCTAGTAAATCAATTTGTGTGAAAAATTGTTACGAGGCGGAGCCAAAAAGAACAAAAGGAATTTCATTATTTGGGAGACAAACAAAACTTTATTTAATGCACGGGAATCGCATACAACCAAACAAGGAGAGACAGACACCATGCAAAGATGCAATCAATCTTGGCACATGGAACCGAAGTTTCTACATTTTCCTACGCCACCGATCAAAACACACGAGTCAGCAGTCAATCACAAACATACCAGAAACTTCCACCACCCACACGAAGCTTCAAGAACCACCTCCTTCCTCAATCCCTCTCATCTCCCTCCAGTTTTCTCTAAATATACACAATCTCCACCTCCCAAATCCAACCAAATCTCCAGGTCTCCGATCTCCTCGCGGCATTTAATTTCGTTCAGGCATTTTCACAAACACCTCGATGGCGGCAGAGGACGGCGCGGTCACAATCTACAACAGCAGCGCAATCACCGATGCCAAAAACAAGCAGAATCCATATTCGATGAAGGTCGGCCTTGCCCAGATGCTCCGCGGCGGCGCCATTGTCGAGGTTAACACCCTCGAGCAAGCCAAGCTCGCCGAAGACGCCGGCGCTTGCTCTGTCATCGTCTCCGACCCGCCCCGCACCCGAGGCATTTCGCGCATGTCCGACCCCTCTCTCATCAAGGACATCAAACGTGCCGTTTCGATCCCCGTCGTGGCCCGATCACGGATCGGGCATTTCGTCGAGGCCCAGATCCTCGAATCCATCGGGGTCGACTATATCGACGAGAGCGAGTATCTGGCCATGGCGGACGAGGAGCATTTCATAAACAAGCACAATTTCCAGATCCCTTTCGTCTGCGGAGCTCAAACTCTCGGCGACGCGTTGTGGAGAGTGAGAGAAGGTGCTGCAGTCATCAGAATCCAAGGGGATCTATCCGGGTCCGGCAATGTCTCCATTACTGTAAAAAACGTGAGGTGCGTAATGGGTCAGATTAGGCTGCTCAACAACATGGACGACGACGAAGTCTTCGCGTTTTCGAAGACAATCCAAGCGCCGTACGACCTGGTTGCTCAATCCAAGCAAATGGGTCGGCTGCCTGTGATGCTATTCGCCGCCGGTGGCATCGTGACGCCGGCCGACGCAGCGCTGATGATGCAGTTGGGTTGCGACGGAGTGTTTATCGGGTCGGATGTATTCAATTGTTCGGATCCGTATAAGCGGGTGATGGGCATTGTTCAGGCGGTTAGGAACTACAATGATCCGCATGTGCTGGTGGAGGTGAGTTCCGGGTTGTCGGGCCTGATGGCCGGTTTGGGCGAGGACAGGATCGAACCGTTTGGCGGCGGCCATGGAGGTGTTTGATTAGGAATCATGTAATGTTGCTCTAAACTCTTCCTTTGTTTGGTTTTAAAACATAGAATAATTTTGTTATACCTGGATATCTGTCTCTCTGTTGTGACTAGTGTCCAGTTTTTCATATGATGATTAACTTGTTGTATTGAGGCCAATTTTGTGAAAATGCAGATAGGATTGAGAATAATAATCTTGTTTTTCGACTTTATCGAAATGTTTAGGAATAATACTGTACTTCGAATAATTTTGTTTATCCATACGAGTTTCGTTAGTTTAATTTGAAGTATTAATGCCTTACAAAACTGATGTGATTTAGTTGTTGAACATTGCTAAGAGTTACGCTCGCTTAAGTACTGATTTCTTCTTGGAGACCTATCAAATCGCTAGTTTGGTAAGTTTGCAGAAAATTTTCTTTCGTGATTTTAGTGAGTGATATATGCATACTTGTCAGACTGTGAGTTTTGCATAAGGACAAATTGTTTACTTGTAAGGAATCAAGTAGTATTCTTATTAATTACTACAATAAGAAGAATTGATATCAATAGCAACCGGAGGAGGCATTGAGTAAGATTAACAGTACGAGGAACACTGAGATTGACATGTGATTGTTACAAAATAAGATGCAAAGGGTTTTTATGTTCACCAACATTTACTTATTTAGTGATGCGTATGAATAGATAAACGAGATTTTCGCTGTCTTTCTCCATTTACGTAAGGGTAATCGGAATAAAGAAAGGGAATTGAATTCCGATTACGGAGTATTCCGGTGTTTACTAAATATTAAGGAATCAAAAAAGTGGTGGAGCCCACACGAAACAAGGAATCCAATTCCTGAAATTGGAGGAACCGGATTCCCTAGTTTTGTGAGGTATTTGAATTCCCTAAGGGCAAGGGAATCAGGAATGCATATTTTATTCTAATTATGCCCTCACTTGTTTCTTATTATCCCAACATTGCCCTTCATTTGACACTCATTATGTCATTTTTAATAAATAAATAAAACCTATTTATATTTTTTTATATAGATAATTTTATTATATAAATTTAATTAAGAATTTAATTAAATTATTAGTATGAAAATAATTTATTTATGTAAGGGCAATATAGTAATCAACCTAGTTTTCATTCCGATTGAAATGAATTAGTAAACAACTTATATGGACTCAACATCATTCCTACTCCGATTCCTGACAGTTTTAGTAAACAACTTCAACAGGAATCTGATTCTGATTCCACCTCATTTCAATTCCTCCTCAATCCAATTCCCCCTCAATCCAATTCCTCTCAATTTGATTACGGATTAGTAAACGCGCCACGAGTGTTGTCAGCTACTAGCATGGGATGGGAAAATGCTAACGGCAGGGGACACTAGTGAATGGCTTGAACCTGGAGATTTTTCTGCCCATTTAAATTTGCTTTCTTTCCAGTTATTCAGCATATGGGTCTCCTTTTCTAGGTTATAATGGAGAGGGCAATTTACTCTGTCCAATTTTTTGTGTTTAACTGCTTTTCATGGGGTGGAAAAAAAAAAAAAAAAAAAAAAAAAACAGAGTAAAACCAGAAGAAAATTTTGGCGGGTTATTTGTCTGAGAGAAGTATTCTTCAGAGTAGTGATCAATTGATCATATATATATCAAGACGTATTTGACATCTTTGGAGATGGTCTATAAGGACTTTACGTAAGCCCAAAATTTGGGTTGGGGGTGATAGTGGGAAAGAGGTTTTTAGACAAAAGTCGTCCTTACCGCTCTTATAAAGTCATTTGAGCATTTTTTTCATTTGAGAATCTCTTCCCCTCACTCTTTTTCGAAGAATAACCAGCACCAAGTCAATAAACATATATTTTTCTAAACGGAGTAGGACATGGGCATCAGTTACCTAGTCATGAACCAAGCATTCTGGCATTGTGCACTCTCGCCTGGCCTCCGGGTAACGTTCTCTCTCGGCATAGGCAAGGTCCACATGCAATTGTGCATTCATGGTTGGACCCACACTCTAGCGAGCATTCAGGACCCAATTCCAAGCGAAGTGTTTATTCGTGGCTTGGCCCGCATGGTTGGGCCCACACTTAGAAATTTGCCTTCATCAAATAGTATATGCTTGGAGACAAGCAGGTTATTGTCTATGAGTGAAAAACATATATAGCCTTTATATTGTGCAACATATCCCATAAAAATGCACTCAGTTGTTTTTTATTTAAGTTTATTACATCTTGTTGACCCTAGAAACTACAAAGCCTACGTGGCGCGCAGGCCGAGTATTCTATAAGCTAACTACGTCCTTCGGTGAATGCGGGGCGTGCCAACTCGTCGGCCGAGCTCGGCCGAGGAGTAAATTTGTTGATGTTGCGTTGAGCGCGCTGCTGACTTCTGTGTCTTGCGATTGCGGCCGAGGAAGGAACAATTCTCGGCCTCTTGGGTTCTAGAGCCTGAAGACAAGGCTGCTAATTTGCGAAGTTCAATCTCAAATTCGGCTGTCAATGTGCCGAATACAGTAACCTGGTAACACCTCACTTCGCCGAGAAGGCTGATGAGATGACCTCGACCAATAAGGATTCGGAAATCCTTCTCGACCGAGACTTGGATAGGTAAGCAGTCGTCCTCGCCGTAGTGCTGTTGATGCCAACGGAAGATGCTGCGAGATCGGCTGATTCTACGGTGACAGAGCTATCTATGCCGACTTAAGATATCACCGGTTGCCTTCACAGTGCTGTTGATGCCAACGGAAGATGTGTCGGCGAAAAAAGAAAATAAAAAATCTCAAGGTGTTGAGAAAGTTTGCGCAGGGCAGTTTTGTGTGTGTCCTCTTTTCTGTCGCAGAATAGCTTGTATTTATAGTATTTTGTACTTGCTTGGCACGAACTGCAACTCTGACTCCTTCAAAATTGATCCGTGTGAAATGCCAAAGCCTATCCTCCAGCTTTTGTGACTTTTCAAACCTAATAAAAGTTAGGCTTTATCATATCTCATAAAAAGCCTAGCCCACCTAAACTTCTTATCATCAAAACCCCATCTGACACCATCCATCACCATGTAAAAAGACCTAGTCTACCTAGGTTCCTTATCCCATCATTATCCAAGACCATGACTTTAAAATCATCAAATCCCCAAGTTTTTTCAATCTGCACGTTCATTGCTAAACATCCAAATTAATTTGAACTGTATCTCTTACTTGAGGATATAATTTGCATCCTATCCATCCCGTTTAAAAATATGTCAAGATAATTCAAATTAAAAGATAATTATGATAAAAACCATAATATTATCTTTTAAAAAAATATCTTCACTTTTCCATCCGACGGCTGAGAACTATGTTTACTCTACGGTCTCGATTACACGGGCCGATGGTGTAAATTTGGGTCCAAACAGGGTGATAGTGGGAAAGAGGTTTTTAGACAAAAGTCGTCCTTACCGCTCTTATAAAGTCATTTGAGCATTTTTTTCATTTGAGAATCTCTTCCCCTCACTCTTTTTCGAAGAATAACCAGCACCAAATCAATAAACATATATTTTTCTAAACGGAGTAGGACATGGGCAGCAGTTACCTAGTCATGAACCAAGCATTCTGGCATTGTGCACTCTCGCCTGGCCTCCGGGTAACGTTCTCTCTCGGCATAGGCAAGGTCCACATGCAATTGTGCATTCATGGTTGGACCCACACTCTAGCGAGCATTCAGGACCCAATTCCAAGCGAAGTGTTTATTCGTGGCTTGGCCCGCATGGTTGGGCCCACACTTAGAAATTTGCCTTCATCAAATAGTATATGCTTGGAGACAAGCAGGTTATTGTCTATGAGTGAAAAACATATATAGCCTTTATATTGTGCAACATATCCCAGAAAAATGCACTCAGTTGTTTTTTATTTAAGTTTATTACATCTTGTTGACCCTAGAAACTACAAAGCCTACGTGGCACGCAGGCCGAGTATTCTATAAGCTAACTACGTCCTTCGGTGAATGCGGGGCGTGCCAACTCGTCGGCCGAGCTCGGCCGAGGAGTAAATTTGTTGATGTTGCGTTGAGCACGCTGCTGACTTCTGTGTCTTGCGATTGCGGCCGAGGAAGGAACAATTCTCGGCCTCTTGGGTTCTAGAGCCTGAAGACAAGGCTGCTAATTTGCGAAGTTCAATCTCAAATTCGGCTGTCAATGTGCCGAATGTAGTCACTTGTAACACCTCACTTCGCCGAGAAGGCTGATGAGATGACCTCGACCAACAAGGATTCAGAAATCCTTCTCGACCGAGACTTGGATAGATAATCAATCGTTCTCGCCGCAGTGCTGTTGATGCCAACGGAAGATACTGCGAGACCGACTGATTCTACGGTGACAGAGCTATCTATGCCGACTTAAGATATCACCGGTTGCTTCCACAGTGCTGTTGATGCCAACGGAAGATGTGTCAGCGAAAAAGGAAAAAGAAAAATCACAAGTTGTGAGAATTTGCGCAGGGCAATTTTGTATTGATTTGCAGGGGTCCTTTTTTGTGTTCCACGACCCCTTGTATTTATAGTGGCTGCATATCTGCTCGCAGCCTGATGGTATTTTGTAGAATTCACCTGCAACTCAACCTCTTGGAAGAGAGATTGATCCGCATGTCATCTATCCTTTGTACGACTATCCGTCATTTATCACTCACTTTTAAATGGATAATAACAAACCAAAAAGAAACCTAATTCTATCAGCAGCTTCCAAGTGACAAAGAACATTAACCAAGAATGATAATGACTATAGCATGCATGGCTGACCATATCCAAGCACACGTGGAGGTCATCCATTTTTTTTTTCATGCAGCCAAGCACACGTGGCTGACCAACTCCAATTTGTCATCTAAAACTTTATGAATGCACAATGCATTAATCTCTCTGCCAACCAATATCCATTTTCCCAACCAATGCCGCAATGTATTAGGACTCCTGGTAAAATACTCTAATGCTCTACTCCACCACACGTTTAAATTCCAAGAATCCCAAATCAAATTGAACTCATTTTCAAGTTGAAGATATAATTTGCACCTCATCCTGTACAAGAAAATATCAGGATAATTCCTCATTAAAAGATAATATCATGATTAAAACCATAATACATCCTCCAATTATTTTAACAATTCTGTCATCCAACGGTTGAGAACTATGTTCATCAACGGCCTTGATTGCACGAGCCGATAGTGTAAAATCGGGTCCAAACACATCTATATGGTTTCATAGATGGGTAACAAACACATCTAGAGAATCTCAAATGATCAAGTCTAGGTGGGGGAATGATATATCAACTCAAAAGGTAGTTACGGCATGTGTAAAACAGAAATGGGCATCCTATATATTAGAGTTTGATATACAGGAGGCATCACATGAGATTGAAACTGCTGAGGAATCATTGATGGTAGATTGGATTGAGACATAGCAGGAGCTTGATATCATTGAGAAGGATGAAATGCTTGAGATGGAGACATTTAGAATGATTGAAACTGGGAATTGTTCCTATCAACGCAAGTCGTAGCAGTATGACCCACCCTATTGCAAATCTGGCAGCCATTTTGAAGGCAATTCAAAATGGTTAACCTGAATACTGACCTTAGCTCCTCAATGCATAATGACCTTTCTTGTCACAAATCTGTAAGGGATTGTAATTATGTGCCATAGACACTACTGTTGACCTGAATACTAGTCGAATGGTTGAGACTGTGAATGATTAAGAAGGGGCATGAGATTGAAGTCATCCTTGCATAGATACGCTGTAATTATGTGACTTCAATCTGTCACAAATCTTCAACAGTTTCATTATGAAATTAAGCCACGATTTACAAGTATTATGAAAAGAGCAACCTTGCAAACTTGATCAGAAATCCACCAATGCACATCAACCGGAAATCTACCGATTCACATTCCGATGAGAATTTACTTTGTTGTATTGTTTGCTTTCAATATATCATATAATTTGTATTCGACTATTTTCACTACATTTCATATTTGGTATTTATTTTCTTTGAAAAATTTAGAATACAGCAAGAATAATGGTCTATCATACAAATTTCTTGTCTTGTTTAAATGTTTGTGTTGGGCATAAATCTTCCCTAGCTAGATTGTATCTTCTCTGTCTGAATGGCTCTACTGCTGTTGCTGAATAGGCACCTCAGAGCAATCTCATAAGTAGCAAAAATTGCCCCATTCACCAGAAATGCTCTAGAAACCGCAGTTCCTAATCCTCGCCATAGCACCCCATAACCATCATCTCTCACACTCTTCCGAAAGCAATCAGCAATGCCGGAATATCTGGGTGGAAGGTACTGAGATGGATCTTGAGCCTGCAATCTCGTTTTCACAACATCTAAGGGATAACAACAAATCCAGCTGGCAATTCCCGCTAGCCCTCCTGCCACCAGCATTGTTTGCAAGCTCTCTTCGCCGGTCTTTCTGCAGCCTGGGTGAAGCTTCTCTCTTATATACTCATAAGTCCAGAAGTATAAGCCATAGGACGGCGCTTCCCTAAGGACAGTAATAAAAAGTCCTCTATATATTCCCCTTAAGCCTTCTGCTCTCATTATGCTTTTGGCAACATCTATAGGGCCGTTGTGAGATTGCAGCTGATGGGGTTTTGATTTTGCATCACGTTGGAGTTGAAGTCGGATTTTTACAAGTTCTACAGGACTGAGTATTAGGCTCTGTATAGCACCTGTGCCAAATCCTCCTAGAGCAACACCTTTGTATGAAGGAGGGTCTTTGGCGGAAACAGAAGGATCGCAGGTTCGGGAGAGGATAGCATATACCTGGAAAACCATGGCATTCTGCAATGCACAAATCATTTGTCAGCTTAGAGCAATTATTTTGAATTGGACGGTTTTTGCTTAATTTGGTCACAATTTTTAAAATTGCTTTTAATCAAGGTTCTAAAAGGCCCTAGTTGGATGGCGGGTTTAGCGCCTAGGCATCTAGAGGGGCTTAGGTGGGGATCTAGGCAATTATTTTTTAATTTTAATTAAATTTATTAAATATTAATATACATAATTGTATAGGAATAAATAAATTTCAAAATAAAATGACATATGGATTAAAAAAACATTAGAACATATTGAAAACACGGGAACCAACATATAATGAGTGTTCATGCAAGTATCTAACTGTCTAAGTGAGAGTTGCGATCTAGCGGGTCTAGCCGCCTAGGTGGGTCTAGCACCCTTTCTTAATTTCTAAATGCCTAGATTAATTGTAGGGTGGCTAGCCGCTTAGCGTCTAGGTGGCGACATTGCTTTTAAAATTGTATGATCACTGAGATTTTTAGTTGTTAGAGCTCCATCCTTATTTTTCATCACAAATCTAACAATTAAAAACTTTGGAGAATAAAATACCTATAGTATACTATAAAATACCGCTCTTAAAATTGATGCGAAACATTAAAAGTTATGTTACAGAAACTTAGCATTCACAAGGCATGCAAAAAAAAAAAGCATGATCTGCATTGTTAATCTTTACATAGAACTTTTGTTTATTCTAGGGTTTATGTATGGGAAATGGCTTTGACACTCCAAACACATAGTCCTCCACATAACCTCAGTGCACGAGGTTCTGTAAAAGTGATTTTGAAGCACCAAAATCATATATTCTAGAATATTCTTACTAACCCTTGATTGTATATACTCTTGTATCTAACTTCTTATTACGTGAGCAAAATCACATAATAAAATAGATATATACATGTGGCACAAGACAGATTTTCTAGTATTCAAGCAAGAACAATTTCAATTTGTAAGTTGATAAGTTTAGTTGGTACCAATATTCATGCCCGTGCGTTGCGGCGGGTCGAGAAATTTATCATGTAGTTAAAAAAATATACTAAAAGTTTTAATACCATATATTTGTACAAGACAAAGAATAAGAAAAATAAATCTTGTTTATTTTCTACTCAAAATGAAATTAAAGCAATATTAAAAAAAATGCATTTTTTTTCAACAACAATACAACTAAGTGTGCTTACATCTCCAATAATACACCGTTAACCTTAAAGAGATACTAGATACATTTAAATAAGCCACAACTAGTTGTGCCAGACTTATATGAGCTTAAATGAGTAAAAACATTACTCTAACAAGGAACACCATAGCATCAAACCCACAAATTCACACCACACCCCATATGGGGCCCAAACCCACAAACCCAAACCATGCCCATATTTACATAAAAATGAAATAAAATGATAATTTCGCAAGTAAAACCAAATTTCTCCCTTCATTGCACCGTAACTAAACTCTAGCGTCACCCCTCCCAAGTTTAGAATAAGAGAAATTATGACCCATTGCTAGATAGTGACTTCTAAAAAGAAACAAAATGCAATTCTCATGATTTCAAAGACGTTTGAAATGCAAATACTTAACACTATCAAAAGTGACTAAACCACAAAAGGACCAAACCCTATTGCAAACACGTAATCGCACTTGTGATTTGACTCATCACTCATAACATTAAGAATCTCTATGACCAAGCAACCAGATTTTGTTTTGTTTTCTACTTGTATTATAAGAAAATTCAAATCATAACTGTCGTCTTTACCTAAATTTAAATATTCATTTTTAAAGTTACGAGTATTTTAGTTGTTAGATATGATTTTCATATTATTATATCTTTATTTTCAATTTTAGTTATTTATTATTTTTTATATTCAATCCTATAATGCCATTGAAATTTTTTTTTATGAACTAACTTAAAAAAACAGTTTAACATGCAATTGTGTGTAATTAGTTTGAGCTACATGACGCGACTAGTGTGACATCTCATGTACATGAAATTTTATCAAACAGTTGTCACATTACTATTCCAAGAAATGCTAAAAGAAAATGAAGTAATTCACCTAGCGGACATATTGTGATCAACATTAAGAAACAAAATCAATCAATTTGAAACAAAAAGAAAGTAAATTAAATATGAGATCATTTTTGTTAGATAAAAGAAGGAGGCGGAGAAGAAGAACCTGGAAGGTGACAGCTGCCATGGGAGCAGCCATGCCTCTGTAGAGGGCAATTGGGCCTTCAGCGCAGACCACATTACGGAGGATGCTGAAGGCCGAGCCTGAAGGCGAGCTCTGTTGCAAGACCCGGAGAGTGTCGAGGGGATAACCAGAGACTACACCAGCCATCCCTCCAACCCCTCCTGCCACAAACTCTCTTCCCCAACTGCTCGCAAGAAACTCTGGCCAGAAATCCATTTTCCCATTCACCAAACACCTCAAATTCCAATTTCCACTGCCCTATCCTCCTCTCTGATCAATACCCAATTCTTGTTCCCCTTTTAAAGGTAACCCAAATCAAAATCCAGCCTCAAATGCTACGATCTGTGTTTAAAGTTCAAACCTCTCCCTCTCTCCCTCTCTCTCTGTGTGTTGGTTTCTACGTTTTTCTCTCAGAATTCGGATTCAGCTGGAAAACCCAATTCAGATACAAAAGTATATACTATTCTAAAAAGGGTTGTTAGAATTTCCTTCTGGGTTATCTTTTCAAAATCTCCTGAAAAGTATGCAGAAACAACAACAACGTCAACAAAATAAGAAAAAAAGTGATATTTTTTTTACTTAAGTCTTTTTTCCTGAATTGCTGCGAAGGACATGCCTCTCTCTCTCTCTCTCTCTCTCTCTCTCTAAACAAGGGACAGAACCAAAAGCCACCGGTTTCCAATCTCTCTCTCTCTCTCTCTAAACAAGGGACACAACCAAAAGCCACCGGTTTCCAATTTGTAGGGAGCGTGCCTAAAAAAGCTAAGCGCGAAGGAAACGGCCAATGTTTCCTTTTCAGAAAAGCAACCAGGGAATGCCAAGTGGACCATTAGCAGGCTCACACGTGGAAGCTGAGGATATCCCAGTGTTTTCATCCTAGCGTATGTTAACCAAAGTTCTGGGATTGTGAAGTTGAATCACACTCCAATTCAACCAATTTTCAGTGGTTGGCTGAGCAAAGCAACAAATGATGAAACCTGAAAGGCTCTGGTTGCTTGTGAAAGAATTACATGGCACGGAATGACCCGTCACTCTTGATGTCTCATTCAAATAATCAATTTATGTAAATTTTTATTTACATAACATTATATTGTTAGTACAAAATATTATAATGAAAATATGTCCGTGTTATCTAAATTGTTGTCTTGATTGATGATGAATTCAAGGGAATTCATAGAGTTGCTATAAATATCATATCAAAAGTTGCAGAGATTGCACAAGTGGGGTTGTACCAGGTGTGGCCTTTTGTGCCCCCCATTTATGGAGAAGAGATGGGTGGAGAATCCATTAAGAGTCTTTTTTTAGAGAAAGTCTTCTTAGTAATAGTATGGTTTCGATCTCCCTTAAGAGGTTGTAAGAATGCAAGCCCAAGTTTTGTTAATTCATTACCATTTACTATTCCATTTTGCACTACACATTTTCAATTTTTTTTTCCTATTCAAGGGAGGATTTGTAATTAAGACAACTTTCAATCTTGATAATAGAAATATCACTAAATCAAGCTCAAATCCTCCATTTTTGAGAGAGTCTTCTTAGTAATAGTATGGTTTCAATCTCACTTAAGAAGTTGTAAGAATGCAAGCTCAAGTTTTGTTAATTCATTACCATGTACTGTTCCATTTTGCACTACACATTTTCAATTTTTTTTCCTATTCAAGGGAGGATTTGTAATTAAGACAACTTTCAATCTTGATAATAGAAATATCACTAAATCAAGAATGAATTTAAGCTATGATCCTTAAACTACGACTTAATTGTATCTATTGTCCTTGAACTCAACATCCATTAAATTTGGTCACTAAATTTGATAAAATTTGTAGCATTAGTTCCTCTATGCTAAATCTGTTATATTTTATGTCTATGTACTTGTGTGGCAGGAATAAAATTAAGTCACGAACAATAGAGATAAACTTGATAACAAACTCTCTTGAGCATCAGAAATTTAGTCAAGCTCTCGATTAGAGAAATACGAGAGTGGCAGTTTAGTATTGAACTCATATAATTTCAATTGAAAAGAACATGAACGAATTTTATTATCTTTAACAAAAGAACGTACAACTAGTGATTAACCATTACGAATATATTTATGAACCAAACTTGTTTCTCTTGCGAGTGGGCTACGAGTTTCTACTGCAATTGCTTGCAATTCGTTATTGTTTGCCTCGGCATCCTTCTCCTTGAGTTCGTCCATGATACACTTCAGTTCTTCGTTAGAGCAACTCCATCAGTGTGGAATTACCCCTGCAATTAGGTTTAATTGCCCCCTAAGAGCAACTCCACTCATGGAGCCCTCCCCCTGGCAATCCACTATTGAATTCACTCTATTGAACAGTAACTGTCTTTAATGAATAGTAACTACCCTTAATGAATAGTAATTGTCATTTGCATCTCCACCCTTGGAGCCCTCCCCTCTGGCAATAGGCAATAGGCAATAAAATATTAGTTTTTTTTGTTTGTTTAAATAATACAAAATAAAATTATTTGTAATTTCCGATAAGATTTTTTAAATCGTTCTCGTTGCGCCACGTGTCATTTTATAAAAAAAACAATTATTTAGCGATGGATTTCGATAAGATTTTTATCCAATGTCATCGTGCCATGTGTCGTTATCTTTTGAGAATCTTTGACGATAGATTTCGATCAGATTTTAACTCGTTCAAAATTGCGCCACGTGTCATTATCCGAAAAGATAATTATTGGAGATCGATTTCGATAAGATTTTTATCCAATACGATCGTGCCACGTGTCATTATCTTTTCAGAATCTTTGAGGATAGATTTCGATCAGATTTTTCACGAATGACGACATGCCACGTGGTCTTATCTACAATCCAATCCTTTCTGAATCGTCTATATAATCCACCATCCATCCTCACAAATCTCACACCAATTTTCTCAACATCTCTATCTCATTATTCATAGTTTCTGCTTCTTTTTCACCATCCATCCTTACAATGTCTTCTTCTTCATCAAGGATGATGTGGGAAATCGATCAGCAAGAGGAAGAATTGTTTAACCAATCTGAAGGAATGTTCAACCTTCATATAGCCGAAAATGAGATGGAAGAGGATGAGGAGCGTACAAGGAGAGATGACGAAACAAGAATGGCCAGAGCCTCACATTCCCGTCGAGTCATCCAGACTGTTGCTCAGATATGCAGGCCCAGCCGTTCAAGAAACCTTGATAGAAGCAGGCAACGACGGGGTGAAGAGCTGTTGGATGATTACTTTATAATGGAATGACATTTGTTCAACAGAATCATGATTGATGTTTGCAACCATGATTCTTACTTTGTGCAAAAGAAGGATGCTTATGGTGTTATGGGTCTCCTGCCTGAGCAAAAAATCACTGCTGTGTTGTGGAGCTTGCGTATGGAGCATCTGCAGACCAAGTGGATGAGATAACGAGGATGGGGAAATCAACCATTCTTGAGGCCTTGATGAGGTTTTGCGGAGCAGTCGAATCTTTGTACACTGCAGAGTACCTCCGAAAACCTACTCACATGAACTTGCAAAGGCTTCTGAAGAAGGGCGAGATGCGAGGTTTTCCTGGGATGATAGGAAGCATTGATTGTATGCACTGGACGTGGAAAAACTGTCCAAGTGCATGGTAAGGGGCATATGGGGATAGAAAAGGAGCAAAATCTATCATTTTGGAGGCAGTGGCATCTTTTGATGCATGGATATGGCACGTCTTTTTCGGGGTTCCGGGGGCTCAAAATGATCTCAACGTCTTTGCCCAATCCCTAGTGTTCAACGACATCCTGCAAGGAAAGGCACCAAAAGTCACGTATGTCGTCAACGGACGTAGGTACAACGAGCCATACTACCTAGCTAATGGCATTTACCCACGGTGGGAAACATTTGTCAAAACAGTGCCACGTCCGCGAAGTGTAAAGGAAAAACATGTTGCAAGCTGTTAAGAGGGGTGCAGGAAGGATGTGGAGTGTTGTTTTGGTATCCTTCAAGCTCGTTGGACAATCATCAGGGGTGCTGCCAGAATGTTTGATGTAGAGTCACTTCGATCCATCATGATGACGTGCGTCATTCTTCACAACATGATTGTGGAAGATGAGTTCGATTATGATGCGGTTGATGAATATGAGCCAGAGCCAGACACGATGAACAATTCAAGAACACAGATATATTGTGCGCATGATGCCACCAAAGAACCCGTGCAACACGAGCCATTAGAAAGGGATGGACGTTACAATGAAAGGATCATTCAACGATATACTGCACTGCAAAGGTCATCTATGCACAATGATCGGCAAATTGACTTGATAGAGCACCAGTGGGCATTGAAACAAGCTGAAGATACTTAAGTTTATTTAGTATGTTTGTTTGTATTTGGTGTGTTTTTTGTAGTGAGTTTTTTATTATTTGGTATGTTTATGTAATTTTATTTGGTGTGTTTATGTAATTCCATTTGGTGAGTTTTTTAGTTTTATTTGGTGTGTTTTATAATTTCATTATATGTGAACAATTTGGTGAATAAAGATTCTATTATTAGGATACATATATTACGAAATTAAATAAATGTACTCTCACTTTAAATAAGGTACTAACTTTAATAAATTGGAAACAACATAAATAATAAATTACAACCCAAAGTGATTGGAAAACTATGGGCTCCGATTACAAAAAATAACCTATTCATCATCACTTAACCAATCTGTGGTGCTAGGATCATCTTGTCTTGTTGTGCTAGGATCATCTTGTCTTGATCTCGCTTCTCTTGCACGCCTTCTTTGAACCACATCCGCTTTCTCCGACTGCCAAAAATATTTAGAATTTGGAGACATCCCTTCTAAATGTGTGTTCATAATGTCATGATCTCGTTGTGCAATTCTTTCTTCTCTAAGCAACTCCCTTTCTTGCCTAAGTAGCTTTCTTTCCCTTTGTTCAGCTTGAAATGCTTGTTGAATAGCTGCAGCTTTTGCCTCATCTCTAGCCTTTTTAGCCTCATATTTCGCCAATTCCCGCGCCAACGTCAATTCACCTTGACGAGCAAGTTCTTGCATGTACTTTCCATAATCATTCTTGGAAGCACTCCCTTTCTTCTTTGAAACCTTCTTACCTTGAGGCCTAATTGGATAACGGGTCGACCCCGACGTTTGTTCAGGAATGGGCGTTTCAGGCACTTCTTCTCCATCTTCTTCATCAACATGGGAGCCATGATCGGGTGTAGAGTGTGGATGGGTGCTGTGTAGAGGGGTGTTGTTCATGCATACTTCTGGACCAACATGCACAACTTTGAATTTAGGACAATCTTTAACAATATTCCAACATTCCCACCGGTTGAATGATTTGTTTCTTGATTTGATTTTGGCAGCATACCATGCTTGTGCTTGAAGTTGCTACAAATGAATAATAATGAAATTATTAGGTAACAAATAAATAATACAAACAAATAATAATAATGAAATTATTAGGTAACAAATAAACAAATAAATAATACAAACAAATAATAATAATCAAATTATTAGGTAACAAATAAATAATACAAACAAATAATAATAATTAAATTAGGTCACAAATAAATAATACAAACAAACAATAATAATGAAATTATTAGGTAACAAATAAATAATACAAACAAATAATAATAATGAAATTAGGTCACAAATAAATAATACAAACAAATAATAATAATGAAATTAGGTAACAAATAAATAATACAAACAAATAATTATAATCAAATTAGGTAACAAAATAATAATACAAACAAATAATTATAATATATTCTTACCTCATCCACATAATTTGCCCCACTTCGAACATTACTACTAGCTTGTGTCAAGGCATCTCTCCACGTACTAAAGGAATGGCTAAGTATTTTCCAACGACTGGACATCAATTCTTTGGTTCTTTTCCCACCCATTTGCTCAAGAAATTTGGTATGAATTAAACTCCACATTTCTCGCAACTGCATCTCATTACCCGTAAGGGAATTATGAGTAACTTCAACCCAACTAGTGCACAACGCAACATCTTCAAGAAGCGACCAATTCATACCTGCATCAGTAGTCATTTTGTGGAAAAAAATTGGATTGAAACTTTGAGAGAAAGATAGGAATTTGATTGAAAGTAGTTGAGAAAATATGAAAATGTGGTGTAAGGTAGATGGAGAAGAAGTGGTATTTATAGAAAAGTAAAAACAATTTTTTACAAATTTTTTTCAGATTTTTTACAGTTTTTTTTCGAATTTTTTATAATTTTTTAAAATTTTTTATTCAAATAATTAATCTCTGCCGTTGGATTTTAAAAAATTTGAATTCAACACTCCAGATTGTGCCACGTGTCAAAACAATAACTTTTCTTAATTTTAAAACTATTTTTTTTTAATTTATAAAGCAGATTAATATCAACCGTTGATCTCAGATCGAACAGTTGATATAAAATCAGCTTTTTTTTTTATTACCGTTGCACATCGGACAGCTCGTATTAAAGAGCCGTTGGGATCGAACGGACCGTGGGAAGCCACGTGGCTTCCCAACTGTCACTGGGTTTTCTGAGGCGCGCGGGCCCGTGCCCTGAAATCCGATTAGGCGACGCGCCCCCACTCGCGAGTGAGGGGCACGCGCCTGACACAAAAAAAAAAAAAGGCCGGACCCAGGCCTTGCGTCAGCCTGACGTCACAGGCCTCGGGCAGCAGGCCTGTCAATTTTCCACGGGCCTGCAACTCGGGCTCCCACCCTCACTCAGGCCCTCCAACGCTGGACCTCCTCCCACCGGCCCTTGGGCTCTTTCCTAGAGCCTGTCCCCCAAGCAACCACCATGGGTAGAGTTGCTCTAACCCTCTTAAAACTGCTCCAGCAGTTGAAAAATCAGATGGCAATTGATGTAAGGGCAGACGCCCCAAAGTTGCTTAAGCAGACAAACGTGGGTCCCCCCACATGATGAGAACATGAGCCAAATGGCTATTTCCTGGTGCATTCCTATGGTTGGATTTCCAATGGTCCATTAATCTAGACCGTTGAAAAATCCTTGACTAGACCGTTGGTTTTCCAACAAAAAAAAAAAATCCTTGACAAACCCAAAAAGTTACTAAAGAATTCCCAAAAAAGAACCAATTTTTTTTTTCTACAAATACCCAACCATATATTAAAAATAAAAATATTACAAACATTCAAAGTCCACACTTGATGAATTTTACAAAGTTCAACACACTTAACTAAACATTTAAAATTAAAAAATATATTTGTAAATAGTAATCGCCTTTACCCTTGCTTTTCGTCCTTTCAAACTATTGGACTTGCACAAAGGCAATTACTGTTTATAATGAAAAGTAAGGGCAATTTTATTGCCCTTTCTCTATAATTGCCATTGCCCTCTACCAATTGGTGGATATGCTCTTAACCTGTCAAGGCAAAACCATATTAGTGGAGAAACTGCAGCTAAAATAGTACACATAACATAATGCAATGGTGTCTTTGTACCAAAACAGCTTGCTATATCCACACCTTTAATTTATCTACAATGTCGACTATTTCATGATGATCGATCATTTGCGCTTGTAATGTTCTTCCACCCCGGCATCTCCTCTCTCTTGTTTTATCAATTCTATCATAACCTTTTGATGCTGCGTAGTAATTGGTTTTGTTATAACCTTCTGCTTGTGCCCAAAATAATGGAGTTGGGCCGAGTAAGATTAAGAAGACAAACTTGAGTCTCAGGTCTGTTTGGATAAGAAGCCCATCCCAAAGTGGTTTAGCTGAGTTTGAACTAAGGATGGACAGTTGAAAATCAATAATGAATTTGGCTCAGTCTTGATTCAATTAGGAGTCTTCAAGGATTAGGATGGCATAATAAGTTTCTTAATATTCTAAGAATCTGATTAAAACAAGGAGTGAATTGAATACCAAGAGATGACTAGGTTCAGAGTCCTAAGTCTGCTAGATCAAGACATGTCAAGGAAATTTAGTTCGAGTGGGACTCTACCTCCGCACTAGGTGAAAATCACTCCTACAAATAGAAGAGGGTTTGCAACATTCAAAAGACCTTCAATGCAACACATAAATTTTCCTTGCGCAATTTCTCGCTCTATGCGAAACCCTCTCATCTTTGAGAAAACACTAACCTCCCTAACTTCGTCAAACACATTGTAGACATCAAAATTTCAGTGAAATAAATGTTGACCAATAATTGCAATTTCAACGCTCACGTGTCACATAAATTTTACACGTAGCGTGTGACTAAACGAAAAAATCAAAATAAATCAGAAAAGTCATCAAATAAGGACACATGTCAACACCTGGCAGAAATGATTTATTTCATCTGAATATTTTATTCAAAATTAGGCCTTGAAAAATTCTATAAATACAAGGCCATTTCATCCATTTTGGGAGGTCTAATTGATAACCAATTCACATTACTCCAAAACCTTGAATCTTTGAAACTCTAAACCTCCCAAGCGAATCTCGAAGGATCAAGAAAGGTCTCTTCGTTCTTCGTCAAATCCTCTTTCAAGATCAAGCCCCGACGCCCCATGAAGAACTTCCACCAATTCAAGATCAAGCCCTGATGGCCCCTCGAAGAAAGTGTTTATCGTTCATCGTCCATTCATCCTAAGATAAAGCCCCAACGGCCATTTGGATCAATAACATCAACAAATCCACACATCCAACCGTTCTTCAAGATCAAGCCCAAAAGCCCTTGAAGATCTGTTCACCCATCAACCTTCAAGATTAAGCCCAAAAGCCCCTTGAAGAAATCCGCACAACCGTTTCTTCAGGATAAAGCCCAAAAGCCCCTTGAAAATCCGTTTGTCAACCTTCAAGATCAAGCCCCAACGGCCCTTGGATCAACAGCACAATCCATAAATCTACACATTACAAAGATTGAATCAGAGGCTAAATTTGTAGAAGAGATTGTAACCCCTAAATCATTAATACAAATATTATTTTGTACATGTGTTCTTGTCTCATTCATTGCAGGAGTTTCAGTGTTTACAAATTTGGCACGCCCAGTGGGACTATCTTTACCTCTCATCTCTATCTGCAAATCCGTAAAAAGCACGAATGGCATCAAGGAAGGCTCAAGTTGTTCCCGTAACCAACGTGAAGAACAAGGGCGTCCTTGCCGTAGGCGGTGTCACTTCGGGCATCATAACTGGAAGCAAGGTAAAAGCTCTTTTTGCTGTCTTTTCCACCCCTGCATCAACTCTGCCGAAGGAACAAAGCACCCGAGGCACGAGCTCATGATCACCTTGGCCTTGCTAAGGGCGCTAAGGGAGGAAAGCCCGAGGAACTACTCCGACTGAGCGATAGCACAGCCATGCAAGTCATGGCTATCGGAGCAACTTCATTTAAGGAGCAGCTGGCTTAAATGAATGAAACGATCGTAAAACTCACAAGGACTGTGGAGGAAGAAGACTTGCAAAACACCGCACTTGTCAACCAACTAGATGCAAAGCCTGACGTGAAAGTCGACCCAATGGTTAATCCATTAAAGAAAGAAGTCGATGAAGAAGATGAGCCATTAGCGAAAAAAGTCGAAGAGAAGCCGGAGCCAGACCAAGCAATGCCATTCATGGGATCTCTTTCTATCTAGCAGCTGCAGAAGATGATCACTAGAAACCACCTGAGCAACCATGCAAAGACGTAGAGCTAACTCAGAAGAAGGTAGAAGATAAACCACTTAATAACAAAGACAAGCTATGAAGTAAACGCAGGGACCGGTCCCCAGCAAAGGGAGGCTTAACGCCTAAGATGTACAACAAGTTCTCGGTCCCGATCAACCAGATCCTTTATGACTTCAATGACAAGTCGTGGTTCAGGATGCCGCAACCCATGATGGGAGACACATCCAAGATTAACCAAACAAAGTACTGCGTATACCATAAAGGTCCAAGAAACGCAACTAACAACTGCATCACATGGATCAAGTACCTTAAGAAGCTTGTGAAGGAAGGCAAGTGTGACCAGTATGTCGACAGGCTAGCTACCATGCCAAGGCAAGAAGCAGATGCCGATGTTAAACCCCCAGCCAAGATGATCCAAATCAACAGAATCTTTGCCGAATCTGAGCATCTAGGGGTCACCAATAGTTCCAAGAAGAGGAAGATCCAAGCGACGAGATCGTTCTTTTAGGTTCAAGCTGTAGATGCTATGCCTGGACCAATTGTTAGCTTCACCGAGCAGGACGCTGAGGGAGTAGACCTTCCCCACGATGACACCTTGGTGATTTCTGTTTAACTGGCCCATGCCATCATTGGCAGAATTATGGTAGACAATGGCAGCTCAGTTAATATCCTACAACTGTCAGTCATCCAGAATATGGGCCTAGAAAACACGATCAAGTGCAAAGCAGAGGTTTTGACCGGATTCAACGGACTTACCTCAACTGCTATTAATGCAATCACGCTTGACGTAACCAGCCATTCAATTGTCGTATCCCAGACCTTCAGATTGTCAGTGGCCCATCTTTCCATAACGGGATATTGGATCGACCCTGGCTAGTGAAGAGTGGAGCTGTGACCTCGATCGAGTATCAGAAGATCTGATTTCGCATCCTAAGAGTATCAGTCGGAGAGATCAAAGGTGACCATGTTATGTCTTGGCGATGCACTGTACAAGTTCTCAAGGAGACGAAGAAGAAGTTTTTTACCCTATTAGTAGCAGCTGAAGTGCAGAAAGACGATTCTACCTCTACCAAATAGCAATCATAGCAGGCGGGTCAGGAAGATGGCGTCAAGGTCAACAATGCTCTGGAAGATGAATCCGGATGGAAACTCGAAGAAGACGTCGATCACATATCCCTTAACCCTAAGCAGCGGTTAAACCAAGCATAACGCACATCCAAAGAAGATATGAGCTATGCTGGATATGAAGTCTTCCACCATTTTGAAGGAGATCCAAGGTCTGACCTGATGAGCAGCTACACTCAACCGATTCCTCTCGCGACCTACTGACTGATGCAAGCTTTTTTCAAGGCAGTCAGGACGTATAGTGAGACAAATGGAACAATGAAGTGCGAGAAATCATTACAGGACTTTAAGAAGTACCTGACATCACCTCCCCTACTATCAAAGACGGAAGCAGCGGAAGATATATGCATCTATATGGCGGTATCTGAAGTAGCAATGAGCTCTACCCTCATACGAGAAAAGTTGGGGGCCCGACCACATGTATTCTAGTTCAAAAGCTCTCATCGATGTGGAAACCAGATACCTAAAAATCAAAACTTTGATTTTGGCGCTAGTTGTTGCAACCCATAAGCTCAAGCCGTACCTTTACACATACATAGTTATCTTCATGATGTGATATTTCGCACAATCCAGACGCACCACGTTAAAGGCGTAAAAATTGGTGGACTTTTAGACGAGCTCAGCAACTCAGCTCAGAGGTGCCTTAGGAGCAGCCGAGCATGCCTTTGCCGCACCAACCCTAAATGCAGGAGATTTCTGGCGCTTGCACATTGACGAATCATCTAACTACCAAGGATTGGGAACAGGCCTAGTTCTTACTACCCTAGACGGTTTGATGCTCGAGTAGTCAATCACTCTAAGCTTTAAGGCGTCAAATGAAGCAGAGTATGAAGCCCTACTAGCAAGTCTTCAATTGGTGAAAGACCTAGCGGTGAAGAAGCTTGCGATCTATTCTGATTCCAATTGATAACCAACCAAACCTCAGGGGAGTATGCAGCATAGTATCCATGGATGACCTGATACCTCGAGAAGGTATGATAGCAGCTAGCGACTCCAGGTGTACATACTCATTTAGGTTCCACGAGTAAAAAATACCTATGTAGATGCACTAGCAGGCCTAGGCTCTACCTTAGACCATTAGCTCAATCGCTATATCCGAGTCGAGTACTTGGAGAAGCTGAGCATATACGGACTACATAGTCAACGGAACACTGCCCGTAGATGGACTGGAGTCCAGGAAACTCCAGATGAAGGTAGCACGCTACTACATGTGGAACGTCATGCTTGTTCATAGATCCTTCTTAGGACCACATCTCCGTTGCCTATCGCCTCGACCTGAAGATTCTTAGCTCAATCTACGAAGGTGTCTGTGGAAACCACTCTAGAGGCTGTTCCCTGGTGTAATAAGCTCTTAACGCTTACTACTACTACCAATCATGCATCATGTGAAACCCTGTCCCAAATGTATGTAATTTCATATTTATGGATTTATGAATTTACCTTTTTACCCCTTATCTCCTCACCCTACCCGGATTACCTTTTGAGATATATTTTTTATCTTCTTATTATTTTAACCTTCTCCTATTCTCTCTACCTGCCACGTGGCACCTCTATCCTTTTTCTTTCATTCTTTATTCTCTCCCCCCCACCAAGCTTTCTCTCAGCTTACTCTCTCTCTCTCATAGATATTTCTCTCTATCTCTGTTCTCTCACCCCTCCGACGACACCACAAAGCAACTCCAATTCTTTGGGCCGAGCTTTCAGGCCCAAACCTTTTAACCCAAAACCTAAGGGCTTCGGCCCATTGAGCAACCCAAATCCAATCATTTGGGCCAGGCTTTCAAGCCCTAAGCCCATTAAAACCAAGCCTAAAACCCTTATGAACCATGCCCTTGGGTTGTGCAAACTAGGGCTTTCGACCTATTGAAACCAAGCCCAGGCCCAAACCTGGATCCGGCCCAACCAAATCTAATATCAGGAACCCAGGCCGCGCATGGGCTTGTACGTGGGCACGTGTGAAGGGCTGCTAGTGCTGGCATGTGGAACACATGTGCTGCCATAGACGGGGATGATCATGGCTGCGTCGGTGACTTTTTCGATGTCCCATGCAGTGGTGCGTAAGGGTACCCAAGGTCCCCCCTTATGTTTTTCGATGTCCTAAATCCATTTATGATGTCTGTTTTCCGAAATTCAATCGTTATAGTGGACTTTTATTCATTGGACCCTTTATGTGCTTAGGTACAATTATTAGTGGCGTTTCCATCCCTCATAATTCGCACGGCTCATCGACGATAGAGTACCTGTGAGTGGACCCCTTCTAAAATGCATAATTTTGCTATTAGAAAGGCATACATGAAAAGCATGATTTAATGGTTACGTTTATGAGTAAATTAGATGTTACACTTTATGATTATTATGCTTTACTGAGAATATTTTGGAATACCATACTTTATTGAATTTATGTTCTTTGTAGTATATATGATGGATGACTATATACTATTTATGAACATGTTTTTACACTCTTTGTAGTATATATGATGGATGACTACATACTATGAAAATGTTTTGAGATATGATGTTTGAGCTACTAAGCTTCGTCGAAATATATGTACTTATGTTGGAAAGATTATATTCAATTTTTTTGTGCTTATCTAGTGGTCACTGTTCTGTCTACGGGCGTATGTTCTGCCTACAAGGGTATATTCTGCCTTCGGGCATATGTTGTGCCTATAGGCGTATGTCTTGCCTACGAGCAATTGTTTTGCCTATGGGCTTGTGATGGAGAGCCTTCGGGCGTTTTGATACCACTATTTAGCACACTATATATGATATATATTTTATGAAAGGTTTTATGGCATGCTAGTGTTTTCGAAAAACCTATTACCTATTATGCTAGTAGTTTCCATAAACTTTGGGGGTTAGTACATTGTGGAATAACTATGTTTGTATTGCTTATATATCAACTTGGTCCACTCATGTTTGTTTTGTGCCCCCTCAGGACATAGGAACAAGGTGTACGATCTGAGATACGAGGTATTCCCCTACTAATGATATCGTGTTACCCTCTCTGCTTTGACTTCACATGTAATAGCATCTTCCGCTTGTATTCTGAACTAGATATATGCTCTGAACATGTCATGCATTATCACTATCATTTTATTGACGGCTGAAGACTATTATATTATTTTGGTAAAGTTTGCATTTGAATATTACATTATGTAGTTTGAGCGAAATTTATATGCATGTTTCACATGTTCTTGGCATATGCATTCATTAAATGCCTTGCGTCACCCTTGAATGTCGACTAGCATGTGGCCATCCTGCTGTCCCTCGGACATCAGGATCGGGGCGTGTTAGATTGGTATCAGAGCATACTTAGGACTTCATTTTTCCACTTGGTAATCTTAAGCTTTCTTGTAACCATAATCTTTCATCCTTCTAAATCTTGTTTGCCTTTTATTAGAATGATGGATCCTACTGGTGGGAATATACCTCGACGACCTCGTTTTGGTCTAATGGGAGAAATTCAGCAATTGACCTCCGCCCTATGAAATGCTTTTCGTAGTAGTAACAGGGCGAATCGTACATATATGGAGATTGCTCATAGCCATGACATTATAGAACTTAATGTAGTTGGAGCTTATGCGGAGGCTGAGTATTGGTTTGAAAAGATGGAAGATACCTTAGAGAGTATGAGATGCCCAATGTCTGAATGGGCAAATACCGCTGGTTACTTATTTTAGGGGAACGCTAGATATTGGTGGAAGTCAATGATAGGCTCTCGCCCACGTGACTCTTTAATGACTTGGGCTACGTTCAGGAGACTTTTCAGCGTACATTTTTTGAGCCCCGGTTATCAGTTGAGGAAGAGGCAGGAATTCCTCAAGTTTCACTAGGGCAATTTGAGTATTAAAGAGTTTAATAGCACTTTTCAGCGCTTGTCGAGACATCATGAGAGAATCTATGGGAACTAGCGGAAGATGATGATTCATCTGTAGATTGTTATGAACCATGACTTTTGTGAGCTTCTGGCACCACAGAGGCATACCTTATACGAGGAGATGATTGAGGCGGCTTTGAGAATCGAAAATAGGAGGTGGAACAGACTTAACCAGACCCAACACCAAAACAGCCTCAGAGCCAGAACCAGCCTCGGAACCGAAGTCAACAGGGTCGTGGATTCCAATCTCGAAGCATGAAGGAGCCTTCTACTTCTTCTAATTCCTTCAGCCCTAGAAGCTCTCAGTCATTTAAGTGACAAGGTCAGGGTTCAAGATCATCTAGTGAGGGCTCATGCAGTGAGTTGGCGCGGTGATCTTTCAGCCACTTTAATTGGAGTGCGGCTAATGAAGGGAAATTTATGAGATTTCATGTGGGATTTCTAGTGACTAGCATGCATATACAATTCAAGATTTATATACGAAAGCAACGGAAGCATGTTATCAAATAATATCAAAGCTCTAGTCATGCAAATCCCCTTCAAGATGCATAGGTTTATGTAAGATGCATCAAAAACAAATTCATATAAAAGAACAAAGTTTAGGAGTAGTTTTATACCTCTTGATGTAGATCTTAGACCAAGGATGGACCACCTCCAAGACCTTTGCTCCTTGAACTCCTTGAGCCTAGCCTCCTTCCTTGCCTCCTCCACTTTGTTTAGAATGAGTGCTCCTAGGTTCTCTTCAAGTTTCCAAAATTGAAAACCTCTAAAGATCCTCACCCACTAGTGTAGTGAGAAGGATGAAGGAATAACCAAAAGGGTGAGAAAATGATTAGCTAAATCACCCTTATGGTGGCCGGCCTTGTGTGAGTTTTGAGAGAGAGAGATGGTTTCTTCTTTTTGTGAAAAACAACACACAAAACCCTTAATGAACTTTTTCACTATAAAGTTCCTTTTATAACACAAAGAAACCTAGCCAACAACTTGACTTCCTATCTCTCATTTTCACTCTATATGGCCGGCCCCCTTAGTGTTGTTTGGGCTTTTGGGCTTTTATTTATTTCAAGTCATCCAATGCTTGAATAAAAGCCCAATGGGTTTAGGCACAATGGGCCCAATTAAACCCGAACGTTTCTTTAAGCCCAAAACGATCTTATATCGCTTTTATGATTTCTTTAGACTTTCTAATTAATCACAACACTTAATTAATCCAATTAATTATTTCCATCATCCATTAGTTACTCACTACAAGAGTGTATTGGTGAACAATCGTTTTAGGTTCTAATTAGCAAGGCAATGAGGTGATTGGCACCAATCCAATTGATTATATTTAATCCAATCACTTAGTGAATTAAAACTTACTTTTAATTCACCTTCTTCTTTGATGACTACATTTAATCATCTAGAAGAACTCACAAGCCATGAGTGACATCTAACCATATATCATGGCTACCCAAGCTAATGTAGAAGTTGTTCGGAGAACCTATTCAGTTGGAATTACAATGCAATTCGATCCTTCTCTAAAACAATACTCTCAATCACATCACTAGGGTATGGATATAATATGTCAAACCCCTAATGTGATTATTCCATGTTATATGATTCAATTGAGTCGTATATGAACGCTTTCCTTTATTATGCTCGATACTTCGGCCGAAGATTCCCGAATCATATCTTAGAGTATTCATCCTCTCATAACGAGGATTAGAGATTCCTTGTTGAACATTCACTTGCCTTCATGACTAAGTGGCTTAACCCCGACTATGCCGTGGACACCCACGGATGGAGTGACTTTGACATAATCAAAGATCAAGTACTTAACCACAAGAGAACGATGATGCCTCAGGTCAAAGGACTACTTACACTATTCCAACCATTAGAGTTACTTGCTTGACATGTGAGTAGACCTCCATGCAAGTACTCTCGTTCGATTGTGTTAAGTGAACTCATTCCTTTAATGAGCACCTACATACTTGTCTTAGTGTCACTACACGAATGGGATGAGACTTTCCATCCTTCTAATTGAAGCAGACATAGTATGTACCGGTCTATGCATTGTCAGTATCCTTCCGACAATCTTATGACCAGGAACCTTTTTGGACATGATGGTTATGTGAAGAAGGTCTATGTAGTCTAACATCATTAGATTACTTCTTCCATCAATCCATTGTCCATGGATTCACTATTTATGACATATATCGTTTATAGAGATAGTCCTAATTAGTATCTTTGCCATTTGATGTATAAGAATCATCCATACATCCATTCATTGTCCTGAAAGGTTTCTTCCAAAGATTGACTTTCAGGGCATATCTCCAACAGCTAATCTGGTCGAGTGTTACAGGTGTGACAACTTTGGAAACATAGCCTGAAATTACGATACTCCACCTTTATTTGATAATTTTCTTCTGGTTCAGGTTACGGTGGGAGTAATAATCCAAGTACTTCGAGTTACGGTGGGGGTAATTTTTTGGCTACTCAGAGTTATGGTGGGAGTAGTAATTAGAGTACTCAGTTTTCTGCTTCGAGACAACCGCAGTATTCTGGAGTAGTTTCAGGCAGTCGTGCTCAAAGGAATTGAGCAGGCCGCAACAGCCAGGGTCCTAGGACTCGAGGCGGCCGTAACAGTGGTTCGGGACGTCAGGTCTATGGGCGTATCAACACCATGACTCAGCAGGAGGTGAGCAGAACCCCAAAGTTATTACTGGTATGTTACTTGTTTGTGGTAACTGGGCTCGTGTTTTGATTCTTCAGGTGCCACTTATTCATTTTTATCCTCACCATTTGCACGGGTTGTAAACCCACAACCTACATCGCTCGGATTTGATATGTTCATTCAATTGCCACCTAGAGATCTATTATGTGCACAGTGGGAGTTTAAGGATTGCCTAGTTATTGTCGAAGGGGAAATCTTGGAGGCCAATTTGATTCCCTTCAAACTTGTGGAGTTCGATGTCATTCTAGGAATGGATTGGCTATCTAGGCACAATGCATATGTCAAATGTAGGGTGAAATTCATGACCTTTGATGGGCCTGGATGACCAGCAATCACGTTTCAGGGTGAGCGATGAATTCTCTAGAATAGTATGTGGGATTCTTAGCCCATGTAGTCACGCTGGATTAACCTTTTCTATGTGCTGGAAATGTGCCAATGGTGAATGAATTCGCCATTCACCATTGATTTACTTCCAGGTACCAACCCCATTTCCTTGGCACCATACCGAATAGCACCAACTGAGTTAAGAGAATTAAAGATTCAACTTCAGAAGATTGTGGATAAAGGCTACATTTAACCTAGTATGTCTCCCTGGGGCACTTTTGTACAATTTGTTAGAAAAAAAGATGGGTCGATGAGACTTTGCATTGACTCCAGGCAACTGAATCGAGTGACAATGAAGAACCGTTATCCCTTGCCTCAGATTGATGATATGTTTGACCAACTGAGGGGTGCTCAGGTGTTCTTTAAGATTGATCTTCATTCGGGTTACCACCAACTGCTGATCCGGAATGAAGATGTACCGAAGACTACTTTTCGCACTAGGTATGGAAACTATAAGTTCCGTGTCATGCCTTTTAGGTTAACCAATGCACTTGCAGCTTTCATGGATTTAATGAATAGAGTTTTCAGACCGTATCTTGATCGGTTTGTAATTGTGTTCATCGATGACATCATGATCTACTCCAAGAATAATGATGAGCACAAGAAACATTTAAAGTTGGTGTTGGAGAGGTTAAGGAGACATCAGCTATATGCAAAGTTCAATAAGTGTCAGTTTTGGCTAGACCAGATCAGTTTCCTTGGACATTTGGTCTCTGTTAAGGGAATTAGTGTGGACCCTCATAAGATTTTTGTAGTGTATATATGGGAACAACCCAGGAACTTTACGAAAGTAAGGAGTTTTCTGGGACTGGCTAGTTATTACCGACATTTTGTGTAGGATTTCTCGGCAATCGTCGTGCCTCTTACTAGGTTGACCTGGAAGAAGGTCAAATTAGAGTGGGATGAGAGTTGTGAATGGAGTTTTCAGGAGCTTAAACGGCGTCTTACTCATGCCCCCGTCCTTGCTCTTCCGGACGATGGCAGTGAGTTTGAGATTTACAATGATGCAACTTTGTCGGGAATGGGTTATGTTTTGATGTAGCATGGGAAATTCATCACCTTTGCTTCCAAGCAGCTAAAAAATCATGAGAAAAACTACCCCACTCATGATCTGGAACTCGGTGCAGTAGTATTTGCTCTAAAGATCTGGTGACATTACTTGTACAGCGAGAAGTGCCGCATCTTTACCGATCATAAGAGTTTGAAGTATGTCTTCACCCATAATGAGCTAAATTTGAGGCAAAGAATGTGGATGTGTTACACCCAACCCCCAAATATTTGTATAATTTCATAAATCCCTAAAATTTTAATGAAAACTTCATTTTGGTTCCCTAGCTTGACTAAATCTAGACCCTTTATCTAGATTCCTAAACTCCCTCAAACTGCCACATGGTAACACCCCAACACCCTAACACTCCTCACATTTGATTGTTACACCCAACCCCCAAATATTTGTATAATTTCGTAAGTCTTTAAAATTTTAATGAAAAATTCATTTTGGTTCCTTAGCTTGACTAAATCTGGACCCTTTATCTAGATTCCTAAACTCCCTCAAACTGCCACGTGGCAGCACCCCAACACTCCTCATATTTCTCTCTCTATACCTTACCCCCCCCGTGACTTCATCTTCATCTTCTTTCTTTCTCCGTTTTCTCTCCCTTCTCTCTTCTTTCCCTCTTTCATCGAGACACACACACACACACCCATACGCACCCATCTGCATTTCCTGCTCGAGGAAGACACAACCATCATCGTTAACCTCGTCCTTCTTTCCTTTTCTTTCCCGTGGCTGCGAGGACGAAACCCAGAAACCTCCTGCGAGGTTTTCTTAATTTTTCGGTTAGGTGAGCCTTGAATTTCCCTCTATTTTGTCCTAGATTCATGCGTGATGGTGTTTTAATGGATTTTATTGTGTTGTTGTCGAGGTTTTAGAACAAAATCAACTCGGGGGAAAGCTCACCCATCTCCGGTGAACCCATATGAGTTGAGGGATTTTCCGGTCGTCTCCGACCGTTCTACCGTAAAAGGAAGGTATAAACACACTCCTCTCGTCTTGTGCTTCATTTTGATACCTAGATCGGACCCTAAAGGCTATGTTTGCAGTCGGCCGAAGCTGTAGAAGCTCCAGCGTTTTTCTCCGGTACACTCGGGCGTTAGGCCCATGGTGAACTCAACCAAAAACCCTTTTCCCCTTCAGTTTAGTTAGTCAGTTGTGTTGTTTTAATTGTTTTAAAACCCAAATGGCCTTCAGGCCATTCCTAATAGAGTCTTTGGCCCGTTCTTTCTTCAACCCAAAACCCGTTTCCTTTTTAGTTTCTTTTATTTAAATTGTTTTAAACCAAATAGGGCCCTTTGGGCCATTTTTTGTTAAGGGTTTGAGCTCAATCTCCTTAAACCCTTTTAGACAGGTCTTTAGGCCTTGTGAGGATCAGGGCCTTTGGCCCGTTTACCTTTTAGACCCAAAACCCTTAGGGCCCAATCAGCCCAACCCAAATCCAAGCCCAGTCTGACCCTTTAACCCGTTGACTCTGACTGTTGACTTTTCGAGGTTTCGTCTGGGACCTTTCCTAGGCTAATTTCAACGTCCTGGACTTGTTTTTGAAGTCCGTTTTCCCAGATTCAATCGTTTGAATAGAGTTTGACTAAAGGTACCCTTTTATGTGAATAGGTGCAATTATTAACGGTGATTCCATTATTCCTTTTTGGTACAGCTTTGCACCATCGGTGTACGGTGAGTGGGCCTCTTCTAAAATTTGAATATTTTTATAGTTTAATGCATAAATGAAATGCATGCTTTACGAGTTTATGAATTTATTGAAATGTTGATTATCGTCTCGTTATTTTGTAAGGAATTAATTGTTGGCCTATATTGAGCTATATTTTAATATATCGTATTTTCTATAAAAACCATGAACTGGTAGACTATTTGATGGATGACGATAGGATGCTAGAACATGTTTTCAAAACCCCTCTTTATTGTATAGACGATGGATGACTTTATACTATGAAGTGGTTATATTTGAAAGGCGTAACCATTCGTACGTACCTAGTGGACATTATGCCGCCTGGGGCGAGGATCTGGTGTTGGCAGTTAGGTAGGGAGAAATAATCCCTAGCTATGGGTTGAGGGACGCAGAGCAGGCATTGGGCCGGGAGTTGGTAATCTCTGGCTAGAGGCGCAGAGACCATGGTTCTGGCATACGGCCATGAGTTATATTTATTCAGTGATCTTACTGGCAACACACCGTGCTTACGAGATGATCTGTGAGACGATTGATATTTTGATCTCCGCGATGTTTTTCTGTGATATGACCTTTGAGATGTTTTTGGCATGTTAGGGTTTTTAGTAAACCTATCACTTATTACGCTAGTAGTTTTCTTTATATAAACTGTGGGGGTTAGTATCTTGATAACTATTTTATTAGTATTGTAAATATGAACTTGGTCTACTCACCTTTGTTTTGCACCCCCATTCAGGTCTTAGAAACGAGGACTACGAGACAACGTACGAGGCATTCCCCTACAAGTAGCAGTCTATCATTCACTTGTGTGATATCTTATAAAGATCTTTCCTTTTGTGATCTTGAATTAGAACGTATTCTGTGCACTCTAGACATTTCCTTAAACTTTGTTTATTACCTTTAGATTCTAATGATTATTCATGTTTATTTTCTCCTAACCATTACTCTTGTATTCAATAAATGGCTTTCGTCACCCTCGGGTGTCAGCTAACACGTGCCTATCCAGGTATTCAGAGAATATCAGGGTTGGGACGTGTCAGATTGGTATCAGAACATGGTTAGGGTTTCTTTTCACCAATTTGGTAAATTTCAGCCTTTCTAAATCTGGTTGCTCTTGTCAGAATCATGGCTAATCTTGGTGGGAATATGCCTCGACGACCTATTTCTTCTATAATGGGGGGAATCCAGCAGTTTACCTCTGCATTAATGAATGCTCTTTCAGGTCATAGGCCGAATCAGACGTATTTAGAAATCTCTAGAAGCCATGGGGTTACTGAGTTGAAATCTATGGGAGATTGTGAAGAGGCTGAGCAGTGGTTAGAAAAAATGGAGGATATTCTGGAGGTTATGAAGTGTCCACTAAATGAGTGGGCAAACATAGCAGGTTAATTTATTCAGGGTAATGCTAATAGTTGGTGGAAATCAACGAAGGAATCTCGTCCACCTGGTTCTTGGATGACATGGGCTGCCTTCAGGAAACGTTTTATTACTTACTTTCTAAGCCCCAGTTATAGATTGAGAAAGAGGCAGGAGTATTTAAAGTTTCGACAGGGTGACCTCAGCATCACATAATTTGACAGTACCTTTAGGCGCTTGGCTATGATATGCTTGTACAAATGCCGCATGGAGATCTATTCTGTGCTCAGTGGGAGTATAAAAGTTGTCCAGTAGTGGTGGAAGGAGAAATGATGGAGGCTAATCTGGTTCCTTTTAATTTAGCAGAGTTCGATGTTATTTTAGGGATGGATTGGCTATCCAGGCACCGTGCTTACGTCGCATGTTGGGAGAAATCTGTTACGTTCAATCGGCCTAGACGACCGTCGATCATATTTCTGGGTGAGCGACGAATCCTTCCCAATAGTATTATTTCTGCTATCCAGGCGACTAAATTGTTGAATAGGGGATGTGTGGGATTCTTACCCTATGTAGTGACGAGGGATAAACCTTTGTTGAGTCCTAAGGATGTGCTGGTGGTGAAGAAATTCACCGATGTCTTTCCGGAGGATTTACCAAGGTTACCACCTGCGAGGGAAATTGAATTTACCATCGATTTACTTCCAGGTACAGACCCTATCTCTTTACCACCTTATTGGATGGCACCAGCGGAATTGAGGGAATTGAAGATTCAACTTCAGGAGTTAGTGGATAAAGGTTACATCCAACCCAGCATGTCTCCCTGGGGCATTCCTGTTTTATTTGTCAAAAAGAAGGATGGATCGATGAGACTTTGCATCGACTACCGACAGCTAAACCGAGTGAAGGTGAAGAATCATTATCCTCTGCCTCGGATCGATGACCTGTTTGACCAGTTGAATGGTGTTCAGGTCTTCTTTAAGATCGATCTTTGTTCAGGTTATCATCAGCTACTAATTTGGGAGAAAGATGTACCCAAGATGACTTTCCGCACTAGGTATGGACACTTTGAATTCTGTGTCATGCCTTTAGGATTGATGAATGCACCTGCAACATTTATGGATTTGATGTACAGAGTCTTTAGACTGTATCTGGACCGGTTTGTAATTGTGTTTATCGATGATATTCTAATCTATTCTAAGAGTGTTAGCAAACACAGAAAGCATCTGAGGTTGGTGCTGGAAAGGTTGAGAAGTCAGCAGCTGTATGCTAAGTTTAGCAAGTGTCAGTTCTGGCTAAACCAGATCAGCTTTCTCGATCATGTAGTATCTACTGAGCGAATTAGTGTGGATCCTCAGAAGGTGTCGGCAATAACTACATGGGAGCAATTGAGGAATGTTACAAAGGTAAGGAGTTTTCTAGGACTGGTTGACTATTACTGAAGATTTGTTAAAGGTTTCTCAGCGATTGCCTTACCTTTGAATAAGTTGACTCGGAAGGAAGTTGAATTTAAATGGGATGAAGATTGTGAGCGGAGTTTTCAAGAGCTGAAGCAGCGTCTCACTCAAGCTCCCATTCTTGCTTTTCCAGACGATAACGGTGAGTTTGAGATCTACACGGATGCCTCTCTGTCAGGTTTGGGTTGTGTACTGATGCAGTATGATAAAGTCATTGATTATGCTTCCAGACAGCTCAAGATCCACGAGAGAAACTATCCCACTCACGATTTGGAACTTGGTGCGGTGGTGTTCACTCTGAAGATTTGGAGACATTACTTGTGCGGTGAGAAGTGTCGCATCTTCACTGATCATAAGAGTCTCAAGTATATCTTTACGCAGAGAGATTTGAACTTGAGGCAGAGAAGATGGATGGAACTTATCACTAACTATAACTACACGATCAAATATCATCCTGGACATGCCAATGTAGTGGTGGATGCACTTAGTCGGAAGTATCAAGGACAACTTGCATCCCTTCAAGCTATTCATGTTCCGCTACTATCGAGAAACGGGCGTTTTGGTGGAAGCAAGTGATCAGGGAGCTTGGTTGGTACACTTTCCAGGTTAGACCCATTTTAGTAGGTATGGTCATAGAAGCCCAGGAGCTTGATCAGGAATGTGCTGACATAAAGATTTCGGTGGAAAAAAAAAAGAAGAGGAAAATTTTATTATCCGAAAGGATGGAACCTTGATGTGGGGAAACAGACTGTATGTGCCTCATGATAATGAAGCAGTGAAAAAGGAAATCCTGGATGAAGCGCACCTGTTAGCATATGCCATGCATTCGGGAAACACTAAATTATATCGCATTATCCGTCCGTTTTATTACTGGTTAGGAATGAAGCGAGATATGGCAGATTATGTGTGTAGAGGCATCATTTGTCAACAGGTGAAGGTTGAGAGGTAAAGACCTGGAGGACTGATGCAAAATCTTCCGATACCAGCGTGGAAATGGGAAGACATCACCATGGATTTTGTGTATGGTTTGCCAAGGACACAGTCGAGATTGGACGACATTTGGGTAATTGTCGATTGACTCACTAAGACCGCTCACTTCTTGCCTGTTTGACAGACCTATTCACTGGAGAAGTTGTCGAAGTTATTTATCGATAATATTGTTAGACTTCATGGTGTACCTGTCTCCATTGTTTCAGATAGAGATCCCAGGTTTACTTCCAGGTTTTAGAAAGCTTTTAATATTGCCATGGGTACTCAGTTACTATTTAGTACTGCCTATCATCCATAGACCGATGGTCAGTCTGAGAGGACAATTCAGACATTAGAGGACATGTTGAGAATGTCTGTTCTCCGGTGGAAGGGTAGCTGGGATAGCTATCTGCCGTTGGTTGAGTTTGCATACAATAATAGCTATCATTCGAGTATTGGTATGGCACCTTATAAGGCTCTGTATGGGAGAGTGTGTCAGACGCCATTGTGTTGGGCAGAGGCCAGCGAACGAGTGTTACTGGGACCAGAGATTGTGGACACTACCAATGCGAACATCCAGCTGATTAAGAGAAACCTAAAAGCAGCGCAAGACCGACAGAAAAGCATCGTGGACAAACATTCCAGGGATCGTGAGTACAAGGTTGGTGACTATGCATTCTTGAAGTTGACTCCTTAGAAGGGTGCTATTCGTTTTGGTAAGCGAGGAAAGTTGAGTCCTCGATACGTCGGTCCCTATTAGATTACGGAAAGAATTGGTGCAGTTGCCTATAGATTGGAGTTACCACTGGAGTTGTCTCTGATTCACAACGTTTTCAATGTTTCTATTCTTTGGAAATATATATCAGATCCCTCTCATATCATTAAGTGAAAGCCACTAGAAGTAAGTCAGGATGCTAGCTATGTCGAAGAACCAGTGGCTATTCTTGATTGACAGGATAAAGTGTTGAGGAACAAAGTTATCCCGTTAGTGAATGCGTTGTGGAGGAACCACGCTATTGAGGAAGCGACGTGGGAAACGAAAGACCTGATGAGGAGTTAGCATCTATTTTTATTTGCTTAAGGTTGTAAATTTCGGGGACGAAATTTTTATAAAGGGGGTAGATTGTTACACCCAACTGCCAAATATTGGATAATTTCATAAGTCCCTAAAATTTTAATGAAAACTTCATTTTGGTTCCCTAGCTTGACTAAATCTGGACCCTTAATCTAGATTTCTAAACTCCCTCAAACTGCCACGTGGCAGCACCCCAACACTCCTCACATTTCTCTCTTTGTCTTCTAGCCCCCGATGACTTCATCTTCTTCTTCTTTCTGTCTCTGCTTTCTCTCCCTTCTCTCTTTTTTCCCTCTTTCACCGAGACAAGTCCAAAATTGGAACGTCGTCTAGATGGGGCACAACACCAATTGGGGGCACCAGTCGAGGATAAACACGAAATACGTAAAACTAAATAGTAAAATCTAAGGATGAGATTTTACAACATACGACTTTTTATCTTCCACACATCCCTGACAATTTTTGTATGTCGAATTAAATGAATTGAAGACGATCAAATGATAGAAATTAACAGAGGATGTGTGAAAGATAAAATTAGGTGTGTGAATAGCACCACCTAAGTGAAAATCCAAATCTGACATATAATTGTGAATAACTTTCAGTATTGTGGTATTCAATTTGAAAATATTTTTTTTTCTTTTCAGAAATGATGAATGTAACTAAAATAGAGAATTATATATAAGAAGGATATTAAACAAGCTCTTACTTGTATTCCAACATTTTTTTGACTTGGTAAACCCCATTGTATCGTAATCCTTTTGGCAGGGCATAAGTGGAGTGCTTTTTGTTGCAATATTTGCTCAAAAAGAATAATCAACAACATAGAAAATGTTTGCTGAAAACAAATCATTAGTTGTGTCCAATTATTAAGACTCAGAAAAGGTAATCAGCTAAAATGAAAGTTTATGAAAAAAAATTGACAACTGCTTACATGTTGCGTGGGAGAAATCAGTGAATACCTATATTTTTTTTCCCCAAACCACCAACTAGGGTTGCAACTTGGGTTGGGCCAATCCGAATCTGTCAATGTCTAACTCGACTTTAAACCCGAACAAGCGGGTTTTTTTTAGTTATAACCCACCCAAACCCTACCCAATTTCAACCCGTTCATTGATTGGGTTTAGTTGGGTTGATCATTTGCCCATCCATCCCCAGCCCGACTAACCAAACCCAATCTAACCAGATTGTAACCCATATCAATTAATGCTTATACTACACCCAAGTGAGCCAAGTCCAAAAACCAATGCCCTTTCTAATATTTTTTAATAAATTACCCTTTATAATTACTTAAACTTTGGGAATAAGAGGTTTTGATTAGTCAGCCGATATTCGTACTCTCTAAATGCTAAAGCTTTATAGTAGATTGTTAGTCTCCAAAACCTAAATTCTTTGTGTCTTGAAGCAATTGCTCAACAACTTTGATTGATTTATAAAATTAAAGTTAGCTAGTTTTGATGCTACTTGGCTTAATTTTTTTTAGGAATTTTTGGAAACAAAGTTGTTATAAGATTAGACTTGAAAAAGTTAAGCAACCCGAACCCAACCCAAGTGAGCCATAACCCAATTAAACCCCGAGCCCAACTGAACCCGAATGAAACTCAACCCAAACCTGAGCACGAATTGTAAAAGTTGGGTTATGATTGGGTTGACCTTCCAACCCGCCCAACCCGCTCGAGTTGCACCCCCACCACCAACCCATTACTTAGACTTGGGCTTATAAAGAAAAGAATTGGGATTGGATTTGTGGATTGAGTCGGCGTGGATGGGAGGAGATCATTTCCGGATCTCTCCCACCAAAGCCCACCAATCAATTAATCCGAGTTCTTAAAATTTAATTCAACGGCTAAAATTATTTTAACTTTTAAAATGACCCCCTATTCATAACTGTTTAATCAAATTTCAGGAGCCAGATTAATTGATTGGTGGGAGCCCGGCGCAGACTTGCCGAAGTTGCATCGGGTCAGCACTAAAGAGTCCCGAAGAGTAGCAGCATAATGCGATACGATATCAGTCTCAGTAAGAAACTCAGCAATCCAAACTCCCGACCCAAATATGGCGTTGCGGAGCCTCACGCTGCCTCTGCCCGCCGTAATCCCGCCATTACCAACACCTTCTTCTTCTTCTCCTCCTTCTCCATATCCTTCTTTCTGGTGTAGTTTCAGACAGAACCAGTATAAACGTTATCCCGTTTGCTCTATCACTCTCCGCCCAAAACCCCTAACCTTTCTCAATCGTCAGACGCAAAGCCCTATCGTTCGGATGGCTCCCGAGGAGGAAAAGCTGACCCGTCGCTCCCCTCTCGATTTCCCCATTGTAAGTTTCTAACCCATCTCAATCTTTCTGTGGGTAATTTTGTCGAACACTTTCTGTGCTCTATTTTGTGTCCAAAAAGTGGTTTATTTTTTCAGTATTTTCTTATACAAGTACCATAATGCTTGTAATGTTTGCCTGTTGGGATCAATTCACTTAGTCCAGTTGAGCTCTCAGCAGCATGAGGGTTCCATTTTGTTGGGTATTTCATGGGTACTTGGGAACTTATATATTCTGGAAGCAATATTCCAAATGCCAATGGCCTGTTTGTGTAGTGGAACTATCCCATCCTCTGGTGTAAACTATACTTGTGTGTATGTGCGAGCGAGCAGGACGCACATACACACACACGCACATACCAAACTAGGGATCTCTAATACACTCTTGCTTCTTGTTGATTGGATTATCCTTACTTAACATCTTTTGATTGAGTTCTAATAAGTGTACACCGGTGTCTTGCCAATAAGTTAACAAGATTTCAAGCAATGAAATTGCTGAACCAATTTTGTCATTTGTCAGCTAAACATATATGAAATGAGTTGAGTCCTTCCAACATTGTGTTGTCTTAGGTTAAGGCAGCATTGAGAGGTGTTTTTTGCTTATTCATGCTCAAACTATTGAAAAATCCAACACTTTCTGTACTCAAGTTCAGAATACAAGGTGCACTGGTTCGTTTGACCTGGTGCTTGTTGCATGATTTATTAGTCTGCTTCACTCTCCATCCTAACCTACAAGTAACTGTTATGTAAATATAATCTTAGATATAGCATATGCATTCTGGAATGGTCTCGATAAGGATTTCATTGTAGATTACAGTGGGAAGGTAAACATGCTCTTAATTCCGTAGTTATATTCGCCATTGAAAATTTTTCTCATGCATCGTATGGATTATTAAGTATAGGATTGAGTAATTGTAAATTTAGATATGCTTATCTTGTGTGCATTTTCTTGACATTGAAGGAATGGGAACGGCCGAAACCTGCTAGGAGACCAGATATATTTCCCCAGTTTAGCCCAATGAAAACACCTTTACCGCCTCCACTGCCAGCAGATCCTCCTGAAGAAGACGAAGAAGAGGAAGAAAAGAAAGAGGAGGAAGAAGGGGATGAAGATGCAGACAAGGAAACCCCAGAAGACCCAGGGCAGCAGTAGATATGCATCAAACCAGAGTTTGTGGGGCATATTTCACTTGTATGTGGTACTGCCTTGCGCGTGTCAAAGCTTTGCCAAGTAGCGAGTGCATCTGCTGAAGGATGAATAGATACAGTTGAAGTAATTTTTTTGGGAATAATACTGGAACGTAACGCTTGTTGCTACTTAGATATATATAAATAGCAATGCCTTTTTGTTAAGCAAATCAAAATCTTGGTTAATCAGAGTTGCGGGATTTTTGCGTTGTTTCATATTATGTTTCTCTACTTTACACAAAAATAGACCAGCAGGTTGTGCGATATGAGAGCACCAATCTCGAAACCTCATTGATATTTTTTGTGAATAACAAACCAAACCAAACAAGGCAACACTGCAAAGAAAGCTCAAAAAGACAGATCAGACAAGCTTCAGATTAGACAAACTCAATTTATTTAGACTGGGTCATAATGTTGCACACTGAAATTCACTCAAGCTAGATCTAGCGCACATTAGAAACTAGAACAGCGCATAAATTGAAAGACGCCAACACAATAGAGTTCGTAATTACAGCTCAAGATCGATATATTGTATCCCAGCTTGGGGTTGGATAAACCCACTCATTTCTTCCCACTTTTCTTGAGCCCAGCACCTCCGAATGACCCCTTCTGTTGTGCCTTGGCTCTAAGCTCCTTCAGTGCCTGTTTATCACAAGCATGATAATTTCATCAATAATTTATCAAAACACTCGATAAAGGAGCCGGGTTATGGTAAAAATAAACCCACCTTTTCCTCATCTTTTTTCTTCTGAAGGTTGGCCAAATCGGACTGCACAATAGAAGATAAAGATTCTTATTGCAAGGGACATTATATGTAATTTGCTAAATAGTCAAAATGGATTTGCATAACTCATCATTTTGGTCCTTAACATTTCAAATCAATAAAAATAGTCCCTGAGATTGTCCATCATCCATCATTTTGTTCATTCCGTTAAGTGTCCCGGAGCTCTTGGCTGGAAGTTTTGGGCAATTTTCAAAGCTTCGTAACTCAATCGTTTCTTAACCAAATTTGACCCATAATATATCAAAATGAAGATAGGAAAGTGTAGAATAAGATTATACCTATTTGGAAACCCAATGGCTGTTGAAAATGACCGGAAAATAGCCTCAAAGTTGACTGGTCCGAGAGAAAACTGGAAAACTGGGTAAACTTTAAACGTTCATAATTTCTTCAATACTCAACGAAATCAAATGATTCAAAAACGAAAATAATACTTCTTGACGAGACGAAGAGAATAGTACCTTTTTAGATGGCTAAATCACCGTGGTTTGTCCGTAACACTGCTTAAAAGTGGCTAACTCGAGACCAAGAAGCCACTTTTGAGCCTTTTTCTGGTCAAATCACGGCGATTTAGCCGTAAAAAAAAGTATCATTCTCTTTGTCTCGTTGAGAAGTATGATTTTCGTTTTTGAATCACTTAATTTCGTTGAGTATTGAAGAAGTTATGAACGTTTAAAGTTTACCAAGTTTCCGGCGAGTTTTCAAGTTTTCCCTCGGACTAGTCAACTTTGAGGCTATTTTCCAGCCATCTCCGGTAACCATTGAACTTCTAAATAGGTATAATCTTATTCTATACTTTCCTATCTTTATTTTGATATATTATGGATCGAATTTGATTAAAAAACGATTGAATTACGAAGCTTTGAAAATTGCCCAAACTTCAGACCAAGAGCTCCAGAACACTTAACGGAGTTTTTAACGGAATGACCAAAATGATGGATGGTGGACAATCTCAGGAACCACTTTTATTGATTTGAAATGTTAGGGACCAAAATGATGAGTTATACAAATCTTAAGGATCATTTTGGCTATTTAGCCTAAGTAATTTTAAAGAGCACAGGAAAGCAAGCTAACTACTACATGAAATTGAACATGTATTTGTAAAACCATGAGCTTCAACGTACGGTGATATGTCACAAACCACCCTGGGCAAAATCTATTTATAAAGATTCTTTGAATAACTTCAAATCCTACAAAATACAAACTTGACGGAAAAGTACTGAGTAACATCACCATGCTCCTATCTAGTGATTAATCAAACACGATAACGATTTCAGCTACATCCTATCCATTAAGCATAAGTTTTACCCAATAAAAGGGATTTTTAAATTTCAACATACAGTAAAAAGAAATTCAGAGCTAAAAAGATCCAGCCAAAACACAAATCATTATCCACCTAATCATTCCTCTAACTATTTTCCCAATTCATACCTCGTCGTACTCCTTCTTATCGGCCTTGGGTGCCTTCAAGGGCTTAGCTTTTCCACCTAAAAAACGAAACACAATTTCATATTTCTGGGCTTGAATATCCAAACGAAAGCTAACGAATTTTTAGGGTTGTTAACCCAATTTTATGGTTTACAAAAAATTGGAGTCGGAATTGGGAATTGAAACTTGAAAATCTAGGGTTTCAATCGTAAAGAATATACCTTGCTTGGAAGACATGGCTGCGATCTAGGGCAAAAGTCTTGCTCGGTTGGAATTGGGAGCAACGACAAATCCACAGGACAGCCCTATTCGCAATAATACGCAGCTGCCCTTCGTGGTTGGAAAATCACCAATTTATATTCGATATTGCTCGTGCTACTCACGTGCGTGAGGCAGCCCCTGTTTTTTGATCTGGCATGAATCGATTTTTTGGGAAAAGGATCTTGCCGGTTTCTTTTCCTAGGATTCCGTGATTGTGGCAGCATCATAGTGTCAGTTTTCGTTACGTACTATTTACATTTAATTTTAAATTTTAAATTTTAAATAATTTCTGACTGTACGACGTACGATGAACGATTACGATCACAGAATTCACGAGATCCTCAAGAAAAGGATCTGACGATAATCAGTTTCCATCATTTTGGTCATCTATCTCTAATAACTAATTTATAATAAGAGATCTTATGTGGTGCGGAATATGGCATAAAGAGATTTTTTATATTTTATATATATATATTTTTTTTTTGAGAAAGTATAGAGAATTGACTTATTAGTGATTTGATAAAGTACATATTACATAAAATCAAAATAAAGGGATCTTTAATGAAAAAGAGTTTTTCTAAACTTTTTATTAACAAAAAATCATCCACTAACTTTATTTTTTACCATTGTTTCATAATTTTTTTTTGGAACAAACTGAGTAATAATATTACAAGACAAAAAATAAAGAAAATTTTTCATTTTTCAGTTTGATAAACAATGCTTATTTTAATTTCAAAATAGTGATTTTATCTTTAGTTTGGACAATTTTTTAAGTTTGTGTCATGTCATGTCAACACTAGTTATTTTTACAACTGAACATTGATTATTTTTAGAATCGAGCACTAACTATTTTTAGAACTTAACACTAACTATTTCTCAAACCAAATAATGACTAACTTTTAAACTGAACACTGGTACTATCACTATTTCTTAAACTTGTTTGTACCATACTTAGGGCTTCCGTATTTGGATCTCGTATAAATACTCGGGGGACTTAAATGTAATTATGTAATAAATGAAGGGGCAAATATGTAATAAATGAGGAGCCTTTATTCTATAAAAGGACCCCTCGCTCTCCTCATTAAGGGAGACCAATTTTTAGGCTATGGGAGAGAGCTCTCTCACTCTCAAAAGCTCTCTTCCTCACATACAAAGCCACAAGGCTCATAATATCAGTGTGGACGTAGCCCAAACATTGGGGTGAACCACGATACATCTTGTGTTATTTACTTTCTTGCAGATTCACGGTCGGATTTACGTTGTTCCAAGACCCCTCCGGTTTTGTGCATCAACATTTGGCGTCGTCTGTGGGAATCGACACGAAAAGCTACATCGGTTCTCTTTTAGTTTTTCATCTCACCACCGTGAGTCTGCAGAAACCCAAGAACCAAACACCAGCACAGTCACTGCAAAACCTAAAAACGAACCAACCTTCCCCAGCTCTCTCTCTCTAGAGAGAAAGGAAACAACTTTCTTTCTTTCTTTCTCTCTCTAAAAATATTTCAGAAGCATGGTTGGAGAGAGAAATTTGAGAATGTGAGGGAGGAGGAGCATAATCTTGGAGATACCTTTTTGTGGGTTATTAAATTTGAGAGAGGGAGGGTGAAGATCTGGGGGTGTGAATGTTGGTGGTGGAGGAGTAGTGACTACTAATTGTATGATTACTTGGAGCTGCAGCCGCAAATGCATCCCTTTGTGGTCAAAACGCAAGAAATCCAGCAATGGATGTGATCAAAACGCAGCAAATCTCGTCAAGGCCGATCGAGAAGGTGATAGTTCACCTGTTGGTTCTGCTCGCAAGCGCGTCGTCGGAGTTCTGCTCGGCACCCCCGAAGACACCCTTCAACTCTGAGTCAAGCTGCATAAGACAAGGGCGCATATTGGGCAGTTCGTGAAAGATACTTCTCACAAGCTCAAGCAAGCTAGTGAAACTGATCACCATTCCCAAGTTACTGTTGTCAAGAAGATTGCGGATGCTAAGCTTACAAAGGATTTCCAGGCCGTACTTAAAGAATTCCAGAAGGCTCAAAGGCTTCCGGCTGAAAGGGAAACAAGACTCGACCTTTGGAGGCTGACGGACGGTGCAGATCCTCTGATTAGGCAAGTGGTGCAGATACTCTCTTTCTCCATGAGGTATTTCCACTGGAAAAAGAAATCCGAGGACGAGGACAGCTCCATGCTTTTTCTACCGTCGATGTAACCAACAGCTACGCCGAGCTGACGACAATGGCCAAGGTGGGACTTTTGTTTAGGACTTTCTCACCGACCTTCCCGTACCCAGGCCTAGTCGGATTCCTGACGACCTTCGACGACGATGGTGGCGGAGCAGTCAGCGTCAGTTTCTGCTCCATATCACAGATGGGAAAAGCCTCAATGGGTAGAGGTGCCGAACTGGAAGACAACTGAGCCGGCGCCGGTCCGTGAGAAACAAGTGTTTGAGCCATCGCGTCTCTATGCTCTGCGACCATCGATCCAATTGCCACTGCATGCAATGACACAAACTTTAACAAATTCAGCCTCTTTCATTCTCGACAAGCAGGACGAGGAGCGAAACGCTGCCGTCTTAGCCTCCAAACCTGAGTCTCGAAAAGGCTGTGAAAATTCCAATGGCTACTGCTGCAGTCACCTCCTTTTCTTTGTTTAGAAATTATGCAACAACAACTGTGAGAGCTTTTGTGACAGTGAAAGCCTCAAACACCAATTTCATAACTTCCTTTCTTCTTCTGCACTTTCGCAGATCCCTGTGCCGTGTTAGCACTACAAACAATAAGGAGGCTGCTGCAAAGTTAGCTGCAGTGAATGCCGACACTGGAGCTCCAACAATATTTGACAAGATCATATCTAAGGAAATCCCATCAAGCATTGTATATGAGGATGATCTGGTCTTGGCATTTCGTGATATCAATCTGCAGGCTCCTATTCACGTTTTAGTCATCCTAAAGCTCAATGATGGATTAACTGGCCTGGGAAAGGTAATCTATGGCCTATGATGAGAGAAAAACTACTACTGAAGAGAGAAAGACTGTTGCTGAGGACACTATGCTTGCTTACAAGGCTGCCCAGCACATAGCGCTTGCGGATTTGTCACCAACTCATCCAATAAGATTGGGTCTGGCACTGAATTTCTCAGTGTTCTACTATGAGATTCTCAATCAGTCTGATAAAGCTTGCAGCATAGCCAAACAGGAAAACATGCAGGAAATGGAGTGGGAAACAAAAGCAAAAGCAGAGATAAGATTCTTTTCTTATTATTAATTTTATTATCATTCCTTGTCTGCCATCTGCAAAAGGGAAAAGAAAAATAAGAAACAAAAACAAAAACAAAAGCAGAAAGCAGAGAGAAAAACAAAAGCAAAAGCAGATAAAAAGAAGCAGACATAATTGCGGTGGTGATGTCATTATAGGCATGACCCATTGAGCAGAGGGTCGGATTTATTTTTGAATGATGTGATTTTTTTTTTTATCTTTCAGAGATATCTGTATAAACCCCATCAGAGTGTAATAATAAAAAATAAAAAATAAAAAATAAAAACGGCAAGCCCAAAATAATGGGCTGGAACATTATGTGGAGGGCGAATGCCCATATGCCCAAAAGAGCCAGGCCCTCTATTATCACCAACTAGGTGATCAAAAGTACGTCCAGTACTCCAAAATTATACATGAGCATCACTCATGTCAATCATACATAAACATTCATGAGCACCACTCATGTCAATCATACATAAACATTCATGACCATCATTCATATCAACATTCATGACCATCACTCATGTCAATCAGAGCTCTAGCTTCATTTACAGAGATCTAGCTTCGAAAGCTTCATTTACAGAGCTCCAGCTTTCAAAGCTTCATTTACAAAAGCTCTAGCTTCAAATCTTCACTTGCAAAGTTTCACCTACAAAGCCTCAGTGCAGGGTGTACAAATACCGCCTCCAAACAACCGCCACTTCGACCCATACATGGATTCAATTTGAAGTCTCTAGCCAACAAACTCTATTGACTGAAGACTTGGGGACTACACTATGTACCATATATTGGGCCCCATGAAAAATACTTGGGGGACTCTAGCCCATTATTTATGTACTGAGGAGCGAACCCTTATTCTATAAAAGAAACTCCCTCACTTTCATTAGAGAGCACCCATTACTTATGTATTGAGGAGCGAGCCCTTATTCTATAAAAGGAACTCCCTCACCATCATTAGATAGCATCGTCGCCTGCTGAGCAACCGCCTCGCCACGAGCATCACTCCTAACCCATCACTTATGTATTGAGGAGCGAGCCCTTATTCTATAAAAGAGACTCCATCACCTTTAACACCACAAGCCGAGCCAACCAAGGCAACATAAGCCATAAGCCGAGCAACCTCGCAACATGTGCTACTTCTAGTTAAGCATCATTTCAGATTGAGCACCGTCTCATATCGAGTATTCAGTTTTAGACGACATCTAGTTACTTCGGCCCACACATGGACTAAATTTCAAGTCTCCAACCAAAAGACTCTTTTGATTGAAGATTTGGGGGACTACTGTTTGTACCATACTTAGAGCCTCCGTATTTAGATCTCGTATAAATACTCGGGGGACTAAAATGTAATTATGTAATAAAGGAAAGGGGTACTGGGCGTACTTTTGATCACCTGGTTTGGTGATAATAGCGGCAGACTGCCGAATAATTTTTGAAGTACTAGACGTACTTTTGATCACCTGGTTAGTGATAATAGAGAGCCTGGCTTTTTTGGGCGTATGGGTCTTCGCCTTCCACATAACATTCCAGCCCATTATTTTGGCTTGCCGTTTTTTTTTTAATTTTTTTATTATTACCCTTTGATGAGGTTTATACAGATGTCTCCGAAAGATAAAAAAAAATCACATCATTCATAAATAAATCCGACCCTCTTCTCAATGGGTCACGCTCATAATGCCATCACCACCGCAATTATGTCTGCTTCTTTTTATTTGCTTTTGCTTTCTGCTTTTGCTTTTGTTTTTCTTTCTGCTTTCTGCTTTTGTTTTTGTTTCTTATTTTTCTTTTCCCTTTTGCAAATGGTAGACAAGGAATGATAATAAAATTAATAATAAGAAAAGAATCTTATCTCCGCTTTTGCTTTTGTTTCCCACTCCGTTTCCTGCATGTTCTCCTGTTTGGCCATGATGCAAGCTTTATCAGACTGATTGAGAATCTCATAGTAGAACAATGAGAAATTCAGTGCTAGACCCAATCTTATTGGATGAGTTGCATTCATATCAACATTCATGAGCATCACTCATTCAACATTCATGAGCATTACTCATGTCAACATCCATGAGCATCACTCATGTCAATCAACATAAACATTCATGAGGATTACTCATGTCAATCAACTTCGAAAGCTTCATTTACAGAGTTCTAGCTTCGAAAACTTCATTTACAGAGCCCCAGCTTTCAAAGCTTCATTAGTAAACTAGTACTATCACTATTTCATAAATTAAACATTAATTATTTCTTAAACCGAACACTTATACTATCACTATTTCGTAAACAAAACACTAACTATTTCTTAAACCAAACATTAGTATTATCACTATTTCTTAAACTAAAAACTAGCTATTTTTTAAACTGAACACTAATACTATCATTATTTCGTAACCTAAACATTGACTATTTCGTAAACTAAACACTAATATTATCACTATTTCGTAAACTAAACACTGACTATTTTTTAAACTGAACACTAGTACTATCACTATTTCATTAACCATGGTAGAGAAAACAATGGACAACAGATGAAGCTCAATTGGAAAATGCACACTAGCATCTATGGTTTTGGGGGCCAAGAAATTAGTGGCCAATGGTTTGAAAAATAAACTTGGAAAAGGCATGTCATCAACATTAACTAGATACAAATGATTAGTTGTTATACTGATTAATGGATGAGTCGTGAATATTCTAACAAAGAATAGCAAACCCAAATAATTATTCTATACACAAGAATGTCATCAAAAGTATTATGATGGTCGAATCTCTTCAGGAAGTGTCATCCAAAGCAATTAGTCATTTAAGTTTGAAGAGAGCAGGTCTTTCTCTAATTTTAGGAAAGATGGGAGCCTATTCCATTCTCACAAAAAGTTCATATAGGAAATCATCAGTTAAGATTATTATGAGAGATAGTTTATTACATTTTCGTTGAAAATGGCGAGAGCGGGAACATGATAGGAGCATTGAAAGTACTAACTATCATTATTAAAGCTCCTAAACATGAAATAAAGAAGGAGGAAGGAGGCACGTGGGGCTATGAGGCTAGGGTTTGAAGCTACTAAAGAAAATAATAATAAAAGGTGTGGGCTGCAACATATATGGTAAGTTTGTGGAATTTGCAATGCATGTGCTTTTGTGAGGTTAATTTTTGTTTTTTATTTTTTTTTTGTCCTTATCATTAAATAAAATTATAGGATGATTTTTGGTTAAAATGCAAACTTTTGAAGCCCTTTTTATTAGTTTTCCTAAAAAAAAAAATAATGAATTGATAGCAACAAATTTTCATCAATTTCCTTAAAACAATCAAATTTCCATATTTAGACTGAGTTAGGCTTTAAGCAAATTATAACAAATGAACTTTTTTGAACAAAAGCGAGAAATTGGTTTGAAGCTCTGGTTTAGAGTGAGCGAAAAGATTTTCTTGAGAGTTTTGATTTTTTTTATTAAAATGAGAGAGGTCGTCTCATAAATGACAACTATGATATATATGTCTGAATTCCGCACATATTGAAAAATCTCTCATAAATGACAACTAATTGGGCCAATACACAAAATTTTAAAGTATTGAAACAAAAGCTCAATTATTTTGAAGTCCAAATAGATATTGGGTTGCTATAAGTAGGCCCAATTCTAGTTTACACCGAAGAATTGAAGAATCCTAACCTGATAATCCCAAAAGCTTAAAGTTAAAATAAGGGAACTTTTATGAAAAGAGCTTGGGCAAAGTTTATTTTAATAAAAAACCATGCTATAACCATCTAGAACCTGCAATACCATGGATGGAGCTGATTTGAAGGTTAGGCAATTACAATTAGTGTATAGGTTTGCTAGGCTTTGTCGTGGAAGGAGGTGAGGAGACAGATATGATGGTGCTTTTGTGGATGGAGCTGACGATGAAGTGTGGGAGAGGGGATTGGGATAGGGTTTACGATGGAGGGTTGGAATTACTGGGGTTGGGGGGGGGAGGGAAGGGAGGGAGTTACAGAGAGGGGGGAAGGGGGGAAAGGCAAGGGACATCACAGAGAGCCGTCGCGAGGGGGGGGGGAGAGGGGGGAATACAGGTAAACTCGTTCTTTCATCTCTTAACTTCCCAAGCGCGAGACTAAAAGGAAAGATGCAAAAACCTTTCCAGTTGGTCATACATTCTATATCGCGATGAAGAATACCATAAACATCATTGACGATGACCTGGGTTTTTTTAAGTTCTTTATTTATTTTTATTTTTATTTTTTGTCCTTATCATTAAATAAAATCTAGTGTATGATTTTTTATTAAAATATAAAGATTTGAAGTCATTTTCATTAGTTTTTCTTTTTTCTTTTCGGTGTTTAGCACAATATTTTCATTATTTTTGTATTTGACATACCCCGATCCTAGAATCAAGGCGTGCTGGCCGTTACGTGAGCGTGAAGTAACCAAAAGTGTGATGCGGAAGCAAAAGATATGAGAAATATGAAGGAATGAAAACCAACTACTAGCAGTAATATCCCACCAGCACGTTAGAGTGAGTTTAACAGTAAAACACACAAATTCAGAGCCTAAGAGCTAGGTGCAGTCAAGTAGGACCATAATTAAATTACAACACCCGCAGGTGAGTCCTACATGCAGGACATCTGTCAGAACGCCGAAGAAAACCTCGTGAGAAACCAACTGCTAACTAGAACCTGGAGGGGCGCAAAAACAAAATTGAGTGGGTCAGTAACACCAAAGTTTTCCAAAACATTTCATTTAAAACATTTCTAACCCCTCACTCTAAAACCTGTATACTTCCCCAGAAAATATCATAATAGTAGATAAATCCTCATATGTCACAAATCATCAATCTAGCACAAATCCAGAAATATGCCATGCCATAAATGTCAATAACGAAACATGGATGCATCAAAATAACAGGTGACATAATGAATCAACCGGAGACCCTGCAGTTGGTCCTGTACGGTTAATTCCATAGCTCAATATCCAACCCAGCTGGAGTTACCACGGTGACCTATACGGCACTACTATGCACATAAATCGGAACTACCTAAAATAGTCTGTACGATAAGAAAGGTGTAAGAATACGCTCTAGTGCTTCTCTCATCAATCATTTGCGCGCATAATCTAAGGTCACCTACTAGTCAGAACCACCTCTAGTGGTCTGTACGACTAGCATGTCGGAACCCTCTCATGGTTTGTACGACTAGCACCTACTTGGATCCAAGATGAGCGTGCGGTGCGGTGAATAATATAAGCACTAACACCAGGGGTGCAGGTTATGAGCTCTCAACACAATTCACATCATCAATGATTCACATGAATAACATAAACTCACTTGATATTCACATGAATAACATAAACTCACTTGATATTCACATGTGCGTCCACAACACCAATTCACATATATATGCATCAATTATCAATTCATATAACTCATAATATGCATGCATGGCATTTGAAACATACTTTCATATAAATTCAATTTCTGGGAAAATCAATAACATATAGGTATATACGGAAAACAAAACTGCCCACTCACTGGTAAGTCGATGGGTCGTAACCCCCGTGACGTCCCTGGATGCGCTCGTCCTCGGGATAGGTGTCACCTATATGCGAAACAACTATAACAACGTTAATTAAAGCACATAACCAACAAATCGAAATAACTTCTCATACGATGCTCAACTTGGGTATACGAATATACCACATCGACCTACTCGACATCACGGACGTCGAGAAATTTTTAGAAAAATTTTCTGAAGCTGCACACGCCCCCACGCGTCTGGCAGGCATGGGTTCACGCGCCCCCCACGCGCTTGGGCAGGCATGGGTTCACGCGCCCCCCACGTGCGTCTCCTACCTCGGTTCGCCGGACTGAGTTTTCCGGTGGCCGGAAAACTGGAGATTTTTCAATCTCCTTGTTCTCTGTCGTTTCTCAACCATTTTCTTCGTATTTTATATCAAAATGAAGCCCTAAACATGTAGTTTCAAGTTATACTACTTTAAGGCTCTAAAAACTACGAAATCTCACCGGAGAAATTCCAAGAAAACCGGCCAATTTCGAACCCAGTGATCCCGACGTCCAAAACCTTTAAACGAAGCACTCCGAGCTTCCTTGGGACCTCACTAAGCTCACTATAAGCTTAGAATTCCCTGAAAATCAACATATCACGATTGCATGAACAGTGACATAAATTGGGGGTTCGGGTTTCACGTGATTTCGAAGGTTTCACGTTCTAAAACTAGTACCAAACGATTTAGGAGGTCGAAAGGATGAAAAACCATACCTTTTTGGCGTCGATCCGTGAAAGTTTGAGGGTATTGACCCTTGTCCCTACAATTCGAGAGGGAGAGAGAGACTGAACGGAGAAGAGAGAGAGAGGCACGAGGGAGGGAGAGAGAAGGGTTGACTGTGTGTGTGTGTTGTGTGGTCCACCTCAAACCATCACCATCCATTTAATTTTCTAACTCCCTAACCCCAAAATACAATCCAAATTTTAATCCCACTAAAACTATGTTTCCAAAAGTTTAGGAATGAATGCATTTAGTCCAATATGTCACACACACACATACCTTAATACCCGCCAAGGGTAATTCCATCATTTCACGTCCCCGATATATAAAATCCCGGAACGGGCTGTGACAATCTCCCATCCTTATAGAATTTTGTCCCCTGAAATTCATACGACCAAACAATCCGCTTAATACCCATAAAATAACCTTGGGTACATCTCTCTCCTTCGATCTTTTATCTCCCAAGTAGCTTCTTCTACTGAATGGTTCCTCCACAATACTTTCACCAAGCTCATTGTCTTATTCCTTAGAACCTTGTCTTTCCAATCCAAGATAGTCACTGGTTCCTCATCATACGTCAAATCCGGATTAATCTTCGAAGGTTGAAGAGGAATCACATGTGAAGGATCTGAAACATAATGTCGAAGCATCGAGACATGAAACACATTATGTACCTTAGATAACTCCGGAGGCAACTCCAACCTGTAAGCAACTTCACCGACCCTCTCAATGATATCATAAGGTCCTATGTACCTAGGACTTAATTTGCCTTTCTTTCCAAATCGCACTACACCTCTCCAAGGAGACAATTTCAAGAATACCAAATTACCCACATTATAAACTCGATCAGTAACATGTCTATCTGCTAAACTCTTTAGTTAATCCTGGGCCGCTTTCAGGTTAAACTTAATCACCTGAATATTTTGAGTAGTCTCATCCACAATCTCTGGGCCTTCTAATACTCTTTTGCCAACCTCTGACCAACCCAATGGCATACGACAAGCTCTACCATAAAGCGCCTCAAATGGTGACATACCAATGCTCGAATGAAAACTATTATTATAGGCAAATTCCATCAAGTCTAGGTGGTCATGCCAAGAATCACCAAATTGTAACACTGAAGATCTCAACATATCCTCCAACGTCTGAATAGTCCTTTCTGATTGTCCATCGGTTTGAGGATGATAAGCAGTGCTGTAAAGCAGTTTCGTACCAAGAGCTTCCTAAAAAGCTACCCAAAACTTAGAAGTAAATCTTGGGTCTCGATCAGAAATAATATTCATTGGAACTCCATAATACTTCACAATCTTCGTGATGAACAACTTAGCCAATTTATTCAGGGGATACTTTTCCCTTACGGGAATAAAATGCGCTGACTTGGTAAGTCGATCTACAATCACCCAAACACCATCAAATCCATTTCGTGTACGAGGGAGCTTATACACAAAATCCATGGTTATATTTTCCCATTTCCATTGAGGAATGGGAAGTGGTTGCATTCGCCCAAAAGGCTTCTTTCTTTCCGCTTTGACTTGCTGACAAACAATACATCTACTTACATATTCTGCAATTTCCCTTTTCATACCCGGCCAATAATAAAATGGTCGAATGGTATGATACATTTTAGTTCCCCCTGGGTGCATCGCATAAGCTAAACAATGTGCTTCGTCTAAAATTTCTTTCTTTAATTCCTCATTATTCGGCACATACATTCTGTTCTCCTGCATAAGCATGCCATCTGATTCTCGAATCCTGAGGTCTTTCTTTTTCCCTTCATTTCTCAATTGGATCATTTCTTGAATTTCTTCATCAACCATCTGAGCTTCAAGTACACGATCAACCAAAACTGGCCTGACTTGGAAACTAGCAAGAAAAGCTTCTCTTCGATCTTCTAACTCTAACTTTACTCCAGTAGCTCTCAGTTCTGCAAGAAGAGGAACATGGCAAGCATACAAAGCATTAAGGTGACCATGAGATTTCCTACTCAGTGCATCGGCTACCACATTAGCACGACCCGGATGATACTCAATAGTGCAGTCATAATCACTTAGTAATTCCGTCCACCTTCGCTGATGAAGTTTAAGATCATGCTGAGTAAAAAGATACTGAAGACTCTTATGATCTGTGAAGATCTTACACTTCTCACCATAAAGATAATGCCTCTAAATCTTCAAAGCAAAAACAATGGCTGCCAATTCAAGATTGTGAGTAGGATAATTCCTTTCATGAATCTTCAACTGTCGAGAAGCATAGACGATCACTCTATTATGCTGCATCAAAACACATCCCAAACCATTCAAAGAAGCATCACTATAAATCTCAAAGTTACTGCTATCATCAGGAAGTACCAATACTGGAGCATGAGTGAGGCAATATTTCAATTGCTGGAAACTTTGCTCACAATTCTCATCCCACTCGAACTTAACATCCTTCCTGGTAAACTTCGTTAATGGCAAAGCAATCATAGAAAAATCTTGAACAAACCGTCGATAATAACCTGCTAGACCAAGAAAACTCCATACCTCAGTGACGGTTCGTGGTTGTTCCCAATTCTCCACTGCTGCTATCTTTTGAGAATCTATTTGAATTCCTTGTGCCGATACTACATGCCCCAAAAATGCCACTTCATTCAACCAAAACTGACATTTACTGAACTTGGCATACAATTGATGCTCCCTCAATTTCTTTAATACCAAGTTAAGATGTCGAATATGATCTGCTTTAGACTTAGAGTATACCAGAATATCATCGATAAAAACAATAACAAATTTATCAAGATATTGCTGGAATACCTCATTGATGCTCCCTCAATTTCTTTAATACCAAGTTAAGATGTCGAATATGATCTGCTTTAGACTTAGAGTATACCAGAATATCATCGATAAAAACAATAACAAATTTATCAAGATATTGCTGGAATACCTCATTCATTAACCTCATGAAAGCTGCAGGTGCATTAGTCAGTCCAAATGGCATCACCAGAAATTCATAATGTCTGTAACGGGTCTTGAAAGCCGTCTTAGGTACGTCTTCATCTTTAATCTTCAACTGATAATATCCAGATCTCAAATCAATCTTAGAGAACACGCACGCACCTTTCAGCTGATCAAACAAATCATCAATGGGAGGCAATGGATAACGGTTTTTAATCGTTACCCGATTCAATTGCCTATAATCAATAGATAATCTCAGAGTTCCATCTTTCTTTCTCACAAATAATACCGGAGCTCCCCAAGGTGAAGCACCAGGTTGAATGAACCCTTTATCAATTAATTATTGTAACTGAATTTTCAACTCTTTCAATTCAGCTGGAGCCATTCTGTATGGAGTTAAAGATATAGGATCTGTACCTGGAAGCAAATCAATAGAAAATTCCACATCTCTGTCTGGCGGCAATCCTGGCAAATCATCTAGAAATACATCAGGATAGTGCCTGACTACTCCAACTTCCTCTACACTGTTAGGGACAACATCATTTAACACCACATGTGCTAAGTATCCTTGACAACCCTTCGATAATAATTTCCTTGCTCTCATGGCAGAAATAACTCCATGTCTCACCCCACTTCTTTCACCCACAAAAGTAACTTCTGGTAATCCAGGACGATAAAAGGTAACAGATTTCCCGTAACAATCTATCTGGGCACGATTATAATACAACCAATCTGCCCCTAGAATCACATCAAAATCCACAATATCTACCGAGATAAGATTAGCTGGCATAACTACACCCTCTACCATCACTGGACATCCAAGATAAACACTATCAACATAACATTTGTCCCCTCTAGGCATGGCAAACTCTAAATCATATCCTAGAGGCGAATGGTGAGGTTGAGTCATTTGAGCAAATGTATGAGAAATCACAGAATGTGTCGCACCACAATCAATCAAAACTCTAGCAAAATGACCAAGAATATTTAACGTACCCATGATCAAATCTGGATGGTTCTGAGCATCTTGCAGTGATATGTGATTAACACGTCCCTGAGCTTGCTGTCGTCCACCACGACCTCTGTTGCCTTGGTTATCTCACCCCTAAGAAGTACGTCCCTGACCTGACTGATTAGACTGCCTAGATGATCCTACACCACTAGCAGCAACCTCTCCCTGTCGGGGCTGACTTCCCTGATGCCACTAAGATCCACTGGCAGACATGGAAGAATAAGAAGGATAACCCCCAGGGTCTTGGGAATACCCAGTCTGAGAATAAGGATCCAGAGAATACTGATACTGTCCGGATGCATAGGGAGTAGCATCACCCTGATAGTGGTAAGCACCACCACGACCCGTTTGACCATAACTGCCTGATCCAAAGTTCCGCTGAATCAGCGCTGAAGGTGGCATAGCAGACTGCTGAGATTTCTATTGACTCTGGGGACACTGAGCAGCCCTATGTCCCATCTGTCCACAAGTGTAGCAAGCACGACCACTACCACTTCTCCTACACTCTCCATGATGTCTGAAGTTACAACGGCGGCACAACGGAGCACCAGAACCATCAGCACCACCAAAATCTCTCTGTCTTTGAAATCTGGGCCTGCCAGCAAATCATCCACCTCTCCTCGGGCCTGTGACACTAAATCCTCCACTGGAAGAACTCGAACACGCTCCACTTTTCTTGAAATTCTGCGTCTTACGGGGTCCCTGAGTGGAGATACCCTTGCCCTTATCATCTTTCTTCTAACTATCATTCTTGTCCTCATCATCCTCACTGTCACTAGGAAGGTTGTCGGAATCCTCCATCCGAACCAGAATCTCGAAAAACTCATGATAATCGGTGCAAGTAAGCGCACTAGCAAAAGTCTGCCATTTCCTCTTAGTTCCCAGCTTAAAACGGCGAAGCATCTCTACCTGATTACCAGCCGTATCAGGATCATAACGAGACAAGTCTGTAAACTTCCTGTAATACTTATGCGCCGACATATTCTTTTGCTTCAATCGAGTGAACTCCTACTTCTTGCGATCAATGTACTCCGGAGGGACAAATCTTTTTTTAAAATTCTCTTTGAATACTTCCCAATCAGCTGCCATCTCAGGGGACATAAACTGAGTTTGATTTCTCCACTAAGCTGCAGGCTCTCGTCCCAAAAACCAAGTAGTGGTCTCAACCCATCTATTAGCAGGAAAATTCTCTTGACTCTGCATCACCTGAAAAGTCATCTCAATATGGTCTAGCCATTTCTTTGCCACTTCATAACCTTTATTACCCATGAAACGATCCAATTTCAGATTATACATAGTCTATAGGGGTGTCCTCTGAGGAGGAGGAGGATAGCGGATTGCATTCTGAAAGGCCTGGGCCATCGCTTCCCCTAATTGAGTTATATCAGGGAAATTAGGCTCAGAAGCACGGCGTGATTCCTTACGAGGCGGCATAATTCTGACAGAAAACATCAAAACATCATTAGAGCATTAACAATTTATACAGGACTGCAACCTAGGCTCTGATACCAAACTGACACACCCCGATCCTAGAATCAAGGCGTGCTGGCCGTCATGTGAGCGTCACGTAACCAAAAGTACGATGCGGAAGCAAAAGATATGAGAAATATGAAGGAATGAAAACCAACTACTAGCAGTAATATCCCACCAGCACGTTAGAGTGAGTTTAACAGTAAAACACACAAATTTAGAGCCTAAGAGCTAGGTGCAGTCAAGTAGGACCATAATTAAATTACAACACCCACAGGTGAGTCCTACATGCAGGACGTCTGTCAGAACGTCGAAGAAAACCTCGTGAGAAACCAACTGCTAACTAGAACCTGGAGGGGCGCAAAAACAAAATTGAGTGGGTCAGTAACACCAAAGTTTTCCAAAACATTTCATTTAAAACATTTCTAACCCCTCACTGTAAAACCTGTATACTTCCCCAGAAAATATCATAATAGTATATAAATCCTCATATGTCACAAATCATCAATCTAGCACAAATCCAGAAATATGCCATGCCATAAATGTCAATAACGAAACATGGATGCATCAAAATAACAGGTGACATAATGAATCAACCGGAGACCCTGCAGTTGGTCCTGTACGGTTAATTTCATAGCTCAATATCCAACCCAGTCGGAGTCACCACGGTGACCTGTACCGCACTACTCTGCACATAAATCGGAACTACCTAAAGTAGTCTGTACGATAAGAAAGGTGTAAGAATACTCTCTAGTGCTTCTCTCATCAATCATTTGCGCGCATAATCTAAGGTCACCCACTAGTCGGAACCACCTATAATGGTCTGTACGACTAGCATGTCGGAACCCTCTCATGGTCTGTACGACTAGCACCTACTTGGATCCAAGGTGAGCGTGCGGTGCGGGGAATAATATAAGCACTAACACCAAGGGTGCAGGTTATGAGCTCTCAACACAATTCACATCATCAATGATTCACATGAATAACATAAACTCACCTGATACTCACCTGTGCGTCTACAGCACCAATTCACATATATATATGCATCAATTATCAATTCATATAACTCATAATATGCATGCATGGCATTTGAAAACATACTTTCATATAAATTCAATTTATGGGAAAATCAATAATATATAGGTATATACGGAAAACAAAACTGCCCACTCACTGGTAAGTCGATGGGTCGTAACCCCCGTGACGTCCCTGGATGCGCTCGTCCTTGGGATAGGTGTCACCTATATGCGAAACAACTATAACAACGTTAATTAAAGCACATAACCAACAAATCGAAATAAATTCTCATACGATGCTCAATTTGGATATACGAATATACCACATCGACCTACTCGACGTCACGGACGTCGAGAAATTTTTACAAAAAATTTCTGAAGCTGCACATGCCCCTACGCGCCTGGGCAGGCACGGGTTCACGCGCCCCCCACGCGCGTCTCCTACCTCGGTTCGCCGGACTGAGTTTTCCGGTGGCCGAAAAACTGGAGATTTTTCAATCTCCTTGTTCTCCGTCGTTTCTCAACCATTTTCTTCGTATTTTATATCAAAATGAAGCCCTAAACATGTAGTTTCATGTTATACTACTTTAAGGCTCTAAAAACTACGAAATCTCACAGGAGAAATTCCAAGAAAACCGGCCAATTTCGAACCCAGTGATCCTGACGTCCAAAACCTTCAAACGAAGCATTCCGAGCTTCCTTGGGACCTCACTAAGCTCACTATAAGCTTAGAATTCCTTGAAAATCAACATATCACGATTGCATGAACAGTGACATAAAATGGTGGTTCGGATTTCACGTGATTTCGAAGGTTTCACGTCCTAAAACTAGTATCAAACGATTCAGGACGTCGAAAGGATGAAAAACCATACCTTTTTGGCGTTGATCCGTGAAAGTTCGAGGGTATTGACCCTTGTCCGTACAATTCGAGAGGGAGAGAGAGACTGAACGGAGAAGAGAGAGAGAGGCACGGGGGAGGGAGAGAGAAGGGTTGACTGTGTGTGTGTGTTGTGTGGTCCACCTCAAACCATCACCATCCATTTAATTTTCTAACTCCCTAACCACAAAATACAATCCAAATTTTAATCCCACTAAAACTATGTTTCCAAAAGTTTAGGAATGAATGCATTTAGTCCAATATGTCACACACACACATACCTTAATACCTGCCAAGGGTAATTCCGTCATTTCACGTCCCCGATATATAAAATCCCGGAACGGGCTGTGATAGTATTAGTGCCAACACGCCAACCCATTAATTGAGAAAACCATGCCCCTAAAACTCCAAATCACCTAAAATCTTCAAAAAAAAAAAAAAAAAAAGTACAGAAAGAGGTTCAACCAAGCAAAATCTGCATTCGCTCAAGGCATATTACATAGGGAAATTTTTTGCCAACTCAACTCCACAAGTATGGTGTCATTTGCCACTACACCATGTTACACAAACAAAAACCCAAACGCATGATGTGTTACATATACAAGTTGTATGCTACCAAAAACATCTCAAAACGTTGATGAGAGAGCTGAAAAGGCAATTTTCTCGAACGAGATAGTCACGTTGAACCAATCGCTCTAACCGCCGTCGCCGAGAGTTGAAATTTCGAGGGAGGAGATCACTGTGGTAGAGCAAGGTTGTGGTAGTAGCTGCCGGCCGGGATATCAATGCCGTCACAAGGCTAACCAGTGATCCAAGCATCACTCGCATTACAGGCTGCCAAAATTGTTATTAACAAAAATGTTTACTTGCCACTGATTAAAAATAAACATTTTAAAAAATAGCCAAATTTTTAACTTGTTAAAGACTTTTAATCAGCTTATTTTCAGACTCCTAAAATTTTAACCGGTCGAGACTCGAGAGGGAGTTTCAGGCCTAATACACATGAAATTACTTGCATATACCTAATACTCGAAAGTACTGATCAGATGTATTTAACTACTATATATGACAAAAAACTAATTTCAAAATTGGTACATGTTTACTGCTGCGTCCAAACCATGATCTCGGAGAAGTAGATGGCAATTACCAGAAATGAATCCATGTTGAGTGAAAACCAGTGGCATTAAGCAAAGCACACATAAGCAATTGATTGAAATCATCCGAGTGACACACATTCAAACATTCAAACACAAAAGGGTACCACAAATCTTGCTGATATTAAATTAAAGTAGAAAAACAGAAAGAAAACTGCATGCCAATAAACATAAACATATGAGAGAGAGAGAGGGAGAGAGGGAGAGAGAGAGAGCATACCATTGTGATGGATTGATCATGAGAAGAGAAGAAGAAGAAGAAGAAGAAGAAGAAGAAGAAGAAGAAGAAGAAGAAGAAGAAGATGGGTTGACAAAGAAGGAAGAATCGTGACGTTGGAGATGAGAGAATCTTGTTTAATATAATCGTAACCCAATAAAATAAAAATAATAATGAGTCACAGACACTGAGGGAGAGAGAGAGATGTGATTTGGATTTTACAGTAGAATCAAACGTTGAAGGTGCAGAAAGGGACTGAGAAACCCAGGACAAAGGCTCCTGAAAGTTGTTTGGCCTCGTAAATAATGCCCTACCTAGGGCATATCGACCACCCACACTATATATGTGTGTGTGTATATAACCACCCAACAAAATTCCCAGGAAAAAAAAAAAAAAAAGCCAACAAATGCACAAACCGGGTTTTGTTTTTTTAACACAGTGAAAGCAATACAACAAAAAGAACTGAGTCAACCGTTGTCTTCTTTGTGACAAAAAGCCTCTTTTATATAAAGAAGGAGCTCTAACTTGGTAAGGAAGAAAACTTATGGAACAAGTAGACTTGAAAACCAAGGAAACAATCGTAGTTAATAGTTTTACCCAATTAATTCTTAATTTCCTATTAGCCTCAAGGTTTTCGGGACCAAGAAATATTCCGTATAGAACCAAAACGCATGGTCCTATTATAGTACGTAACATTTTTATATACATTAGTACTAGAGTCGTCAAACTCTTTTTAAATTTTGAGCACCATATAACGCTCCTCCTCTTTTTTATTTTATTTTATTTTAGGTTCTTGATATTGGAGTCGCTTGACTTCATGATATTTTAAAGTAGTTGTCTTTTTTTTTTTTCAGAGCTTTGTTCACCGTTGTCGACGAAAAATAAACAAAAACATTGTTCTACGACAAAAAAATATGGACATTATTTTTTTAAAGAGCGTTTGAAAATTATTTCGTTTTTAGCTTTTTGTTTCATTTTTTTATTGAAAAAAATGACAGTTGATATGAAACAAGTTTCCGATTTCAATTCAATTGATTTATTTATTTTTTAAAACTAAAGTAGTTACCAAACAAGTCTTTGGTAGTATTAGTACCATGGATTTGCTTAGCCAAGTTTTCCATTTTACTCCACACAATATATAAACATTGAAAATTGTAGTCCAAAAGAAAAACAACAGTAAACTGAAGATTAACATGAAGCCTTGTCCTAGTGACATTCGTTGGGATGGGCTTAAGGTGGACTAGGTGCTCATGTTAAAGGGACTAAAACAAAGTACAAGAACTGAACAAGAGTTGGGGATTGGGCTAAAAGGTTATCTCAAATATCCTATTTGGGCTGGCATTTATTGCCCTAACTTTGTTCACAACTCATGAAATCGGGGTTTGACATTTGGGATCATTTGGTTGGTGATTCAATTCCGTTTTGTGGTCAGTTAATACTACGGTGTGGCAACAAAACTTTACCGTCTTAAGTCTTGACAAATTTGTACCTACAAAACACTGAACATCTTTGATCAAAGACCAAAGCTTCACGCACCCACAAGGTGGGGGAGGGGGGTTTGGCCAATGGACCTCTGATGCCTAAGTCATTATCTCGGAAAAGAGTAAGTATTTAGGACTTGTATGCGTAACAAAAGCTTACTAGTAAATGGTGGAGATGAGGTACTTACAGGAGGTGGTTGACGATGGGCGTAGGGTTTGCCCTACACATATCGGCTTATGATTGGCCAAGGTGAGTCATCCGGATGGATGAGGAAGGAATAATTCTAAGATATTAATTAGGAGATAATATCTTAGAACTATCAGGTCAGTATCCTTGATTGATAGTGGAGGATTCCTTAGTTGTTTGAGTTGTTCTTCAATCAAGAATGTATTAAAGATAATGTTTATTGATTAATCATAGGGTAAATTACATAAAACTACCTCAACTATTGGGCTAGTCACAGTTTCATACCCCATCTTAAAAAAATGTCAATGTCATACCTCATCACGAATTTATTATAATTTCTTACCTTCCGTCAATTGTTTGTCAATTCCTTCGTTAAATGCTGACTGGCATGAGACGGGACCCACTTTCTATTAAAAAATAAAACCAAAAAAGCCAAACCCTCAGATCTTCCCCGTCGATCTGTTCCCCCCCCCCCAAAAAAAACCTCCCCAGTTGCTTCGTCTACGTCACCAGATCGTACGGCGCGGTGATCTTCTTTGATGAAATCCACCACCATAGAAGACCTAGACCCTGGAGGAACAAAACCCATGGGTCGATCGGGAAGTTCTGTGGGTTTGGTTTTTTTGGTTTTTTTTATTTTTAATTTTAATGTTTTTTTATATTTAGTTAATATCTAATTAATTTTTTAATGTAAAATAGGTCCCGTCTCAAGCCACGTCAGCATTTAACGGAGGAATTGATAGACAACTAATGGAAGGTATGAAATTGTAATAAATTCGTAGATGAGGTATAACATTGACATTTTTTAAAGATGGGATATGAAACTGTGACTGGCCTAATAGTTGAGGTAGTTTTGTGTAATTTACCCTTAATCATATCTTTAATGCCTTTGACTTTTCCATGACATGAGCGGATGAGCTTGATGGTGTCGTAGGCAGCTACTTGCGCCTCCAGGGATGTGGAGGTATGCGTGGGAATATTTGAGAACCCTGCCCTTTTAATGAAGGCAATCTTGTCTTCTTTGGGATAAAGTCCACGTGTTGTCTTTTAGATTTTTGGGATTATTTTTTGCTCCACATACGGTATAGTGATTTTCTTCTTCATTTGTAAGTGCGGAGTCTTTATGTATATATATTGTTGTATAAAATTTTTTGTTTTTAGTGTTAGGTAACCATATATAGTTTTGAGTTTGCACAATGTTTTATACAATAAGATATTTACACTAAGGGGTAGAAGAATAAATTGGTATTTCTTATTTACAAGTAAAAAAAAATACCACTAGACCATAGTATTAAGTGGCATAAACTTACTATTTTTTGTGTGTGGAACAAACGATATTATCTACTCTAAAGGGGTGGGAGAGTGGGTTAAGCCTCACAATGGGCTAGCAATAATGTGGTTCATATTCGCCTTTTGGTGAGAATCAAACTTAAAACCTCTCATTTACAAATAAAAAAGAATATCACTAGACTGTAGTAATAAATTACTACTATTATTAAAAGAAGGTTCCTGTCAACCCTTTTGACACATTGCCAATTATGCCCTTATAACTACAAGTCCCCTTTCCATTGATGGATATCCTTATTTGAAGGATTTTTTTAGGGCCCATCCTACGATGTTTTTCAACGATCCAATTGTTCATTTTTTAGGTCTTCTCTCAAAGATCATCTCTACAAAAAAATATTCAAATTCGAAATTATTTGCGTGTTGAATTAAATGGTAGTCATTTTAGTATTTCTTCGAAAAACCGTATTCATCTATTTTTTTCCACTAAAATTAGATGTCTTAATGGTCTTAAATTGATCTAAGTTTTTGCAATAATGTTATATGAATGATGTACTAAAATATAGACAGTTTGAATCATGAAAAATGATATGAAATGAGCACCACAAAGTATCCCTCAAATACTTTAAACTACATTGAACAAAAAAAGAAGTTACATATTTAGGATAAAATGGTAAGTAAAAAAATATTCCCTTATTTCTCTCTTCCCACAATTTCCTTTTTCTATTTCCTCAACTATTCTAACAAAAACGTCTCGCATGCATAGCTTGTGCCATGTTTGCTATATTTATGGAGAAGCCATCATCCATATATTGACATTTGAAACGTGAATATGATTGCCATTTTCGGCGTACTCTAAGAAGTAACTGTGCAATTGAGAAGGGTCATCGGCTCATCGCCATTTCCACCATCACTTCTCCTTTGCCATCTCTAATGACAGTACCATACTATCTACACCACAATCAGGATAGACACAGAAAGGGAGAGTAGTGAAATTCACAATAAATAATGGGGTGTGATATCCACACACCCTATTTTACTTCTCACACACCCTTTTAATTTTCGACCGTCGGATCGGATGAATTGAAGAAGATCAACGGATAGAAATTATCAAGGGGTGTGTGAGAAGTAAAATGGGGTGTGTGGATAGCACACTTCTAAATAATTAGATATAAGACCAATTATGTAGTTAATTATTAAGTTTAATTCTTGGGATTTCACTTGGCAATATCCATTGATTGACTTTTGATCCAACTAACCAATTTTATGATGATGAGTCAACATTTTTTTTTTTTTACGATAATTATTAAAAAAAAGATTCAAATGCCTTGTATTATATACCCTTCTACATATTTGTGCACCCCTGATTTTAATTAGGTCTATGTTAGTATAGGAGAATCTAATTAGGATTCTCATGAGCTAGGTTTTGTAAATCTTTATGGGCTTAGGATTACTTGTATTTCAAGCCAATTGTTTAGTATATATTTGTAATATTGTCACATCAATAAAATCAAGGAATTACAATTCTACATGATTTCACTTGTTTTAGATTTCTCCTGGTAAAACCCTAGCCTAATTTCTCCTTCTAAAACTTTTTGCCTTGACTTCTCAGCCCTATTCTACCATGACTACTCAACCCTCTTCCTCCTCTATCCCACTGGACCCCCTCTCTCCAGTCCTAACGTTGCTCACTTTCTAAAACTCATCGAGTCTAACTACCTCATTTGGCTTAGTCAAATAAAGCCGTTTCTTCTCGGTCACAATTTATTTGGTTATGTTGATGGCACTACTCCGGCCCCTGCTGAAACTCTTCCTGTTGCTGACAAGGAACCTGTCAAACCGAATTCGGCTTTTGTTATGTGGTTTCAGACTGATCAACTGGTTATCAGTTATTAATTTCCACTCTTGACTTTTACATTGTTTCTCTATTTTCCTTTGAGACAATTTTTTTTTATAAACCACATAGATAGTTTTATAAACCAAAGTGTGGTGACATTACGAACCTAACTAAAAATCTACTACCCTTCATCACAGGTTTATTAACATTATAAACCACATAGATACATTTGCCAAATCATTTAGCCTACAATACATGATCATTATAAATTTTTCAGACTAGCAACCAATGCCAAGGTTAATAAGGTGCACTAAATCATTATACACAACCAAATAACCAAATCTCTCGAATACACTATGAACAGACATTGTTGGCAACTAATTTGTTCTCTTCTTGTGAATTATTTTACCTGTAAGTCGTATAATACAAAAAATCTCATGCTTGCTATGGTAGCAAGAATTTTCTTTCTTTGGTTTTGATGAATTTGTATTTATAAAACAATTGAGCAACTTCAATAAAAAACCAAAGTCACCCACCCGTGGGAGGGGGAGGTTTGGCCCATGGATCTCTGATGCTTAAGTGGTTTGAAAAGTACAATCTTCTCGTAACTCCTAGTCTTGATACAACGACTCAATGGGGGATGTTGGAAGTGTGCCATAAAAGTCAATTATAAGATTAAATCCTTCAAGATAATACACAACGATAGTCAACTTTGACTAGTCATAGGGCAAGATCACTGACTAAGACTATCTTATTAATCGTTGTATGTCTAAACAGTTTGTCCATATATAATTTATAGAGAAAGAAGCAATCTGAATAAGTTGGATTGGAGAGATCTTCTTCAGATCATCTATCTTATCATAAAATGTTCCTAGTCATAGGATTATCAAGTGTGCACCAATAATCTTGAAAGATCGGTACACACTATGTCTAGTCAATTGGGAGGATGGTTAATCTCAAGCCATTCCTGTGTAGACACTAAGATAAGTGTGTTTATGCTCAATAAAGAGTGAGTTTACTGAATGCGATCAAATGAGAGTACTTGCATGGAGTTCCACATACATGTCAAGCAAGTAACTTTAAGATGTAAGTAATTCTCTGACCACAGACACCATAATTGTCTTATGGATAAGCCATTGATCATTTAATGATGCGACATGGCCATACCTCACGTTAGGTGGGTTTCTATGTATCTTTGGGGTCCTTGACTTATTCATAAAGGCATATTAATGTACAACAAGAGATCTCTAGCATTTAGTAAAAGAAGAAGAATACTCTACGATACGATTCGAGAATCTTTGGCCAAAGTATCGACCGTGATTAAGGAAGGCCTTATGCGTCTCAATTGAATCATATACATTTAGGAAAATCACTTTAGCGGTTTGACATAAACCATCCATACACTAATAATATGATTAAGAGTATTGAGTAAGAGAATGCTTGAGTTGCATTGCAATTGCAATCTAATAAGTCCTCCAAACTATTCTATATTGGCTTGGATAGTCAGGACACATTGTTAGAAATCACATGACTTGTGGGCCCTCTTGATGACTAACGACATAGTCATCGATGATTAGGAGAATTAAAAGTATGTTTTAATTCACTAGGTAATTGTGGTAGTACTAACCACCTTACTGCCTTTCTAATTGGAACCTAATGAATCGTACACATATATGCTAGTCCATGAGATATAAGATAAATGAGTGGTGGAAATAGTTCATTAGATTACTTAATTAAAGGGAAGATTAATTAAAAAGTCGTAATTAATCAAACTAACAATAAATTATTAGTAATAACCCTTAAGTTAGTTTTGGGCTTTCTAGGCCCAATGGGCCCAAACCCATTGGACCCAACCTATGAAATAAGGTGACATAAGGCTCAAAAGGTACACCCTAAGGAGAAAGCAGACAAGGAATATCCAAAGGAAGTTCAACAAAAGAAATGAAGGATCTAAGGAGCATATGAGCTTTCTTGGAGAGGCCAATCTTGGCTCCAAATGGTGTACCCATTCAACCATTAGGCCTATGGATTTTGAAAGAGATTTATTTAGTTTTGATTAGGATTTTGTTTATTGGTTTCATTGCCATGCTTTAATTTTAAAGTATATGCATGCTAATCTAGTGAAATCCCTCTAAATCTCTAGTTTTTCTCTTTAGGGGAGTGTATTGTTGTGTTGTTTTGGGTTAGAGGCAAGGGTCTTATAGTTTTGTCCAAGTTCATCCTAATTGACATACCTCGACCTGAGTCGAGGCATGTTGGCCGTCACGTGAGGGTCAAATAGCCTAGTGCGTAACAAAAGTGATAGTAACAAGATCATGTGTGTTTGTACCATACTTGACCAATCCCGAAACTACTGAGCACCGGTCAACGTTATACCATCAATGACCCAGAAGAGTTTCCCTCCAACCAGAAGGTCAATCACAGCGCGACACGTGTCGACATCAGAAGCCAATCATAGCGCGACACGTGTCAACATCAGAAGCCAATAACAACACGACACGTGTCAATGTCAGAATGAAACTAGAAACTCTCTTCTATAAATAGAGATCATTCTCTCACAATATTTCCAAATGTCATTTGTACTAAATCATTCACTAGTACTCACTAAAGAAGAGCTTGAATCTATGTACTTGTGTAAACCCTTCACAATTAATGAGAACTCCTCTACTCTGTGGACGTAGCCAATCTGGGTGAACCATGTACATCTTGTGTTTGCTTCCCTGTCTCTATCCATTTACATACTATCCACACTAGTGACTGGAGCAATCTAGCGACAGTTACAAACTTACCACTTTTCTGTTGTACTAAAGTTCTCACCGATTTTGTGCATCAACATTTGGTGCCGTCTGTGGGAAACGACACTTATTCCCACTATCTGCAGCTTTGTCAAGCTGGTTTCCACCATTCGTACACTCTCTTTTGACCAGGCATCCCTCTCCAACATGGGGAGCAAAGGAAGCCACATCACACAGAATGACACCCCTCTTGCACTTAGTGCGAAGCAATGAAAGAATGAAGGAAAGAGGGTTGCTCTTCAAGCTAAAGTCGATGAGCTAGAAGCTCAGAACAACAAGATAGCAATGAAGAATGAGGTCCTCCAAGAGCAGTATGAGAAGCTCTTTGAGATGCTCCACAAAACTAGGCGTACTCAAACATGCGAGCTCGTTACCCCTGTAGACATGAATCATCACCTAGGTGCCCCTCAACACGGAGGGTCACCTTCCTTCGACATGGGTATCCCTGATGAGGAGCGAGCTAATCATCAAAACATTGATTAACATGAGACTTCTCTCAACCTAGCTGCTTCGACCCGAAGCAAGAAAAGTGGAGGAAGACACCTCCTTGTAGAAGGGTTGGAAGGATCGAAAGCCATTTATCGTGACTGCCGAGACTTCCTAAAGTAATGTCGAGAGAATCCCTCCACATATGCTCAAAGATCAATGACCCAAGGGTTTCTGAAAGACTCGGTTCCTTCCCACGACCCAGGCCAGCTGCTAATCTAGGGAAGGAACGACAGGTCCCAAAGGAACATGAAGGTACATGGGACTCCGAGGTATTCCGACAGACTTGCCCTAGAAGTCAGTACGACAAGTCCAAGGAAAAATCACACACCCTTGCTCAAACTTTCCTACTTCCAAGAGGCGATGGAAACTTACGAAAGAAAATCCCAGTGGTACATGACTCCACTCAGGATCCCCTTGTCCTACAGCTTCTTGAGGAAGTAAACAAGTTGAAGGCCGAACGTCAGGCCGAGATACCTGACTGGAACCAACCCAGGCCTGGCCCTCTCACAAGGAGGATCCTTGACACCCCCTTCAAGTGAAGACAAAACAAAAGCTTGGTTTACAATTCTATACTGGAAGGGAGGACCCAATTGAACACCTTAACCTCTTTGAGTCCACCATGGCATATCGGATGCACACCGACGAAGAACGATGTATTCTCTTCCCCTCCACCCTCTTTGGCGGAGCTCTAAACTGGTATTGCCGTCTTCCACCTGAGATAGTAGACTCATTTGATGAACTGAGGAAACTGTTTGTCTCTCAACACATCTTCCAGATCGATCGCTTGCATTTTGCAGATGACTTGTACACTATTCACCAGAAGTCGGACGAGTCATTACGAAAGTATGCTGGTCATTTCAGCCATGAGTATTCTCGCTGCGCTGAGGCAGATGACAAGACCGCTTTCAAGGCCTTTACGACAGGCCTACGTGATTGTTTCATCAAGTACATGATCAATGCCAACACTTGGAAGACTTACTCTGAGGTGATGGCACATGCTTACAACCATGCCTCCGCTGAGGCAAGAACATATCAAGGGAAACCCCCACAACCACCCCTTATTAGCAAGTAGGGAGTGGAAGCCAGATCCAACCAAATGAGAAGACCTCGACCTTCAAATGGCAGCGGTGCCTCCCCCTACCTTACTTAATACTTTGCCAAGTCAACAGACATATCAATCTCAGGGCAAGGGTATCGCTATGATAATCCCCGACCCCAGGCAGTCAACACAGTGGGTCAAGCACGTGTTAGGACAACCCCTACCCCGAGGTATGAGGCATACACACCTTTGAACGCCACATGCGTGGCCATTTACCCCAGCATAGCACACTTGATACTGAAGCCAAAACCGAGGCACTTGGATTACAAGCCCACGAAGAACACGGGCACGTTTTGCTGCTACCACGACCATAACGGCCATGACGGCCAGAAGTGTATCACCATTCGTGATCATATTAAAACTTTGACACGTGAAGAAAAAATTGATCAATTCCTCCTTCACCCTCTAAGGGGTAACCGATACCAACGCCAGGTAAATGTGATATATTCCATAAGTGGTGGCACACCCATATCTAAATCTTCCAACAGGGCCATGAAAAATAGTGAACGAGCTTTAAGGTCTGACCACCAAGTGTTTCATGTGGAAGACATTAGGGGAGGTAAGTATCAAAAGCCTAACTGGGATCCAATATGTTTCTACCCTGAGGAAGAAAAATGTATCATCTACCCTCATAATGACCCACTGATCGTGGAAGCTCACATAGCCAACTTTGAAGTACGACGAATCCTGGTAGACATGGAGGCTTCAGTCAATATCATGTTTGCTGAAGCTTTCAGGGCACTTAATGTAGCTGAACACTTGCTCGACCACTCGATTTCCCCTCTGATAAGCTTCTCCGGTGATATTGTGCAACCTTTGGGGAGCATACACTTACCTTTCACCATTGGTACAGATCCATACACAGCTACCATTACCACTAACTTCCTGGTGGTTGATTGCCCAGTGGCATACAATGTCATTTTCGGACGCATATGCATCAATGATCTCAAGGCCATGGTATCCACACATATGTTGTTAATGAAATTTCCAACCCCATATGGCAATGGTTACATCAGAGGAGATCAACTTAGTGCACGATCATGTTACAACACTTCGGTCAAGCAACAGCACCTGCATGTGCCCAAGGAAACCCTTTCTATACATGACCAAGTCATAAAGACCAACCCAGACGAAGCTAACTTGGATCTTCACGGTGGCGACAGTCAACCCGACGATCCTCGAGATGACTCTTTCACCCAGCAAGCACAACCCGCTGAAGAGTTGGAGAAGGTCTCTATCTCAAAAGATTATCCGGATCGCATGCTGAAGATTGGTACCACCTTGTCACCACCCATTCGGTTGGCATGGATCTCTTTTTTGCAAGAGAACACTGAGGTCTTCGCCTGGTCATAGAGGACATGCCAAGCATCTCTCTCGATATAATCTGTCATCGCTTAAGTATTGACCCCAAGACCAAGCTAGTGAGACAGAAGTGAAGATCTTATGATGCTGAACGGTACGAGGCAATGAAGGTAGAAGTTGAAAAACTCAAAGGCATAGGCTTCGTCCGCGAAGTCAATTATCAAACGTGGGTAGCAAATGTTGTCTTTGTTAAGAAAAATCCGACCAAGGTCTTGTGGAGAGTGTGTGTCGATTACACCGACCTAAACAAAGGATGCCCGAATGATAGCTTTCCTCTTCTTCTCATAGATAAACTTATAGACTCTACGGCAGGGTGTGAACTCCTAAGCTTCATGGCTGCTTACTTAGGATACAACCAAATCGTCATGAACCCTCTTGACCAAGAATACACAGCCTTCACTACTGACATGGGACTATATTGCTATAAAGTCATGCCCTTCGGCCTAAAGAATGCAGAAGCGACTTATCAGAGATTGGTCAATTCAATGTTCACCAAACAGATTGGGAAGAACATGGAATGTTACGTTGATGATATGTTAGTCAAGAGCAAACATGCTGACCAACACATCACCAACCTATCTGAAACTTTCACCATTCTGAAGAGGTATCGAATAAGGTTGAACCCCAACAAATGTGCCTTCGGTGTAGGCTCTAGCAAATTCTTAAGCTTCATGATAAACCAATGAGGCATTGAGGCTAATCCCGAGAAGATCAAAGAAATCCTCGACATGAAGGAACCGGTAACTTCAAAAGACATCCAGAGCCTTACTGGCAAGATGGCAGCCTTAACTAGGTTTATCTCTAAGGCCACAGACAGATGTGCTCCTTTCTTCAAAGCACTTAAGGGAAGTAAGAAGTACATTACATGGACTGATGAATGTGCTGAGGCATTCAAGAACCTCAAAGACTACATGAGTAAAGCCTATTTGTTCACCAAACCTGAGGTTGGTGACACTCTCATTGTCTATCTGTCGGTATCGACTTCAGCAGTAAGTTCCGTTCTCATTCGAAATGATGGTAATGTCGAACGGCCTGTCTACTACGCTAGCAAGGCCTTACAAGATGCGGAGACACGATACTCCAACATTGAGAAATTGGCTCTAGCATTGGTCATGTCTGCTCGAAAACTTCTCCCTTACTTCCAAGCACACTTCATCATCGTGCTTACCAATCATCATATTCGATAAATACTCCAAAGTCTTGACACTTCCGGACGAATGATCAAATGGGTGACAGCATTGGGTGAGTTTGACATCTCTTACCAATCAAAGCCAGATGAGAAGGGCCAAGCAGTGGCAGACTTCATCGCCGACTTCATATATCCTGTTGACATTGTTTCTACGCCTATAGAAGTGGTTTCATTACCCTCGGAAGCTCAGAAAATAGAACCAACAGTCCCAGCATAGAGTCTATATGTTGATGGCTCATCCAACCAACAGGGTTGTGGAGCAGGACTGGTCTTTACGACCCTTGACAAAGTGGCGATGGAGTATGCTCTTCGTTTCAAATTCAAGGCGTCGAACAATGAGGCCGAATATGAAGCCCTCCTAGCAGGCTTACGTTTGGCTAAACACCTTGGGGTTAAACGAATTGATATCTTCAGTGACTCCCAATTGGTTGTTAACCAGGTCACCAACAACTTTGACGCTAAGGATAGCTCTATGGCAGCATATTTGGCACAAACACAATTGTTGCTCAAGCACTTCCACTACCAGATCACCCAAATTCCTCGAACGGCAAACAATCATGTAGATGCTTTGGCTCGCCTCGCCTTAGCGGTGGAAGACAAGATTGGGAGAAAAATTCAGGTCGAATTGTTGGGAACACCAAGCACCATGGCTGCAGAAGTGTGCAACTTACAACAAGGAGATAGTTGGATTACCCGGATTTATAGATTCCTTGCTCATGGCACCATTCCAAATGACAAAGTCCAAGCTAAGCAGATTCGATACAAGGCTACCCGTTACTTGATCATTAATGACCAACTCTACAAGTGGGGTTTTAACCTACCATACCTAAGATGCCTTACGCCCGCAGAGGGGGAAACTGTCATTCGGGAAATACATGAAGGAGTCTACGGAGATCATGCTGGATCTCGATCCCTAGCACACAAGGCTTTTTGCCAAGGATATTACTGGCCAACACTCCACCAAGATGCCATCAGAATATCCCGCTCATATGATAAGTGTCAACGTTATGTAACTATTCCTCACTCCCCTCTCGAGCCGCTCACTCCTATGATCAGCCCTTGGCCTTTAGCCCAATGAGGACTTGATTTGATCGGCCTAATGCTGGCAGGGAAGGGCAAGGTTCGCTATGCAATCGTTGTAGTTGACTACTTCACAAAGTGGGCCGAAGTAGGACCCTTGGCAACCATTACTGAGGCAGAAATAGAAGACTTCGTATGGAAGAACATCCTTTGCAGATTCAGCATTTCCAATGAGTTAGTCACTGACAACAGGCGACAGTTCGACAATAATAAGTTCATGATGTTCTGCTCTAAGTTCAACATCAACTTATGATTTGCCTTCGTAGCTCATCCTCAGTCTAATGGACAAGTTGAAGCCATCAACAAAATAATCAAGCGAACTTTGAAAACCAGCTTGGACAAGGCTAAAGGTTGTTAGCCAGAATTTGTACCCCAAGTTCTTTGGTCATACCACACTTCGTATCGGACATCAACAGGAGAAACCCCATTCTTACTTGCCTTTGGTACAGAGGCAGTTGTCCCAGTTGAGCTTGAGCAAGCAACGTTTCGAGTCCAGAACTATGTGCAAAGTGAAAATGACAAACAACTTACCCTCAACTTAGATCTAGTCGAGGAACACAAAAACCAGGCTCACTTGAGGAATGTTGCCTACAAGCAGCGCATCTCCAACTACTATGACTCAAGGGTCAAACCTCGTTCTTTCAAAGTGGGGGACTGGGTATTGAAGAAAAGATTACTCTGCAACAAAGTCCCGAGTGAAAGAACACTTAGTCCAAACTGGGATGGACCGTTTGAAGTTGTTGGCATCAGTTGCCCTGGCTCCTACAAGCTTAAAAGCTTCGATGACAAGACCCTTGGCCATCTATGGAACGATAATCACTTGAAGTACTATTACAAGTAAACTCACATTGTACAAGTGTTAAGCTTCAGCCGTTCGACATCCTATGTAACGAAGACTATTTGGCATGAATTCAATAAAGAGGTGATTTAGAAAACTTGGTCCCGATCCTCTTACATTCCTAGCAATGAAACACTCCGGTTCAAAGCTTCAACATGATGCTTCCAACATGAAACAAAGTCTAAGTATATGTCAACAAGACTATACAACTAAACGAACAGCTTCTATATTCGTTCAATCATACATTCCAACACATTCATACATAAGCCAACTGTGCTTTGAAAGGGTTCAACATACTTTGTGTCATTCAACACTTGCTGCAATGTGCCTAGACACCTTACCCTTATTCTCACCAACTTGGTGATGAAATGTGAAGAAGGAACTCATCTTCATGCCACCAACCAGGTGATGAAATGTACAACCCGTACTCTAGTATCATTTGGCAACTTGCCATTCATGCTACCAACCAGGTGAAGAAGGAACTCATCTTCATGCCACCAACCAGGTGATGAAATGTACAACCCGTACTCTCCTTCATGCCACCAACTAGGTGATGAAATGTACAACCCGTACTCTAATATCATTTGGCAACTTGCCACTCATGCCACCAACCAGGTGAATAAGGAACTCATCTTCATGCCACCAATCAGGTGATGAAATATACAACCCGTACTCTCCTTCATGCCACCAACCAGGTGATGAAATGTACAACCTGTACTCTAATATCATTTGGCAACTTGCCATTCATGCCACCAACCAGGTGATGAAATGTACAACCCATACTCTAATATCATTTGGCAACTTGCCACTTATGCCACCAACCAGGTGAAGAAGGAACTCATCTTCATGCCACCAACCAGGTGATGAAATGTACAACCCGTACTCTAATATCATTTGGCAACTTGCCATTCATGCCACCAACCAGGTGATGAAATGTACAACCCGTACTCTAATATCATTTGGAAACTTGCCATTCATGCCACCAACCAGGGGAAGAAGGAACTCATCCTTATGCCACCAACCAAGTGATGAAATGTGATGAAAGGTGATGAAGGAACTCACCTTCGTACCACCAACCAAGTGATGAAAGCAACTTACCATTCATTCCACCTACCAGAAGACGAGTGGTACAACTTGTACATATGAACTCCTAGCATTCACAAATAATAAAAAACCCTCAAGCTTGACAACTCAACTAGGGGAGAACTTATGCCCAACAAGAGTTATAGTCACCAACAAAGTCTTATTGCAAGCCAACAACAACTTCAGTGCATGGCATACGAAGATCAAGCTACTCAGCCCTTTTGCATCTGTTTCAAACATTTCCACTCTGTAACAATGCAAACACTACAACTCAAGAAAGCTTCACACACTCTTGATCAAGACAGTGTGAAGCAAAACCAATTTATAAAGCCAACAAGAGCTTCATCAAATGAGTTCAACCATAATTCTCAAAAGCTTCACACACTCTTGATCAAGACAGTGTGAAGCAAAACCAATTTATGGTGCCAACAAGAGCTTCATCAATGAAGGGCAACCACAATTCTCAAAAGCTTCACACACTCTTGATTAAGACAGTGTGAAGCAAAACCAATTTATGGTGCCAACAAGAGCTTCATCAATGGAGGGCAACCACAATTCTCAAAAGCTTCACACACTCTTGATCAAGACAGTGTGAAGTAAAACCAATTTATGGTGCCAACAAGAGCTTCATCAAAGGAGTTCAACCACAATTCTCAAAAGCTTCACACACTATTGATCAAGATAGTGTGAAGCAAAATCAATTTATGGTGCCAACAAGAGCTTCATCAATGGAGGGCAACCACAATTCTCAAAAGCTTCACACACTCTTGATCAAGACAGTGTGAAGCAAAACTAATTTATGGTGCCAACAAAAGCTTCATCAAAGAAGTTCAACCACAATTCTCAAAAGCTTCACATACTCTTGATAAAGACAGTGTGAAGCAAAACCAATTTATGGTGCCAACAAAAGCTTTATCAATGGAGGGCAACTACAATTCTTAAATCTTCGAAGCAAATTCAAGACTATTCGAAGCAAATTCAATTTATATGGTTCATCTAAACCTTTGACTACTACAAAGTGTGGCTTGCATCACAATCTCTTGCTCAATAGTGTGGAAGCAAAATTTGTATATGTTGTCTTTCCCACATTTTCAAATTTCTAGTTTCCCAACAAAAAAAAAAGGAAAAAAAAAGGGAAATTCAACAAAGCTTCGTCAATGGAGAACAACTACAAATTCTCAAAAGCTTCACACTATCTTGATCAAGATAGTGTGAAGGAAAATCAATTCATGGTACTCAACAAAAGCTTCACCCATAAAAGCTTCACCAACAAAAGCTTCAACTCCAAAGCTTCACCCACAAAGCTTCAACTCCAAAGCTTCACATACAAAAGCTTCAACACAAAAGCTTCACCCACAAAAGCTTCACCCACAAAACCTTCACCTACAAAAGCTTGACCCACAAAAGCTTGACCTACAAAAGCTTGACCTACAAAAGCTTCAACACAAAAGCTTCACCCATAAAAGCTTCACCAACAAAAGCTTTATCAATGGAGGACAACTACAAATTCTTAAAAGCTTCACACTATCTTAATCAAGATAGTGTGAAGCAAAATCAATTCATGGTACCTAACAAAAGCTTCAACTCCAAAGCTTCACCTACAAAGCTTCAACTCCAAAGCTTTACCTACAAAAGCTTCAACATAAAAGCTTGACCCACAAAAGCTTCACCCATAAAACCTTCACCTACAAAAGCTTGACCCACAAAAGCTTGACCTACAAAAGCTTGACCCACAAAAGCTTGACCCACAAAAGCTTGACCCACAAAAGCTTCACCACAAAAGCTTTACCCACAAAAGCTTCACCTACAAAGCTTCAACACAAAAGCTTCACCTACAAAAGCTTCACACTATCTTAATCAAGATAGTATGAAGCAAAATCAATTCATGGTGCCCAACAAAGCTTCAACCTCAAAGCTTCACCTACAAAGCTTCACCTACAAAGCTTCAACACCAAAGCTTCACCTACAAAGCTTCAACACAAAAGCTTCACCTACAAAAGCTTTACACTATCTTGATCAAGATAGTATGAAGCAAAATCAATTCATGGTGCCCAACAAAGCTTCAACCTCAAAGCTTCACCTACAAAACTTCACCTACAAAAAAAAAAAAAAAAGGTCGTACCCAGTGCACAAGGCTCCCGCTTTACGCAGGGTCTGGGAGAAGTGAATGTCGGCTAGCCTTACCCCCATTTATGGAGAGGCTGCTCCCAAGTCTCGAACCCGAGACCTACCGCTCATGGGCGAAGGCACTTGCCATCGCACCAAGTGCGACCTCTAAAATAAAAAAAAAAAAAAATATATATATATATATATATATATTTTCAGAAATTCGAAAATTCAAAATTTCGGAAATTCGAAAATTCAAAAATTTGGAAATTCAAAAATTCGAAAATTCGAAAAAAAAAATCGAAATTTTTTTTTTCTCGAAAAAATGCCTCATTCGTCAACTCCCTCGACCGGAGACTTGGGGGACTCCTACCATATGCTACTGCACCTTGATACTCGGAAGTCTCACAACCACTCAGTGACTTGGAATTTTCAGTCTCCAAACGAGAAGTTTTCCTCACTCGGGAAATTAAGGGAGCACTACCTCAACCTACATGCTTCACTCACAAAGCTTCAACAAAAGGAAAATTCAAAGAACTTAGTGAAGAAGGCCTTGGTGTGTTGAAATGAAGCATAGCTTGTTTATTGATATCTTCGATAAGTTACAAATATGAGGGAGCCTTCACAAATGTTGCTTAGGAGGGAGCCTTCACAAAGGTTGCTCAGGAGAAGTCTCAGCGTCGGCAGAGCCCCAGAAAGAGGAGGCACCAGAGGGTGATTATTCGGAGTCTCAGTACTAGGCAGAACCCCAGAAGGAGGAGGCACCAAAGGTTGATCATTTGGAGCTTCATTACGCGGTACTGCCCCAGAAGACGAAGGCAATAAATGCATTTGGAACAAACCCACAAACCTCTAATGATCAAGTAAAATCTGACCATTAGATTCCTGCAGCTGGTCGAGCTTCCTCTTCATGTTTGTAGCATAGTCATGTGCGAGCCTGTGCAACTGTTTATTCTTATGCTTGAGCCCTCTGATCTCCTATTTGTGACTTATCACTTCAGCCGCCAATTATTCAACTTGGTGGGTTCAGGAAAATAGGCGTTGGGCCATATTAGACACAAAACCTGCACACTGAACACTAAGAGCCAGAGAATCCTTAATAGCCAACTCATCAGACCGTTTGAAAAGTAGTCTGTTATCTTTGGAAGTGAGAAGGTTCCTGGCCACCACCGTAGCGGTCATATCATTCTTCATCACAGAGTCCCCAACGGTAAGAGGACCAGTAGGGGATAAGAAAGATGGGCGCAATATGTTGTCTTGAGAAGGCATGGCTGCCTTTTCACCAAAGTTCAAGTCAAAACGACGATCGGATGGGCTAGACATTCTCAAAAATGATGAAGGAGAAATGAGGTGCAATAAATCTTTGAAGTGAGGGGAAAATTCCTACAAGTAATAACTCTCTGAATGTACTCATTGCACACAATTGGTGCCCTTATAAAAGAAAAGGCAACAGGGCAGTTGGTTCAAAAATCGAAGAGGCCGCACTCTCCAGATTCCGAAGAGGCACCACTCTCCGGATTTCGAAAAGGCACCACTTTCTACACGCAACATCAGCTCCTCGGGTACCACAGATAACTTTGCCAAAGATCTCTGACAAAGTTTAGTCGCATAAATTTTGAAGGTTTAGCTACCCTACTATTACCCACAAGGGTATAGGAACAACACCACTACTTGATAACTAGAAAGTCCTAATGTGTGTCAACCTCTGTGCTCCATGACAAGGCAGACTGGCAAAAATGCCCAACCTTTACTCACATTCTAGAAAACACCCCCAACAAGATTGCTTTCTCAAAAATCGAAGAGGCACCATTCTCTGAATCTCGAGAGCCAGATCCCCGACAGGATTGCTTGTTCGAAAATCGAAGAGGCACCGCTCTCCGAACTTCGAGAGCCAGATTTCCTTGGATAAAGCTTGTCTGCAATCTTCACACGCAACATCAGCTTTCCAGATACCACAGACCACTTTTTTAAAGCACTCAGACAAAGTAAAAACATGTGAAGCTTGCAGCTCCCACTACATTGCTACTACCAAGAAGGGTAAAATAATAGCATTACTACTTGTTGTTAGGGAGACTCCTATATATGTCGACCTCCATCCTCCACGGACAGGCAGACCTGCAAATAAAAAAAAAATGCTAAACTTTTCTTCACATCCGAGAGGGCACTCTCAGCAAGTCTCTCGAAATACTCAGCTTCTTTTCCTTCTGATAATACCTCTGTAAACAAGCCACACCAGAGCAAGAGTATCTCATATCATTAGGGTTAAAAGCAAGAGTATCCCATATCATGCTTTTTCCCTGTCTTTTCTTTTGGCCTTGTTCTTACCTGCAAGACAAGGAGAAAGAGAGCAATCAGTCAGCACTTGGAATCAAGCTTCCAGTCAGGAACCCTTCGCCTGATTACTTACCTAGCATTGCTCTCGAGTACTCATCTTCAAGATCTTATGCTTCCAGAGAAGATACCACATTTGCCTGAGGAACAGATAGGGCAAGTGAGAAGGATACAAGGAAGCATGTGGAGACAAGCGTAACAGAACACGTGCCGATACATCCACGACTTTGTCAAAAGCAAAAGTATCCCATATCATTAGGGTCGAACGTACTCTAGATTTGATGGACTTGTTTTGACCTTCAAATTCTTGAGTCGGCCTTATACTCTGGAGGAAACCAGAAAACCCTTCAGCCTAGTTCAAGAATAAGCCTGTGGAAAGTTACTTCTTCAAAAGCAAAAGTATCTCATATCATCTCTTTTCCATTTGCTTCTCCTTATCCTTGGTGCTAATTACGACACAAGGAGAATGAGAACAATCAACCGGAAGCCGATCTAGGTTGTTTGAGTGGGCCAATCTAGGTTGCTTGCTTGGAAGTCTAATTGCTTACCTTGTCTGTTACCTCCTTCGGCAAATATCCTAGATCCGCGACTTGGGGGACTCCTATTATAGGGTTTGTATCGCACTTGACCAAGCCCGAAACTACAAGTAAGCTTCAAGTGAAATTGATACATTACCTTGTGCATCTTCATCGATTAAAGATATCACCCCTGGATGGAAGGAAAGTACTTCCAGAGAAGATACCACATCTACATATGAGACAGATAAGGCAAGTGAAAATGATACCACACTTCGGTACTTAGAAGTTTCATGATTACTGAATAGCTTGGATCTTGCAAGTCCCTAACCAAGGAGCTTCCCTCACTCGGGAACTTAGGGGAGCACTGTTTGTACCATACTTGACCAATCTCGAAACTACTGAGCACCGGTCAACGTGTTAGGAGCATATTTATGCGACTTAGTTGGCTTGTTCTTGTGCATTTATGTCGTGTTTCCTTAGTTATTTTAATGTTTAAAGTCATTTTCGTGTGTTTTCAGATTTTATGGACAAAGTAGGCAAGAAGATGCATTTTGGAGCATTTTGGAGCAAAATGGAGCTTGGAATGCATGTCAAATGCATGGGCCAAAGTGGATGGACGAATTTGAGAACTAAAGAGGCCAAGAATATGAAGAATTATGGTCCAAAAGATGAAGAAAACAGCCCAAAAATCTGTCACCCCAACTTGCATTCCTTGCCATGCAAACCACATAGAATTCCCTTTGGATTCTATGCCATGCTTGATCACTCTTGTCCCCTACATAATTTCTAATTTCATGCTTCAATTCATTTAATTATTACACTCAATTGCTTGATACCTCTTGTTCCCTTCACTCATTAGATTTTAGACAACATTTACATCCATTACATGCACCAATTGATGCTCCATCATTCACATTTGGAATCCAATGCCATGTGCAACACATGTTGTTGCACCTTTGACCCATTTGTTGACACATTTCACCTCCCTTTCCATCTCTATGCAATGTACACAATCATTCATGCTCCCTAGCTACAACACCACTCCATTTTACCCTTCACACTTTGCATCATTACTTCATTTTCACCCTTGAACCATTGCACACCACACACACAAATTGCCATGCATTTCATCCTTAACCTAACCTGATTTTCTAAGGTTTTTGGGGGCCTATAAATACATGTTTACACCCCTTGGCCAAAGAACAATCCCCCATATTCATCATTTTATCACAAAAATTCGTCCATACACACCCTAGGAAGCAAAACACCCCAAAAACACCATTCTAGTGCCTAGAAAACATAACAGCCACTCCACCTTCTTCCACCCTCTTTGCCTAGTTCTCCACCACCCTCCAACAATCAAACACTCCTCCACACTCACCCTAAACCCTTCCATACCATTCCCCATCCATTCTACATCATAAAACTACCCAAAATCTGTCTATAACCCAATCTACCGCAAGCAAGGGAAATGAGGAATCTTGGATGCACTTGCTACCAAGTTGGAGCATTTTAGGTGTTTTCTTTCCTTTGATTTTAATGTCTAATTTTATGTATCTTTGCTTTGTGAGTATGAGGAACTAAACCCCTCTTAGTTAGGGGGTGATTCGAAACTATGTTCATACTTGCAATATGATTTGATTACATCCAGTTGTGATTCATAAGTTGTGAATTCAATTTACTTATCCGTTCATATAAAAACTAATTTGTGTATGTTGGTTAAGAGTGCACGCTTAATTTTCATGCATGAATTTGACGCTAGAATATAAGGGAGTTTCACCTAATCGTTATAAACTTATATTCACAAGTAGTGAAGGTTGCTAGTCACAATCACGTTAAGTAAACTCTTGGCATAAGTTTCATGCAAATCATAGTAACGAGTGCCTCGTCAATGCTTATGTTTTTCATAGAACTTAATGATTCTTGCTTGTATCTCTATTATGCAATTCATGTAGGGAACTTGTAGGGAATGTTTTGGGTTGTCGTATGCAATCATCCAACCTAATAACTTGTGGAAAAAAAACTGAGGGTTAATTAGTGCAATTCACGGTTAATTTGGGGCATTGAGTATTCATAGCTTATCGAAAAGCAACTGGAAATCGTTTTGTATGCAAGTGTGACATATATGGAGAAGAACCTCCTAGCTAATCTTCCATCCATAAGTTTCATTCAAATTCACTTACAATCTCTTTTGTTTTACAAAGTTGTTTTGTTTTCAAATTCATTAAAACCAAAATCCCCCTTTTACTTTATTGTTTCAAAGTGTTTAATTTCTGTTTTGGTTGTGTGTTAGAGTGTTTTGATTCACCCAAATTTGTCTAAGAATTTGTTTACTTTGTTCTTGTCTTAATTTAATTATTTTTGTCGAAAATCAACCCCATCTTATTTCTTTGAGTCATATTAATTAGAACTTGTCTTAGATTATGTTTTTAAGTGTTTTAGTTCATTAGAAAACCAAAATTTGTCCAAGTTTGTGTGAGAGTCCCAAAATTGCCCAGATTGTGTTTTTAAGGTAGTTTTGAGTGTTTAGGGGCTGTTTTGAGTCTTTTGGTTTGTTTTAGTGTTTTAAAGTATAGTTTTGCATTCTTTGAGTCTAGTTAGTGTTTTAAACTTTGTTTTTACGTTTTCAAGTCAGTTTCCAAGTGATTTAGCAATCCCTCCTAATCCCCGGCCTAGAACGATCCCTACTTACATACGTTACTACAATTGATAAAAAGAGGGTTTAATTTGTGTGTTTAGTTATTTTACGCATCACAACGTTATACCGTCAATGACCCAGAAGAGTTTCCCTCCAACCAGGAGGCCAATCACAGCGTGACACGTGTCGACATCAGAAGCCAATCATAGCACGACATGTGTCAACATCAGAAGCCAATCACAACACGACACGTGTCAATGTCAAAATGAAACTAAAAACTCTCTTCTATAAATAGAGATCATTTTCTCACAATATTTCCGAATGTCATTTGTACTAAATCATTCATTAGTACTCACTAAAGGAGAGCTTGAACCTATGTACTTGTGTAAACCCTTCACAATTAATGAGAACTCCTTTACTCTGTGGACGTAACCAATCTGGGTGAACCACGTACATCTTGTGTTTGCTTCCCTGTCTTTATCCATTTACATACTTATCCACACTAGTGACCGGAGCAATCTAGCGAAGGTCACAAACTTATCACTTTTCTGTTGTACCAAAGTTCTCACTGATTTTGTGCATCAACAATGTGAATAAATAAAAAAAACCAAACCTAAACGTATTTAAACTAGAGATAATATATATTAGTGTGTGGTAGTGACAAAAAACCAAATACAAGTGTTCAGAGCATAGGCAATCTAACAGTGCAGTCAAACTGAACAAGTACTATTTATACAAACAGGTAGAAGATCCCTACATTTATTTATGGAAACATCAGAATCGCCAGATAGTCTTCGTGAGCCACAGATACGAACAGCTACCTAGGACCTGGAGGGGTGCAAAACAAAAGGGTGAGTGGGCAAAAACAAAGCTTTTGAAAACATAGTTATCTTTCTGAACATATTAACCCATCACTGTAAAACCTGTATAGTTCCTAGAAAATAATATTACGTATATATGTAAAAACAATGCACAACGGCAGTGAACACCAAAATTTCCATGTCATAACGTTTCAGCACTAAAACATGTAAGCCAGGTGTAAAATCGATATAAAATAACTTGCCAGTCGGAGTCACCTAACGTGGCCTGTATGACTGGACCGATAGCTCATCAACCTAGGCTAGCACATGGGTCGGAGTCACCTAATGTGACTTGTATGACAAGGCTGAGTCTAAATATGTACACTCAAGTGCTACGATCACGTGAAGGCTGTGCAATAAATCATGGGTCACCTACGAGTCGGAACCACCTATTATGGTCTGTACGACAGGCTAGCACCAGACTTGGATCCAAGGTAAGCGTGCAATGAACAATCATGTAAAGGACTATGCCCTGGCCCGAGGCGGGAGCACTAACACCAAAGTTCAGCAATGATGAGCTCTAAAGGCATTTATGTATACCAAAGTAAGGCAACCAACTCAACCATATACTAACTCACCTGAAGTTTACCTAGGCCGCTGCAGCATCATTCAATGTAATTGAATTCATAACAATGCAATGTGTATAAATATCATGCATACTCAACATGGCATTCAAGGCATAATTCATTTTAAAACGTTTTTTGGAAACTGTAAAGCATATACGTGTATATATATAGAAAATAAATGCCTATTGTGGAGCCAAAAATATTCACAAGGCGACACGTGGATTTTTGGATAAAAGAGGACAAAAATACCCTTGAGGCATACCGGGATTCCTACGCACAAGCAACGAGCAATCCTCTGTTAACCAAGTCAAAAATGCCCAAAGAAGGTAACAAATAAAAGTTATTTCATCCATATACTCCACAAGGTAACCATTCCAAACATTCCATTTAAATTAGATTAATTGGTGAATTAATGGATGTATTTCCTAATTAATCCTTTAAATCACCAATTAAATGACCCATTATGCCAATTAATCCCCCATTACATAACCCATTACCCAAAAATCCCAAATGGCCAGCCACCCTTGTTGATCTCATCATATTCACCTATTTTATAACATTAATTAGCTAGTTAATTTGGCAATAATTTTATTTGCTAAATTAATTAGTCAATTATTCCCATAACTCCTAAATTCAACCTAAATCAAGAACCTTATCCCTATAAATAGGCTCTCATTCTCACAAAAAACCTAGATCCTCACTCTTGCTAAGGCCATCTCCAACCGATGGCTGGCCAGAGGGCTCGTTTTAGCCCTTTGGCCTCCCAAGATTCTCCAAGATATTAATATTTTAATGAACAGTGCAGTGCCATATTTGCCTCCATCTCCAACCAAGGACCAGAGGGCCAGAGGGCTCGTTTTAGCCATTTCATAAAAAACCGTCTCCAATCGAGGGCCAAAATGCCATAGGGCCAAACATAATTTATTATTTAAAAACTACAACTTAAATTCAAATCCAACGGCTAAGTGACGTTAGGATGACGTCAGCTAGCCGTTGGATTTGAATTTTTTTTTGCTATAAATAGGGTGGATATTGCGATATAATTCACATAACTTTGAATTCAATCCATTTAAATTCAATCTTTTTCAATTCAAGTTTGCAATGAATTCCAACTTTGGATCCTCTTCAGATTCCAACTAGGGGTCCTCATCCAATTCCAAAAGAGAAGCAAAATGGGCGCAAATGAGACGAGAAGATGAGGAGTCTAATGAAGAAGTTCAAGTAAGGCACAACAAACAAAACATAGCAGCGGCCATGGCTGCGGCCATGGTGTGTCAGCCAACTGAGGAACAACCTCAATGTGGTGGCTCTATTGCTGGTCGCTCTTACAAACCACGAAACAGAGTGATGACGCATGCCAATCTGATGAACAACTACTTTGACCCTAACTCGATGTGCACAGAAGAGGATTTCAGACCTCGCTTCCGGATGAGGCGTCTTGTCTTCGAGCGTTTACTTTGTGATGTCCAGCAGGTCAATCCGTACTTTCAACAGAAGCGGGACAGAGCAGCCCGCCCTAACTTCTCACCTCATCAGAAGGTTACTGTTGCATTCCGAATGATGGCCTATGGCTCCCCAGCTGATTCGATGGATGAAACCCATGGTATGTTTGAGTCTACATGCCTTGATATTGTTCAAGAATTTTGTGACACAATTGTTCAGCTTTACAAAGACGAGTACCTCCGTGAGCCAAATCAAGAAGATATGAATCAGCTCATTCACAAAGCTGAAGAGCGTGGGTTTTCAAGCATGATAGGGTCATTAGACTGCATGCATTGGGATTGGAAGAATTGTCGCACCGGATGACAATAAGGCTTTAACGGAAGGTCGAGAAAGCCAACTGTTGTGTTAGAGGTGGTTGCCTCATATGACACATGGATATGGCATGCTTTCTTTGGAGTCCCTGGATCCCAAAATGACATTACAATTCTTGGGAGTTCACCCCTCTTCAATAACTTGACGGAAGGTAAAGCACCTCAACTTGACTACTACATCAACGACCGTCAATACAATATGGGGTATTACTTGGCAGATGACATCTACCCAAAGTGGGCGATACTTGTCCAAGCAATTCCAATCCCTAGGAATGACGGGGAAAAGTTGTTTACCTGACACCAAGAGGCATATCGGAAAGATGTTGAGAAAGCTTTTGGTATTCTACAAGCACGGTGGAAGATCATCAGCGAACCGGCAAGAGGGTGGAGTTGAGAAAATTTGGACTTCATCATGATGTCTTGCATCATATTACACAATATGATAGTGGAGGATGAGCGAGATGGGTATATTGATGGAGAGTTCGATGATGACCAAGAAGATCCAAATAGGTCAAGAAGGGCTCGTGCAAAAATATATGATGAGCCTAATTTGCCTTTCAATCCAAGAACTGGTAGTATCTCTATAGATGAGTACATGAGGTGCTATAGAATGATACGTTCACGGGCCACAAACAAGTACCTACAACAAGATCTTGTTGCACATCTTTGGGCCCAAAGAAGCATGGAGTAGGCATTTACGTTTTATGTTTTTAAATGTTTTTAAAAATGTTGTTTAAGTTTCATGTTTTATAATTTTTATGTTGGTTAATGTTATTTAATGATGTTTCATGTTACTTAATTTAATTTAATGTTGTATAATGGCTTAGGAAGTTATAGGAAAAAAAATAGAATTAAAAAAAAATATGAAACAAATTTTGTGAAACAGAAGCTATAGAAAAAAAATGGAATTTAAAAAAAATATGAAACAAATTTTGTGAAATAGAAGTTATAGGGAAAAAATGGAATTTAAAAAAAATATGAAACAAATTTTGTGAAATAAAAGTTATAGGAAAAAAATGGAATTTAAAAAAAAATGAAACAAATTTTGTGAAATAGAAGTTATAGGAAAAAATAGAAGTTATATGAAATTTTTTGTAAATAAATAATAATAATAATAATAATAATGTAAAAAAAATGAAATCAAATGCAACGGCTAGTAGCCGTTTCATTTGAATTTTTTCTTAATAAATCCTGTCGGTTATAAACGACAGGAATACATGCTATTATTTAGTATATTAAATAATAGCATGTATTCCTGTCGGTTATAACCGACAGGATTTACAAAACATTAAAAAAACAAAAATAGCCAGCCCGGGGCTGGCTGGTTGGCCAGAAGCAGCTAGCCCTTTGGCCCTTTGAAATTCCGTGGGGCACTCCTAGATTCCCGAGCCCTCTGGCCTAGCCCTCGGTTGGAGACGGTTTTAGGGCTATTTTCGGCCCTCTGGCCCTCTGGACCATTCGGTTGGAGATGGCCTAAAATTCTTTAGAATTCTCAAACACTTTTTCTCTCTAAATTCTAACTTTGGCATCGGAGATTCTTCGGCCAAAGCCCCTCATTCATCGTGGGCGCGTGAGGCTCTTGGCCTTGACCTAAGGTATTAATTGTTTTGTAGGTGCAATTTTGTCCAAGATCAAGGAGGAAGAAATTTGCATCCACACCTACTCACTGATAAGTAGCAGGATCGTAGCCCCCTAATCTGGCTTGTCCACATTCGTCCTCTGGTTACGTCTCACCTATATACGATACAACTATTTTTACGTTAACCAAGGCACAACCAAGTACAGGCACATGCATGGCACACTGACGGAAACCCTAACCACGTTAGGAATATTCCGTTAAAATAGGTGAAATATTCAGTTAAATGGTAATGGCATTACCAAACACCTTTAGAATATTCCGTTGAAGTTAACAGAATATACCTTCTTCTTCTTCTTCTCCGGTCACTCGCTGGTCTCCGTCGGCGGCTGCCGTCTGCATTCGCTGGTTTCTGGAAAATTTTCAAAAGCTTATATCTACTTCAATTCCTAACCAAATTCCATGAAATTTATATGGATTTGAAGGTCTTGAAGAGTAGAACATGTTCGTACCTATTAGAAGTCCAAAATCCAACAAAAAACAATTGGAAAATTCCTTGGAAAATTCGGCCAACTCTGCACCCTCTCAAAATTGCCTATTTCGACGTCCACTCAACTCCAAAACTACTTCAAAGTGTTAGGAAAGTTGAGTAGATACCTTTCCAAGTCCTAAAACTCTTTAACCTCTCCAGGATCGCGTTGGAGTAAACTTGGCTCTTCGTCGGATCTTTTAGTTTTTGAGTTCCTATCATCCGTTCGGTGATCAAATGGTATCACTAGGAGAGGCCACAGGGAATACAATGATGTAAAGCTCACACTCGATCTTTGTCGTTTTGATGGGTTTGGGTGTGGGTGTGTCACAGTGCAAAGGAAGAAGAAAAGAGAAGAGTCGAGAAGGAGAAAGAATGAGAGTGTATGTGTGCGTGTGTACGTGATTGGGTAGAAGAGAAAGAGAATGCCAGTTTTAATAGGTCCAAAAACAATAGGGCCACATATCTGATTGGGCTCAAGAACATGGGAACTAAAATAATTGGGTAAGGGATGCACATAAGGGTCAAGATCCAAGGAAAAATACAATGCTATTTACCCATTTACGTATTCAAATAATCGTAACTTTTTTGTTACGACACTAATTCGGGCCTAACTCGAGTCAACACATTCGTGGCATCGAGTACGATTTAATTACGATAGCATAAATAATAAATTAAAATTGCTTATGTACATCCACGTCACTTTACACACTCGGGGATAAAATTATACAATAAATTGGGACGGGTCGTCACACTAATGCCCACAACTTAATAATCATATACACATATTATTAGGAATTATTTTAACCTTTTTTTTAACAAATGATATTATCTACACTAAGGGAGATGAGGGATGGGTTTAGCCTCATAAGAGGCTAGCAGTAATGTAGTTCAAATTTACATTTGATAAGAATCGAACTTAAGACCTTTTACTAATAAGTAAAAACAAAAATAAAAACTTGTAGCCGAACCACACTTTTACGTTGAATAATTTTCAACAATTGGCACTTATGGTCTTATAGCATTCATATTTACATATCAAACAACACTAAGGAAAAAGTGACTAATAAGAAAAATGTGGCTAAAATAAATTTCTCATCCCTACCTGCCACATTAGAGCAAAAAATAATCGAGAAAAATATGGAGGCGACACGTGGATTCTAGGGTAGAAAAAGACAAAATTACCCTCGACGCACACTGAAGCTTCTACGCGTAAGCAGCGAACAATTATGGCTCAACAAGGTCAAAAGTGATCAAAATAGGTATTTATTCAAAACCTATTTCATCCATCCTCATCAAATCTTGTGACATCCTACATCGCCCAGGGGAGTGGATCCTGTAAGCCTTATATGTATATTCCCATCTCTACCTAGCATGAGGCCTTTTAGGAGCTCACTGGCTTCAGGTTCCATTGGGACTCCGAAGTTAAGTGAGTTCAAGCAAGAGCAATCCCATGATGGGTGACCCACTGGGAAGTTCTTATGTGAGTTCCTAGAAACAAAATGGTTAGGGCCTGGTCGGGGCTCAAAGTGGACAATATCGTGTTATAGGGGATTCGAGCCTGGGATGTGGTGGGGGCCTGGTCGGGGCCTAAAGTGGACAATATCGTGGTGGGGGCCTGGGCTTGGATGTGACAATTTGGTATCAGAACCAATCCCTGGCCAGATGTGTGCCGACGAGGAAGTCGGGCTCTTAAGAGGGGTGGATTGTGACATCCCACATCGCCCAAGGGAATGGATCATGTAAGCCTTATATGTATATTCCTATCTCTACCTAGCATGAGGCATTTTGGGAGCTCATTGGCTTTGGGTTCCATTAGAACTCCGAAGTTAAGCGAGTTAGCGCGAGAGCAATCCCATGATGGGTGACCCACTGGGAAGTTCTCATGTGGTTTCCCAGAAACAAAACCATGAGGGCTTGGTCGGGGCCCAAAGTGGACAATAAAGTGCTACGGTGGAGTCGAGCCCGAGATGTGGTGGGGCCCGAGCCGAGATGTGACAATTTTTCCTCACAAGGTAACTCCCAAATTATTTCTTCGAAATTATATTAATTAGCTAATTAATTGATTTATCACTCAATTAATTTATTAATTAGCTAATTGATTGTAATTAACACAAAAAAAAAACACCAAATGTGGCTGGTCCCCATTCTCCTAATAAGGCCGGCCACACCCCTATAAATACCACCTCATTTTCTCTAAAACCTAAGTTGAATTCTCTTGCAAAATTTTCTAAATTCTCCGAAAACGCTTCCCTCAAAATTCTCACATTGACATCTGAGGTTCTTTGGCCAAAGCCCCCCTATTCATCGTGGACGTGTGAGGCTCTTGGCCTTGACCTAAGGTGTTAATTGTTTTTGCAGGTGGATTTTCGTCTAAGAACAAGAAGGAAGAAATTTGCATCCACAAATTGGTGTTTTCATTAAGGGCTTGAGTCACACACTTATAGAAGACTCTCGCATTCAAGGTTTTTCGTTTTCTTGTTCATTTGTAGATTTTTCGTACGTTCTCATTCTTGAAATTTTTTTTTCTAAAAATTCTTTAATAAAACGTAAAAGAAAAGTACAATGGCAAGAGATTCGGAAACCTCGACGAATGGAAATTCCAACGTTCAAGAATTATGATAACAACGATCTACAAAGGTCAACACAATGATGAGTGGATCGGCACCACCCTCACGGGGCACCACTCTAGCAGCCACCATGATGGCTACCCTTGGCAAAACCCACAGTGCCAAGGCCATGGTCCAAGCCATGCCATTTCATGCTTCAAGGGCCCAAGCCCTAGCCAAGCCGACCCAAGCCGCCCAAGCCCAAACCTAGCCAGCCTGAACCGCCCAAACCCAACGCGTTGCAAATCCGAGCCTTAGCCTCGCACCTACGTGCTTCACGCATCGAGTAGCCTACTCCCGTGGCCCAGCCTGCTCTTGCGGCCCAACCCACTCCCGTGGCCTTCCAAGCAGTTCCCATCGGTCCAAGATCAATTTAACCGTCCCATCTTCAAATTTATGGGCCCACGATTGAACTAAGAGCATTCTCACCACATTTCTTTGCGGATTTGACATTCCCAAATTCGAATCTCGCCCTCGGAGTCTACCACACTTCCACTGCTCAAGGAGATGCGTTCCTTCCAAGTTCTTCTAACCTAAATGGAGAATAACACTTGTCTCGACAAGTCATAGAGTTGACGAGCGCCCTTGCACAATAGATGACCTTGGTGAATCAGCTCATACAACGCATTGAGATGCAATGTGCCTCGATAAGGTGTCTCGAAGTAGGATAAGGGCAGACGAGGAACCTCTCCAGCAGCGTTCGGGCAGTGTACACTCCTGATTGGGCCCCCGAGATAGCGTATACTCTCATCTTAGTATGCAAATGAGCGTGCACTCTTGACTAGGCCTACAGACGAGCATACATTCATGGTTGGGGCCACACTCCGATGATCAACATGGAAAACCTTCCAGGCGAAGTGTTCATTCGCCTCTTGGCCCGCAAGGAGCATTCTCCACCTTATATTGAAGCAGGCAGCACGACAGATGGAGATGAGCAGTCACTCAATCCAGCTCAAGTTTAACCGGTAGCCTGTAAGGGATTCCCTCACTTGTTAGGAACAAATAACATGCACCGCAGCTGTGACATAAATGAGCCGAGCACGTAGAAAGCAGCCTAAACCAGTAGGTCAGGACCAGGAGCAGCTGAGAGCTCCGCTACCCTAACAAAGGTAGATTCAGGAAAAGGTAGAAAGGCTCTTAAACGAGCGATTGCATGATTTCCAACACAACGAAGTCGCCAATGAAGCATTACGACGAGACATAACCAATATGAGCAGGTGACCCTTCATGGACGAGATCGAGCAGGTAGAGCCTCCACACAAGTTTTGCATGCCACATTTCACATCTTTCAAAGGAGATGGAGATCTGAAAAGGCACTTGAGGCATTACCGAAGCACGATGGTCATTTATCGGAACAACAATGCCTTTATGTGCAAGATATTTGCCACCACTTTACAAGGCGAGGCACAAGATTGGTTTCACACTATGCCGCCACAATCCATCCAGAGTTTTGATGTTTTTTCCTTGGTTTTCACCAAAGAATACTCATCCTACCACTCGATCAAGAAAAAGTCCAACCATTTGGTCAATGTGAAGAAGAATCCAAAGGAGTCGCTCAGCGACTATGTGAAGAGGTTCAAAGCAGAGAAAATGAAGATAGTTTGATATGAAAACTCGATAGCAAGTGCAGCCTTCCAAAAAGAACTCCTAGCAGACCACTCGTTGTTTGGAGAATTGATCATGAAAGAAGACCTAACTCTGGCAAACTATTTCGCTCTGGCAGCGAAGCATACACTTTGGGATGAGGCTCGGATAGCAGACAAAGCACCTAAGCAGCCTCGAAAAGAGTCAGTAGTGGCTCAAATGAAGGAGGATGGGAAGCAGTATAACAAAAACAGGCATGAGGCTAAGCGTAGGGACCGACCCACGACTAAAGAAGGCCTGACAACCAAGAACTACTCTAGGTTCTAAATTCTAATCCACCAAATGCTTCGCGACATCAAGAACCAGCCATGGTTCAAGTTGCCAAAACAATCAAAGGAAAATTCTTCCAAGTTGGATCACACCAAGTATTGCACATTCCATCGAGGTCCTGGTCACACAATTGATGACTGCTACACTTGGAAGAACTACCTAGAGAAGCTCGTGAAGGAAGGCAAGGTCGACATTCATCCTGGACCCATCATTGGCTTCACTGAGCAAGATGTCGAAGGTGTCGATTTTTCACTTGACGACGCACTAGTAGTATTTGTCTAACTAGCCCATGCAATAGTTGACAAAATGATGGTTAACAATGGAAGTGCAGTCAACCTATTTCAACTCTCAGTAATTCAGAAAATGAAGAGTTTAAAACCAACCCGTAATTTTTGCTTATATTAAATGAACTCAAATTCTCATTCTATTATTCATGTCCACCAATAATTCAATAAATGAAGAAATCTCCATGGTTTTCCCACCATTCCAATTATAATGAACAATTCATAACTTCTCGATTTATGATTTTTTTTCCTGTTCAATAAATTTCATCTTGATTTTCGTAAATATTAAAATTTTCAACCATAAATATAATTAGCAAAACAACAATTTCATCACTTTTTTTCTTTCATCCCAAAAGGTGACTAGCAACTGGAAAAGATCGTAATATACCTGGTTGATACACATCACATGCATAACTCATTCTCACAGCCAACACATGGAGCTTTTCTCCCGGAAACACTGGGTCTTTGCGCCCATTCAATTATTTCTCCACATTTCACGGGTCATTTTGCCCAAATCAACATTCACGTAGCCACTTTGCCTAAATCAAACATCCATGGGCCATTTTGCCCAAACAAACATTCCTCCCATTCCACGGGCCATCATGCCCAAATCGACATCCACGGGCTTTTTCGCCCAAATGAACATCCACGGGCCTTTTCCGCCCAATCCAACATCCATAGGCCTTTTTTCGCTCAATTCCACATCCAAGGGCCTTTTTCACCCAATTCAACATTTCTCAATTGCACAAGTATAATACGACTTTCCCAACTACTTGTCACAATTAAACAATCCTCTTAATGTTCAACATTTTCATAATGCATAACATAATATCAACCCAATTCAAGATTAACACAAAACTTTAAATCAAACGCTCATCTTCAAAGCTATAACATGAATACGATATTTTAAAATTTTCCTACTCCCATTCAATTCAATTCAATTCATGATGATTCACAATATATGCATTCCACATAAATTTCTTCATACTCATAGAACTTATAAAATAATGCAATATTAATGCAATTCATAATTTACAATTCACCTCCACAAACACCAATAATATCTCACATTGTGAGGTATGATCATTTGCTCTGATACCGAAAATTTATTTCGGAAGATAATTACTATGATAGGCCCAAATTAAACTCTTGTTTATTTACTACCATTAACCTCAATTCTTTTATTTAATTCTTAGTTGCTCACAAAATCTATAACCCAAATTATTTACCAAAAACATACAGTTAATTTTTAAAATTAATCACCCAATTCCTTTTCTTAGACAAATCTTCAACAAAAGATTAATCTCCGTTATTTTAAGGCTACATCAAACTCCCATTAGACTACCTATGCACCCTTGAATGGGATCAAGCCTTTCGTAGTTCACAATTCATTTCTAGTCCATTCTCGAAAATATTCAAGTAGTAGAAATATTCAATAGTTAACTTTAACAATCAAATCACATTGAATGGATACTAATTACGGAATTAAAATATCGAATTCTATGTAAAAAGGCATTATCAGCCCACTCGTTACGCACCACCGCACGCACTGTTGTCGGTGGCGCTTTCTGGCGAACGGAAACCCAATTTTCTGACTAACTCTAAAAATTTCCAAATTTTACAGGCAAGTAGAGTTCAATGAGAAAACAACTTTCATACTTGGTCCAAAGTCCAATTCAGCTTGGAAGCACCTGAAATCGCCCACGAACTGCCGGAACCCTAAAATTTGGTGTGCTTTGATTCAACCTCCATACTCGCTCCGACACCTCCTCCATTGCTTGGGCTTTGTTCCTAAGGTTCAAGATAGTCTATTGGTGGTAATTAGCTAAATTAGCTTCATGATTAGTGGATCGCCGCTGTACACCCATATGGACCACCGTCCGTTTTTCCCCAAAACTACCACCAAATTCCTTCTAATTTTGGGTGAAAATGGAAGAGAGAGTGACGAGATGATGATTGGGCATGGTAAATTGGTCCAATTCGCTGGAAATCCGATGGAAAACCATCGAAAAATATGGAGGAAACGGGTCGGGTCACGTGGGTCAAAGGGCACCCGGTTTCCCCCCTCTTTTTCCCCTTCCCTCCTTTCCTTCTTTTCTTCTTTCCCATTGGCCCATCCTCTTCCTCTCTACTCCCCCGATTCGATCAACCTCCCTTCCTTTTTTCCCCTGAAGCTTCTCCCTTTTCTCTTGCTGACATCCTGAACCATCCATCTCTTTATTTTCTCCATCACAACCGTCCACGTGGCGCTTCCAGATTTTCTGGAGCATTCTAGATTATAATCAAATGACCATTTCGCCCATAACTTTGTTAGTGAATAACTCATTCGGTATAGCTCAAAATTACCTAACTGTTCGTATCATCGAGTACTATGCAAGTATGCCAAAAGAATAGGTCATACATCTCTCTAAACGATGGTCAACAGAAATCAAAATCCTTGCCTTTAGGGGCATTTTCATCAATTCACTATTTTAAAATTAATAAAATCGTAAAAGTAGGGACGGGTTGTCACAATGCAGTAGCTACTGAGATCATGTTGATGATGACTTTGAACCCTGTTGGCTACAAGTGGATTTTTGTTCAGAAGTGTAATGAGAAGAACGAAATTGTGCGTTACAAAGCTCATCTTGTTGTGCAAGGCTTCTCACAACGCCTCGAGATTGACTATGGCGAATCTTATTCACCCATTATGGATGTGATTACTTTTCCTTACATTATCAGTTTGGTAGTTTCCAAAAAACTGAGTATGCAGCTGATAGACGTAGTAACTACGTATCTCTATGCGGATCTTGATACGAAAATTTATATGAAAGTTCCCAAATGACTTACGTTGACTAGAACAAATATTTCTAAACCCTGGAACACATTCTCAATTCGGCTGAGGTGTTCACTCTACGGTTTGAAGCAATCTGAAAGAATGTGGTATAACCGTCTGAGTGAGTATTTGACTAATCAAGGATATGTGAACAACGAACTTTGCCCTTACGTGTTCATTAAAAAGTCACATTCCGGTTTTGCGATTATTGCAGTTTATATCGACGACATGAACCTCATCGGAACTCCTAAAAAGCTCGAGAGAACTGCCGCGCACTTGAAGTCAGAATTTGTGATGAAAGATCTAGGAAAGACTCGATACTGTCTCGGTCTCAAAATAGAGCACCGTTCAGATGGAATCTTAGTACATCAATCGAACTACACCCAGAAGTTGTTGCGCCACTTTAATGAGGATAAGGTGAAGCCTTCGAGTACTTATATGGTCGTTCGATCGCTAAATGCAAAACGAGATCCCTTTCATCCGAAGGAGGATGATGAAGAGATTTTGGAGCTTGAAGTTCCTTATCTAAGTGCGATAAGCGCTTTATTATACTTAACTCAATGCACTAGACCCGACATCTTCTTTGCTGTTAATCTTTTGGCAAGATATGGTAATGCATCGACATGCAGACACTAGATTGGTGTTAAAGACATCTTCCATTATCTTATGGGTACTACGGATCTGAGTCTGTTCTATCACTACGGATCCTCGAGTAATGTCGCACCCTCTTTATCTCGAGTCGATTCTTGCCTTGTTGGTTATTCCGACGTAGGATACTTATGTGATTTGCACAAGGCGCGCTTCCAAACAAGTTACGTCTTTACCGTTTAAGGCACCACAATCTCTTAGAGGTCAACTAAAGAAACCTTAGTTACCATTTCGTCTAACCATGCTGAAATTCTAGCCTTACAGGAAGCAACTCTGGAATGCTTCTGGCTTAAAGTAGTTGTGGGCCATATTTGAAGCTCTTGTGATCTTTACCCTATCTTTGACATCCCAATGACTATCTATGAAGATAACGCAGCATGCATTGAACAGCTTAAGAAGGGTTATATCAAAGAAGACAACACCAAACACATTGTGTCAAAGTTCTTCTTCTCACATCAATAGCAAAAGCATCAGAAGATTGAAGTCACGTAAATCTGCTCACAAGACAATCTGGCCGACCTCTTCACCAAATCACTACCGAAAGCAACTTTTCAGAAGCTTGTTCAAAGAATAGGTATTGCGTAAACTTTCTGAGTTGTAACATTGTTAGTTCTCTTTGGAATTATGTCAAACTCAGGGGGAGTATCCTGAAGTATACTTGTTTGATCTTAATGAACTCTTTTTCCCTACAATTAAGAGCATTCTTCCCATTAGGTTTTTACTACCTAACGAGGTTTTAACGAAGGACCCACCTTGAGTTGATCATATCCCTGATGACGTTCCGTTGATGTTTCATTTAACTTTGCATTACTCACACATTTTTCCTTAGACTATGGATTTTGTCCCTACTCAAGTTTTACCATAGTTGGGTCTTTTGTGAGACTTAGTTCCATATGAAAGTTCCTACTTTACTTTGAGACTAGAGTGTTCCCATAATCAATGCTGATAAGTCGACTTCCTCAACTCTACATGATGCTGACTCAACTTGAGTATTTACACACTCAAGGGGGAGTGTTATTCTAGTTTTCCTATTAGGACTTGTATTCCTTGGAGGAGAATGATTCTTCCTTCCCTTATTACTATAAATAAAGGCAGTGCGTAGGGGGAATAACACATCCTCTACACAACCCTACAAACCCATTTCTCTCCCTGTTAGATAAAATAAGCCACAACAATTTTCATATTTTTGTAAATTGAAAACTGAAAGTAATTAATGAACTTTTCAAAAAAGTGAAACAAAAATTGAAAATGACAACTAAATGATTATCATTACACTCCATATGTATTCATTAATTTAGAGCTCGTTTGAAAATAATTTTAATAACTGAAAATGCTTTTAAAGTAAACGTTTTTTGTTCCAAAAGCATTTGAAGTGCTCTATGGAAGAAGCACCAGTTATGTACTTCTTCTAAGAAGCACTTTAGTTGATTTTCAAGGATTCACTTGTGTTTTTTCCAAACGGATGCTTCTTCTAGGAAGCACTTATAGTGTTTTTTCAAGAATTACTCGCATTTTTTACTAAAGATTGGTTTTAAAAATATTTTCAACAAAAGCGGTATCAGTCATATTAAAAGGTTTATGTGTTTTTGTTTGTTGTTGTTGGTGGTTCGAGCATGCAACTAAGGCCATCTCCAACCGAAAGGGGCCAAAGGGCCATGTTTAGCCCTATATCCCTGCAAGAAATTATTTTTTAAAAGAACAATGCTAGGCCATATTTTATACTATCTCCATCCGAGGGAGTCAAAGGGCCATAGGCCAAACATAGTCCTTTAACAAAAAAACCCATCTCCAACCGAAGGGGCTATTTTTTAGCCCCTCAATAATTGATTATTTTAATTGAATGATTAATTGAATTAAACTACCATAAATAAATGGCAGGAGCCCAATAGCGTGATGGAGGCGCATCAAATCTAAGCAAAAATATATATATATGAAGATGTTGACGACATCAAACTTGTGGATACAAATTACTCCAAATACCGTGGACGCAAACCATCACAAAGCACAAAGCATTTAAAAGGTAAAATCCACTTTTTAAAAAGTTTCTTGCCGTTGGTTTCTCTCTAATTAGTAGGAATAAGAGAAGCATGTTGCTTCTCTCATTCCCGAAGCAAAAATAGACAGTGTTATCAAAGAAGGAATTCACTAATAGTCCGAGAATTGTTAGCTGTTTAGTATCACTTCTAACGCAACATCACATTGTTCAACACAAAATATCGGTGCACAACATTACACATAGTGAAAACTAAACAATATAAAATCTATCTACCCACTATAAAGCTCATGATATTCACAATCCAAAAACTATGATTACCAAAAGAAAGTTTAAAGTCGTTAAATATTTTCAATTTAATGTTAAAGAGTTTTAATCATTTCAAAAGCAGTCTTAAAACATGCGTCTAATCTAAAGACTAGAAACTTAGCCTAAATTATACAGTAAATTAGTAATAATAATTTAGTACCAAGCTTGATAAAGGAAAAAAATGGTGTGATCTTATAAAGAAAAAGAAGTTAATAAAATTACTACCCAAAAAGTTAGAAAATTGGTTGAGAGTAAAAAAAAGAAGTGCAGAAAAAATATGGTGGGGATCATATTAAACTAACAGGATCCTCTTCAGATCTTTTTGGTGAGGATTCTAGGAATTTGTGAATCATGTCTGTTTATTGTACATCGTGAGGTCAATTTTTAACAGGTATTGTTTGTGTTTAATTTTAAATAAAAATATTTAAAATGATTTCTGGCCACACGATGTACAATGAACGGACACGATTTTTGAATTCTCGGGATCCTTACAAAGAGGATCCGGATTCCATATTAAAGAGGATAAAGCGGATGCGTGCGCATTTGAAAGATAAAAAGGTATTTTTACATAAAAAAATGTTTCTTCTTCCTTGCGAACACCGGCGCTCTGCAACCAAAATATGTTCAAATTCCGATGCATATGCCCGCCAAGCCCCGTTCAGCCGTGTCAAGAACTGCATATCACCGCCAGAACACTGGCCGCAAAAGCGCAGCAGCAGTCTAGCAGGGAAACTCAAAACTTCCTACGAGACTAGAAGGGGTAGAACCCCTTCTCCTAGGCTTGATTTTCGACGAGTGGAGGGGTAGCTGCCCCCTCCTTGCTCCTCTGTAGCTTCGTCCTTGCTTGTCTCCATTCTCCGCCACCTCCACAAAACCCATTGATGTATCGTTCAGATTCTTTGATTAGCAAGCCCAGAAGCCTCCTTTTCCTCTTTTGCATCAAGTTGGTTGGCTGGCTCATTTTGGCCAGCCCGTTGGGTTGGTGTTTGATTTTTGGCCGGATGGGGCCCACAAGCCCTTTGGCCAGCCCTTGGTTGGAAACAATTTTCATGTCAAAATGGGCTATATTTTGACCTATGGCCCTTCGGCCAAATCGGTTGGAGATGGCCTAAGGTAAGTTGAGGTAAGTTAACTGCATCCAGCTAGCAGGTGTTATGCCAAAATGTTTCCACATCGTTTTGACAGCCCAAACCTACTGGCAATAAATCATGCCTAAAGCCAAAGTTGTCACATTTTCCTTGTTTTTCCGACTAAACTTTCAAACAAACCCACTGGCTTTCCTTTTCTATCAACTTTTTCTGTTTTGGTCGGAAAGATTCACTTTTTTGGCTTCCTTTTCTAAACAAGCTTCTTGACAAAGAGAAGACTAATTACCCATTTCAGGCATCAATCCTCCATATTAGTATCTTGATAATTTACATATTTTGAGGTAAAGTGTCCGATATTCATTTGATAATCTAACTTATTACATTATCGCATAACGAAATAATATTTGAATTGTACAAATATGCAAGTAAAAGTGAAGAAACTAGAAGAATTTTGACAAATGCCACTTAGTGCGATAGTTTAATGACATTTCTTTTTATTTAAATGTTAAATGTCTTAGATTAGAATTTCGTGAATACCCTAAGAATTTAAAATCAACTTATTCCCATACATTTTAGTTTAAATATATTGTTGTGCAAAAAAACAAAAAAACCCTTGGGATTAGTCCAAGTGGTGAAGGATAACTAAAGAAAAGAAAAAAGTTTAACAGATTAATAATAACATGAGTGGTAGGAAAAAAAAATTCAAATGAAACGATCAAATCATAATGGAGTGCTAATAATTTACGTGTTATGATAAGTATTATGATAGTACTATTAAGGGTAGTATTGTAAATCCAAGTTAACATTTTCTGTTTGTTTTCCTAGCTGTAATTAGTTAGATGAGCTATCATTTACTCAAAGGATATTCTCTTATGTGTGTGTGTGTGTGTGTGTGTGTGTGTATATATATCAGGACTACAATGTAATCTTATTCATTAAGAAATATAGAAAGATATTTTCTCTATCATGGTTTCATCGTCATTTGTCTAACGACCTCCCGATCCTGATTGCTTCTGCACTTCCTATCTTCAGCATCTTTGTGCCAAAACCTTAATTCTCACCGTCATCAATGGCAGCTTCTTTGTCTCCCTCTGCTGATGCTTCGTCTCTCGTCTCGTCCCTGTGCCCTATTGTTTCCAACTCTTTAACTTCCTCAATCACGATTCAGAATATTGGTTCTATGGTGCCGATCAAACTCACCACCACCAATTATGTTACCTGGAGCGCTCTCTTTTCTCTGATCTTTAGGAGGTATAATCTCATCGGAATAATTAATGGCTCTCAGACTGCTCTGCCCAAGTATCTTTCTGATGCATCTGGAAATTCTTCTCTGAATCCGGCATTCATCGCCTGGTATGAGACTGATCAGAACATTCTCATCTGGCTCAACTATACTCTCTCTAATTCTGTGATTCCTTACACTGTTAGTGTGAATTCTTCTCGAGAACTTTGGTCCAAACTTGAATCAAGACTTGCAACATCTTCGCAGTCTCACATTCATGAACTCTGATCAAGACTTCGATCAATCACCAAAGGTGATTCATCTGCTGCTTTGTATCTTCAAAGAATTGAAGAAATTGCTGATGCTTTGGCCAACGTTGGTGCTCTGGTCGATGATTCTTAACTGATTTTAGTAACTCTTCACAGTCTACCTTCTGAGTTTAACTCTTTTGTTGATGCGATTCAATTTCGATTGGATCCATAACCATTGATGAGCTATATGGTCTCTTGCTGAGTAAGGAAATCTAGATCAAAAATCGCAAGAAAGACTATATCTGCACCAATTCAGGCATTTAATACCTCTGCTGGACTTCTACCTCTACCTTCTGATCCTCTAATCTTTCAGGCCTACATTGCTCACAATTTCTCCAACTATAATTCTCATCAAGGTCGTGGTTCTGACTGCAATTTCTCAAACCCTAGAAATTCTTCAAATCGAGGAAGTTTAAGGAACAATACTCAGAGAAGCAATTTAAATCGATCTAACAATCAGAGGTATAATCACAATCGTGGCTCTAGATTCAACAACTCTAGTAGAAGAATTAATTGTCAAATTTGCAAGCAATTTGATCATGAAGCTATTGAGTGTCCTCAACGCCTGAATCCTAACTTTGGCACTCCTTCTCAAGCTTCATTATGTGTCAATACTTCTGCTCCTCAACATACTTGGCTGCTTAACTCTGGCGCATCATCACACATGATAAATTCCTATGCAAAATTGAACAATCCAGAATCATACACTGGACCTGAGCAAGTCTACATTGGAGATGGAAAATGTTTGCCTATACTTCATCTTGGTTCTTCTAGTGTACCTACTACTACTCATTACTTTGATCTTAAGAATGTTTTACATGTCCCTGCATTAAAGCAAGATTTGTTATCTGCAAACAAGTTTATTCTTGATAATTAATGCTCAATACATCTATATCCTTCTCACTTTGTTGTGAAGGATCTTTCTTCGGAGAAAGTGCTTTTTAAAGGACCTGTACAAGATGGTTTTTATCCATTTCACACCACAACTTCCATTGTTGGACAACAACATGCGTTTGCAGCAGCTTCAAAAACATCTCAAGATATATGGCATCAAAAACTTGGCCATCCCTTTTTCAAAATACTTAATAAAGTTGCCTCTCATTCTTGTATTTCAGTTTCTGGTGATATTCATAAGTATCTGTGTTCTAGTTGTGCTATGGGCAAATGTTCGAAATTGCCATTTTCTATAGCTTCTTGTTCTACAACTAAGCCATTAGAGCTTCTACATGCAGATATATGGGGACCTTCACCAACTGTTTCTATACAAGGTTTCAAATATTATATCATTTTTGTTGATGATTTTACCAAGTATTGTTGGTTCTTTCCACTTAAATACAAATATGAGGCTTTCTCTACTTTCATTCACTTCAAGTCTATGGTTGAGAACCTATTGTGCACTAAGATTGTTACATTGAGATCTGATTTTGGTGGAGAGTTTATTAGCACTCAATTTTCCACATTCTTAAGGGATCATGGCATTATTCATCAACTCAGTTGCCCTCATAGTCCAGAGCAAAATAGGTGTGCTAAAAGAAAGCACAGACACTTGGTTGAAACTGCAAGAACTTTACTTGCAGCTTCCAAGGTTCCACATAAGTTTTGGGTTGATGCTTTACCTTATATCTTATTAACAAGCTTCCTACTGCAAACACATGTTCTCTTTGGGAATCTTTTTTTTTTCACAAAACTCCATATTACAACTCTCTCAGGGTTTTTGGCTGCAAGTGTTTCCCATGGCTCAAGCCATATACAAACTCCAAGCTTGATCCCAAAAGTTAAACATGTGTTTTTCTGGGATACAGTTTACAACACAAAGGTTACAAGTGTATGTCCCTTGTAACTAGGAAAGGCTACATTTCCAGGCATGTGCTCTTTGATGAAACTCAGTTTCATTTTCATCATATTGTCCCTTCTCCAGTTCCGCACCAGTCTTCTGGTTCCAATTTTAATCCTATTCCTACATCATTAACCTTCACTACATCTCCATCCCTCTCAACCACTTCTTCATCTACATCACCTATCTCTCATCCTCTCATAACTTCACCTATATCTTCATCACCCACAATTCCTTCCTCTCTTAACAGTCAACAAATTAGTACTACTTCCCCTGCATCCTTACAAACCCAATTGCCAATCAACATTCACCCTATGCAAACAAGGTCTAAATCTAGCATTGTCAAACCTAAAGCCCTTAATTCCACCAAACATCCTCTTCCTTCTCACCTTGCTCCAGACTATATCCCAACTACCTACCTTCAAGCTTCTAAACACCCTCACTGGAGACAAGCAATGCAAGAAAAATTCAATGCATTACTTAGCACTGGTACCTGGTCACTTTTTCCACCAAATTCTTCTCAAAATCTGGTGGGATGTAAATGGGTTTTCCAGATCAAGAGAAAACCAGATGGCACAATCGATAGGTTTTGGCTTGTTGCCAAAGGGTTTCACCAGCAACAATGTTTATACTACACTGAGACATTTAGTCCAGTAGCTAAACCAGTTACCATTCGATTGCTTCTTACATTAGATGTTCACTTCAACTGGTTTCTCAATCAATTGGATGTAAGCAATGCTTTTCTGCATGGAACATTATCTGAATCTGTCTTTATGGTTCAGCCTCCAGGATTTAAAGATCCAACCAAGCCTAACTATGTTTGTCAACTGCACAATTCTCTATACAGACTCAAACAAGCACCTAGGGCTTGGTATGAAAAGCTTCACACTGCTATCTTTTCTATTGGATTCATTGGTTCTCTGAATGACCATTCCCTATTTGTCAAAAAGGATCCAGCTTTAGTATTCATCTTAGTGTATGTTGATGATATACTAGTCATAGGTCCAAATCCTCAAGCTTGCAAGGATACTATTTCTCAACTCAGCAACCTTTTTCCTATCAAAGACTTGGGACCTCCTCACTATTTTCTTGGCATTGAAGTCAAAAGGTCAGCATCATGGATCTTCATCTCTCAAACCAAGTACATTCTTGATTTGCTTGAGAAATCGAAAATGCTTGGTGCAAAACCATGTGCCACTCCTCTTAACACTTCTTCATTATATCATCAATCTTCACTATTATCAAATCCATCAGAGAATAGATCCTTGGTTGGAGGATTACAGTACCTCACTTGGTCCAAGCCTGACCTTTCATTTGCAATCAATCTGGTATGTCAGTTTATGCATCAACCAAGGGATCTCATCTTCAAGCTGTTAAAAGGATTTTGAGATATCTTAAAGGAACTTTGGATCTTGGTCTCTGGTTTCCTAAACATTCAAATTCCCTCAGCATCAATGCTTTTTCAGATGCTTATTGGGTAGGTTGCCATATAGATAGAAGATCAACTGGTGGCTTTTGCATATTTTTAGGTAACTCTCTTATTAGTTGGAGTGCTAAGAAGCAACCAACAGTGGCCAGATCTTCTACTGAATCTGAATACAGGTCCTTGGTAAACACTACAAATTTGCAAATTATTGGTTGATGTTGGCTTACAACTACCCTGTCCTCCCAAGCTTTGGTGTGACAACATCTCAGCTATTTCATTAGCTAAGAATCCTGTTTTTCATGCAAGAACAAAGCATGTTGAGATCGACTATCACTACATTCAAGAAAAAGTCTTGTCCAAAGCCATTTCAATCCATTTTATTTGCACTCAAGACTAGATTGGTGACATTTGCACCAAGTCTCTTTCTAAGGCTAGGTTTCAACTACTCAGGGACAAACTTTCACTTCGAGTTCCTCAGTTTAGTTTGAGGGAGGATATTAAGGGTAGTATTGTAAATCCTAGTTAACATTTTCTGTTTGTTTTCCTAGCTGTAATTAGTTAGATGAGCTGTCATTTACTCAAAAGATATTCTCTTGTGTGTGTGTGTGTGTGTGTGTGTGTGTATCAAGACCACAATGTAATCTTATTCATTAAGAAATACAGAAAGATATTTTCTCTATCAGGAACATACGAATATTATAATATGTGTAAATTAATAACACTAGTAAACAGTATTACGCGACAATCTTGTTCTTCAAGATCCTATGGCTGAAAGAAATTATAATCATCTATTGTTCAATTTTAATCTCACGGTAAATAATTATTTAATTTTTATTGTTGTACTTTCTCTTTCACCCTTACATTAAGAATGAATGGTGGATGGGTGATTATAATTTTTCATAGAGTTTAAGAGAGCGGGACTCATTACGAGGATACCAATGACAGTGCACAGAAAATGAAAGCAGGAATGTGATATTAATTTGCCGATATGCCATATAAGCATGGATATATGATGCCCGCAAGCATATGTTGCTCACAGCTGTGTCACAGTAAGATTGGCCACTTTTCACTCGCTTTCGCTTGTGTTACGCAACATGCTGCTACTGACACGTCCAACATTTAAATCAGCTGGCTTAAAGCGGATGCAGACCAATGACAATGGCCAAAGCTTATATAGTCCAACTTAATTTATTTCTTATTTCTTAATAGAATTTCATGTTAGTTAGATATGCCTTCTAATCTTGGGATCGAGGAACACAACAGGCAAAAACACGAATGATTTTTGGTTAAAATTTTTAGAAGAACGTGTATTATTTGACTATGCACGTAGATGGGTTGAAAATGCCCTTAACTTTTTCAAGTCCCACTAGAAATTAATCTTACTCTTCAGGGTGCCTGGGCTAATACCTCAGGCTTCGACAAAAAAAAATGAATTAATTTCTTTATTTATGGTTTGTAATTTTATTAAAATAAAAAATTAAATTAAATAAAGGAGAGAGAAATGTTAGCCAACTTTATGGGAATTGGCTAAGAAATCGAAACGGTTTAAAATTGGCTAAGAAAGCATGCAATAAAGGAAAAGATGATTTCTTTACTATATTTCTTAATGACTTGGGTTTCGTTTGTTGATTAGGATTTTTCCAGTCAAAAGTGTTTGAAGCATGCCTATATAAAGGCGTACAACATCATATGTTGAGCATTGTCATAGAGTTTTGAGAGTTTTCTCGTCGATATATTTTAGTAGGTTACATGAATTTCAATTATCGTCTATAGAATTCAAATGTTTGTCGATACGTTTATGTTGTTTTCTTCTCGTCAAAGGTACATACCGTTTACATACATGCAAACATATCGACAAATTACATGCATTATCAAGGTTTCATATCTTTGTGTTATATGAGTTCCAACTTTAAAGTCTGTTCCATTATTCGTTCATTGATTAGTAAGTTGGTTATGTTGTTCAAAGGATCTGCTAATCCAACTTAGGGTACGTTTCACTTTGTCACTCCTACACTAGAAAACTAGAAAACTAGAAAACCCAGCAAACTTGAGTCTTGAGGTGCAAGTAATCTTATGCTGCCTTAATTCCTTGATTAGGTGTTTAACCTTTTTCATTAGGGATGCATATATAGCTTTAATTGATTTGTTCCAGCTGATATATACCTGAAAAATTCACGCAAGCCCGTTAAACTAGGGAACATACAAAAATGAGTGCAGAAAATTTCGTTTCAGTAATTTTAGCTTTTCTAGTAGTGACTTTCGTAAAAGGAGCGGGTAAATTATATTTTTAGCGGGAGGCCGCGTCGCAAAACTCCACGTCCGTTTAGATTTTCCCGGAGCTCCATCTGCCAAGTATATATAGCTTCTTGATTGACCTTTCGTCTGTCTTCCTCTCCAAGCTTCTTCCCGGAAAAAAAATACATACACACACATATATAAGTGTATATATTTTTATATGTGTGTATATAACAGCTCCGAATTCTTGATTTTCGAGTTCTGTTCTTTGTGGTGATCCCCATTCGAAGGCATTATTGTTTCTCAGTTTCTTGCTTCAAAAGCCAAAAATACCGATTTGCTTTCCTTCTTGGTTTTCTTGAATCCGATTCCTGGAGTGGACCGGTGAGTCCTCATGTTTTAATCTTTCAGTCATTCTTTACCTTGTTTTTACATTTTCGGAAATCCCATTGCAGCGTATAAAAGCTCGGTTATTTCTTTCTTTATTAACCCAGGTTTTTTGAAATTTTGAGAATCATCAGAGGACAAGATGTTGAGGGGGTTCCGAAAGCCGAAATTCGTCACCAAATGGTTCGTTACAAAAAAACCCAAACTCGTGTTTCAGTTTTTTTATCTCTGTTCATTGATGAGTTTTTCTTTTTCTTCTTTCTAATTCTGGTTGTTTTTTTTTATGCAGTAAATCGGATATAAAGATGACGAAGATGCGGATCGAGGCGATAAAGAAGAAGAGGAGCGCGGTGCAGAAGTTTTTGAAGAGCGACATAGCTGATCTTTTGAGGAGTGGCCGTGACATCAATGCATACGGCAGGGTATGTATGCATCTGCTTAATTAATCTTCTTCTAGGTTTTTGTTTTGATTAATTAATTAAACAATATGACGTTAATCTTGTTTATAATTGTTGTTGTTTTTATGTTTTCTGTGGCCTGAAAAATAAGCTTGTTTCCATTCCCTCTTTTTACTCATGAATCATTTTGTATGAAACAATTTTTCCTTCATTTGAAAGATTTGTTTACCTGGCCAATTGAAATTAGGGTTGGTTTCGGTTTGGTAAACCGAAAAGTGGCTACCGAAAACCGAACCATGAAATTAACAAAACCAACTCCGAACCGAAAATTGGTAATCTTGAAATTA